>NW_005842205.1:588673-596577 GCF_000455745.1 Alligator sinensis | reverse complement strand
AATTTCTAAGGCTTCTTATGCAAATGGTCTGGATTCAGAAGGAAAAGTATTGCATTATCCAGCCCACACCTAACTGCGTTGTTCCTGGGGTCCAGGTAATCCCAAATATGGGTTAGTTTTTCCCAGAAATGAGGTGATATTTTTTCAGTCGGAGATGGAGGGCACTGCAGTTGAGGAGAGGCATGAGGAAAAGCATTCGTTTCTTAACAAGGTGATACATGATCAAGAATAGATGAGGCTGCACTGCGCATCTACAAAGCTGATTTAGCTGCACTGTATGTGCATCATTTTGCCTTAAGTATAGTTCAAAACATGAGCCAGTTAGCTTTGAAATGAACTTAGCTCAAAAACATTGAAAACGTTGATGGACACATGGACATGTGCCTGCATGCATACATCCATGCATGCGCACATGGCCACCCACCCCAGCAAGTTTTCACTGCTACCCCATGAAACATACTTCATTATATAAGAACCTGTTCCTTTGTCCTTTTGATGGCTGTCCTAAGAGGTAGGTAGAATGGTGGGTGGTACTTACAAGATGCCACGTGGGTATTTTCATTTGCAGAAAACACCAGAAGAATTCACTATTGTGTTTAAGTGTACTGAACTGAACTGCGTGTATTACAATTGCCTTACACATACTCTTATTTCACCAGATAACTTTAAAAAACTTCTCACTTCCATCCCTAATCATTTTTGTTGTGCATACATACTCCAGAAAGGTGTTACGGAGTTTTAGAATTCGTAATAGATCAACCTTTCCCCTCCTGTGCATTGCCAAACAGCTGAACTATTGGTTTCTGGCAATTTACAGGAAAGTTATTTTACTTTGGCGGGGAGGGGGAGGCACGTGCCCAGCAAATAAATAAATGTATTAAAACAAATGGTTTTATGGAAAACTATGCAATACTAATTGTAATTGTCATTAGTGTTCCTAATAAAGTAATTTAATTATTAATTGGAAAATATTAACCTTAAAAGTTACTGGCAGTCAGATTCTGTAGCACTTGCCAATGCCACTTTAAATATCATGGGTTGCAAACAGTCTGCTCATCCACAGTCTGCTTGTCTTTTGTTTTTCAGTAGTGAAAGAGTAGGAAAAGGTCAGTTCAGAAGATGTCAAGAATCACAGAGTCATAGAAATCATAGAAAGAAGGACCCACAGGCTGGTCCTATGGGCTGAATGCAATCAGATGAGGTTCAACAGGGACAAGTGCCGGGTCCCTGCCGTACATCATGCTAATCTGAGTATTCACATGCACTTGTTTAAAATTTACATTTGTTAAATGTTAGCCCAGCTGTTCTGTCTCTCACAACAGGCATAGTTAACAGCTGCTAAGCGCCTTTCAAAACAACATGACTGACAACCTTTAGAACAGCATGTGACAGCAAAGCATGTAATTGTTGTAGTCACTCTGTCAAAAAGTGGTGAATAAAAGGCATAGAAATATATTTTAATGAAAACAGAAATGGGCCCAAATCTACAGCCTTTGATCCAAGGACCCAGGCAGAACTACAGGTCTGCATCTCAATTCTGTAGGGTAGCCCCACCTCTAAAATCAAGCTTATACTGTGGGAGGGGGGAAAAAGGACCACACAGAATAGACCAAAAACAAGGCAAAACACATTGAATGCCAATAAACATGCCTGAATATAGTTCAGGATAGTGCTAATAGTTAGAATAGCTTTGCTAAGAAACCAGTTAAGAAAAGAACCTGCTTGTTTATCTAGTTGAGTGTTTCCCAAACTTTTGAAACTGTGGGCACACTTCATCCTACACCTAAAAACGTGCATATATTTTTCCAAAACATAAACATAATCCATTCCCCTGCTAGAGGCATTCATGCCAGTGCTGAGATGTAGTGTTAAATAAAGAACTCCATAACCTTTCTAAAGTTCACGGCATCTCAGTAGAAAATCATGGATCTAAAATCAGAAACGTTATGAGAAGGACCTTGAGGCTAGAGAAGTGGAGAATCACTGCTCTAGTTGGTGTCATTTAAGGGTGGCGGAGACCATACCTCACACTGCTGTGCCCTGCTCTTTCTACCATCTGCCTCCTCCTGCTCCCGGCCTGTACGTCAGGAGGCAAGTGCAGCCTCAACTGCTGAGGCTGCTCTTGCACAGTCTCACACATCAGCAATCACCACCATGGACCTGTTGGGGAGGTTATGGAGGGGACAAGCCAGACGCCAGCTTGCCTGCTCACAGCAGAGTGCGCTCCTGGGAGCGTAAGGCGGGCTGGCACAGGGGCTGCCTAGGGACAGGGAAGGCTGGGGGAAGAACACAGCAGTGGCACCAGTCCCCAGAAGAGAAGCTGCAGGCATCAGTGGAGTAGCTGGGACAGGCACAGGGTACTGGATGGGGGACAAGACTGTTATATCCTCACACAGGGAACCTGCAGCACACTTCTGGCACTCTCATGGCACATCCTTTGGGAATCACTGATCTATCGTACAGCTGTAGTCCAGCACTCTACATTTCAGTCTTACAGCTCTGGAAATGTTCAGCAAACTAACTTCATGGGCACAGAAGACCACAGGCTAGAGTGGTCATATTTCTCTCACCTCAAAATGAGATACCTCGTTTCTTCAACAACTGTCTGTCTTTGAGCTCTGGTCTCAGCTGAGCGAAAGGGGGGATGGGAGAGGTATGGAGGGTGCAGAGCACCAGAGAGCAGGGGTGTGTGCAAGTCTGTGTGAGAAACATTTCTGTTTTTGTCAAAATAATCCTGTTCATACCTGTCCCAGACACCCCACTGAGAATGGGACAAAAGCGCTCCTTTGACCAAACTGATGGGATGCCCGGGACAGTTGTTTAAAACAGGCCTGCCCTGGCAAAAGCAGGACATATGGTCACCCTGCCACAGGTGGCTGTTCTGTACTGGGGTGATGTTCACCCATCTGGAGAAAGACCAATAGAATTTAATTGTCAGGCCTCCAAATTTGTGCCACCTGCCCCTTGACTTGCACTGCCACCCAAACACAGCTCTGAACCACTGCCTGCCTAGCCACCACCCGAATGCAGCCCTTGGTCCTGTACTGCTGCCTGAACATGGACTCACCCCAAGCGCTGCTTGCCTTGTGGATCCAGATCTAGCCTGGGGCCCAGAGCAAGTTTGACATTACTGCCCTATTTAGTCAATCCAATGAATGCTGTGAATGTGCATCAGCAGCAGTACATTTTCCATTTTTCTATTCCAGACACGTACTACAGCATGTGTTTTGCTGTGGCTGATGTGTTTATCCTTAACACACCATTTGCTATGCAGTGTGCACCATAAATGGCAGCTGTTTATTAAATATATACCAGCATGTATCTGCATGCAATGGAACTATTGTACTTGATGCCCGCTCAGACAAAATGCACATTGTTTATTTTTCTGTGCAGGCTTTGAAATCTCTGTATTCCAGCCATTTTAGTAAATGTGAGGCCATGGAAAGAAAAAAAAAATTCTGGCAAAATGTCATGTAAATAATGTAACTTAATTTAAATGGCTGAAACACAAAGGGAAAAAAATCAGGAACCAACAATATTTCTCATTTTAAGTCTTCTTGTATAACTGTAGAATAAATGGACATACTGCATTCTCGCCAACCCCTCTGCCTCTGTTAAGTGTCTGTGGATGGAGGCTTTTGTTTAGCTCCATGGAAAGTAAGATTTTAGGATGGAAATGCTGACAGCCATAAGCAGCAGGACACTGCTATGTGTGGCTAAGCAAAAGAAGTATTTACGGCAAATAAAATTTCAGTTTAGAATTTGACCCTTACTGAAACCCAAGTGCAGTTGTTTACCATCTTGATTCTCTCTGTTGCAATAAGGCCATCTCACTGTATTGTATTGGATACCGCACACTTTAATTATAGCCTTGATACCCGCGCACTTGGCACTAACAAAACAAGATAGATCACAGTCAGATTTGATCAGACACCTAACATCTATGGCCCAATTAAACAAAGCATTTAGCTCATTAACCTTGAACATTAGAGTAATTATATCCCTATTTAGTTAGCCACTTAAGCAAGTGAAGAACTTTAAAAGCACCTGTTTAAATGTTTTATTGGGGGAGCGGTTGGGGGTGGGGCAGGGAAGGCAGCTTCTTCCTTGGGATGGTGAAATAACCCAATAGCTCTTTTACAAGATATAGAATATGACCCTTTTTCCAGCTCTCTGAGGATATGACTCTGTAAATTGTTCTTGGAGTGTCAGTGTTTGAAGTTTTAAGGGTATTATTCTGGCTTAGAGCTGTAACAAGCAGCCTTTGTACCCTGGGCAAGTGGTGGCAGTCACCATTCCTTTCCCCCTCAGAATTGGTAGCCCCAGTCACCCACCCCTAGTTATGCAATGATTTTGGTTGTATTTTGAGTAAATCCTTACATTTTCCTTGTAACAGACACAGAAATCCTGCACAGATCTGAAACCCTCTATCCCAAGGACAAACAGAAAATGCCCAAGAGCAAGTATGGAAATGCTAAATGGCTCTAAAAACTGGTCTATCCCTCCTTATAATTATGTCAGTCATGTAAAACATTTACCTGGACAGAAAATACAAAGGCATCATTAACATTGTAAGGAGGATCTTTGCTTACATGGTGATAACAGATACCATGGATCATCCCACCCCTTGCAAGTGAGCTGTCCAGATTTAGGCCCAGATTCAGAAAAGGGGATATATGTGCAAAAGCAATCAGGGCTCATGGTAGAGGTGCTATCTGTTATTAGAACAACAAGATTTTTGCCAAAATAAATATTTAATTGCAAGCTTTTGGGCACAAGCACCCTTCTTCAGGCGTCAGTTAAAAGATTGTAAAAGTTCTCCTGGGTAGAAATGAAAGTTTCACAGAGGAGTCAATAGATGGAAAATTCCTCTGGGCAGGCAGTTCTTAGCTAGTAAGGAGTCTCTGAGCACTCTTGTGAGGCTCTGTTACTATGCAAATTACCTTGAACCAAGGCTGGAGCCCTGTCTCAGGTTTCAGGTGGTCACAATTGCTTCCTGCTTGGGAAATTATGAAGACTTCATTTAAAAAAATCTACCCAGAAGTATTTCTGCAATCTTTTCTCCAATGTCTGATGAAGAATGTTTGTGCCCAAAAGCTTGCAATTAAATACATTTTTTTGCAAAAATCTTGTTGGTCTAATAAAAGATATCACCTCTACCATGCGCCCAGATTGCTTTTTCCTCTAGACCAATATGGCTACAATCTGGATACCTGATATATGTGCAGTCACTTTTTAGTCAGAATTCAAATGCTTTTCCACTAATCGATGTGATTCAGTAAAGTGTTTCCTAAATATTTAAGCACCTGTGAAGTCCTAGGCATCTCAGTGCAGATTTATGTATTCTGGTGTGATATAAGGATGGACTGAGGTGGTGGGTTACTGAACATGCTCTGTATTTCTGAGGTTTTGAATGAAATGTGTGGGTTAGCATCCGAATTCTACCCAAGGCTGTTTATGATTCAGTAATTAGTTATCCCAACACTTAAGTCTCTGGGGGATCCATTAATTTCCTATGGAGGAGGATGACTATCCCACCCCGCTTTTGCTCCATAGCCCAATGATAAGGGCACTAGCCTAGCAAGAGAGAGACCTGAATTTTAGGCCTTCTGCAACCAGTGGTTATATTTGTGATTTGAACATACATACTTCACTTCCCACCTGCCCCAACCACAGGCTAAGAACCATATGCAAGCAATTAAATGCACGTATATATCCCCTCATACTCGGGCTAAGACATCTATTTACTGTATCGGAAGTCTTAAACACAAAATATATTATAACCTCTACATGTATAACACAACATTTAATACATGTAAACGTATGTAAAAAATATCAAACCCCACACAATTCTCATTTCTGATAGGTAAGCAGAGTACTGCTAATGTTTTTATTTATTTTCATCCTCTCAGAAGAGTGGATAAGTAGATTTTTGGTAAGTTTCTATGACGATCCCCCTGATGAATGGAAATGTAAACTGTTTAAGACTTGAACTGTCATCATTTTTTCATCAAAAAGAGCTATATCAATTTAAAAAACACTTAATTATACATGGCAAGGGGGTAACACAAACACCTGATGAGTCCACAGGAGACATATAGCTCCTGCAAAGTAACCAGCAAGATGTCTTTGGTCTTGTCTACACTACAATTCTTGCTAACAGATGTGCTGGCTGGGGATGTTGAAGAGATTACACCTCAGCAGATGGAGCAATGCCAGTGAAATCCAGATGTAGATGGAGCTGTGCCAACAGAAAAAGGCTCCTGTTTACTCAGCCAGCGTCATTGAGGGAAGTGGTGTTAACCCCAGACAGAAAACCTTCTCTTAGTGTTGTGTGCCACATCTCCACTAGGGGGCCCTGCTGGCATAACTATGCTGGCAACCTACAATGGCAATAGATTTGAATATAGACCAGCCTCTAGCTCAGGGGTAGGCAAAATACGGCCAGAGAGCCAAATCCGGCCTGCAAAAGGGCTTTGTCCAGCCTGCGGTGGGACCCTTGGTCCTGCTGCCCCTAGGCATGCAGCAGAGGTGGGGTGGATCCATGGCGGGCCGTTCTAGGCAGCCCAGGCAGCAGCAGCTCTTTCTGGTTACCGCCTCCACTGACCCCAACCCTGCGGACCACTTGCGCAGCCCTGACCTGGAGCACCCCATGCTTGCTCCAGACTTGCCCTTCCAGGCTGAGCAGCTGCTGAGCAGTAACTTGCTCAGCGCAGGGGAAAAGTGGTCCCTCCCCCTCACCTCTGCTTGGCCCTTCCTGCTGCAGCTGCCTGGAGCCTGTGCCATGCATCTCTGGCGCCATCACCGCCACCTCCAGGCTGCCCAGCAGAGCAGCGGTGGCAGTGCAGAGCAGCCACCAGGCAGTCCCGGCAGCAGTGACAGTGGCAGAGGTGCAGGGCAGCCCTGCGCAGCATGGGCTCTAGGTGGATGCAGCAGGAAGGGCCTGGCAATAGTGAGGGGAGGGGTCGCTTTTCTCCCACACTGAGTGACAGTTTCTGCTCAGCAGCAGCTCCTGCTGCTGCTTAGCCTGGATGGGCAAGTCTGGAGCAGGCGTGGGACATGCAGGGTCAGAGCTGTGTGAGGAGGTTCCCACCGGGACTGCAGGGCTGGGGCAGCAGTGGTGGCAGCCAGAAGGAGCTGCTGCTGCCTAAGCTGCCTAGAAAGTCAGTCCAGCTGCGGAGCCACCCCAGCCCTGCTGTGTGCCCAGGGGCAGCAGGACATGCCATGACCATACAGTGCAGAAGAGGTGTGGGGCGGGCTAGGGCTGCACGCTGTTGGCAGTGGTAGGGTATGGCAGGGCATGTGGGCCCCAGGCTGTTGTGGGGCAGGTGTGGGTACAGGGGTTCCCATGCACACTCCACCATACCCTCAAACCTTCCTCCCCTGGCCCCACAACCCCCCCCCACACAGTCACACACCCCACAAACACCGCACCCACCCACACCCTCCTCACACACACTTGCATGCCTCTGGAGGGGGCCCCGCCCACTGTTATGTTCACACACCCCACCACACATGCACCCCAGCCACCCTCCCTCTCCTCACACCCCACAGCCCCCCACAAAACCATACCCACCCACACACACATCCATGCATCCCCACACCCTCCCCTACACCCCACATGCACACACATACACCCCACAGGCCCCCATAAACTCCATACTCACCCACCCATACCCCACATATCCCTCCACACACCCCATCCAATATAGTTTCATAGTTTATAGTTTCATCGTTTCTAGGGTCGGAAGGGACCTGGGCAGATCATCTAGTCCGACCCCCTGCCATGGCAGGAAAGAGTACTGGGGTCACACGACCCCAGCAAGATGGTCATCTAACCTCCTCTTAAAAACCCCCAGGGTGGGGGCCTGCACCACCTCACTTGGAAGCTGGTTCCAGACCCT
>NW_005842205.1:583202-588517 GCF_000455745.1 Alligator sinensis | reverse complement strand
TGCCGCATAGAGGGGGAGGATCACCTCTTTGGTCCTGCTTGAAATGCATCTGTGGATGCACGACAAGGTACAGTTGGCCTTCCTAGCTGCCTCCCCACACTGCCGAGCCATGTTCATCTTGGAGTCAATAATGACTCCAAGATCCTTTTCCACCTCCGTGCTGACAAGAGGGGAGTTCCCCGGCCTGTAGGTATGGTGCCGGTTGTTCCTCCCCAGGTGCATCACCTTGCACTTGTCTGTGTTGAACCCCATCCTGTTCTCCTCCGCCCATCCTTGTAACCTGTCAAGGTCCGACTGTAGCCTGTTGCTCCCTTCTATTGTGCCCACATCCCCCCACATCTTGGTATCATCAGCAAATTTGAACAGGGTGCTTTGCACCCCCTCATCCAAATCACTGATGAAGATGTTGAACAGGGCAGGCCCAATGACCGAGCCCTGCGGGACCCCACTGCCCACGTCCTTCCAGGCCAAGAAGGACCCATCCACTACCACCCTCTGGGTGCGGCTCTCTAGCCAGTTGGTGACCCATTGGACTGTGTGGGTGTCTACGCCACAGTCCCCCAGTTTCCTAATGAGAACGGGGTGAGAGACAGTGTCGAAAGCCTTCCGGAAGTCCAGGAAGACTATATCCACTGCTACCCCTGCATCCAATGATTTAGTGACCTGATCGTAGAAGGCCACCGTATAGGCCACTAGATACAATAGTAAGACTTCATTTTGAGCTATTATGCAAACGCCTCTATATACACAAGGCAAACACACAAATCAGGACAAAAATATTTAAAAAAAATGAAATGAAAGTATGTTATTGTGGATGTTTGATTTTTAGTATATAATTTGTTTTTTCCAGTTTCAAGATGGCAACCCCCCTTCCCAAAAGGAATATTTCCAGGGGCAAAAGGAGGGACTTCTGGTGACAAAGGTCAGGGGGTGGGATGTCTGGTCCCAAGATGGTGACCAGGGGGTGGGGCACCTGTCAAAGGGCGGGACCACCCTTGTGACCCTTGACAAATTGCCAAAACTTAAGCGGCCCTCCATCCAAAGTAATTGCCCACCCCTGCTTTAGCTGGTTTCCTTTCATGTATTCTGATCAACCCCAGGGTGACCATCACTACACACTGCAGGTGAACAAACATGCAGCTTTATCTTTGGGATACCTCAAATGATCTCTCACCTCATGACTGGGAATACTGCTTAACTTGTCAGATAGATACTACATTTTGATTCACAATAAATGTTCTTATACATTAAGGTTTTACAAAGCTTAGCTAATAATTGATTCTACTGATTTTGAAATTCAAACAGGTACAGTTTTTAAAAGCAAACACTTAAATTTGCCACCTAAACTGCTTAGTCTTAATTTATGCAACCCAAATGTGATACAATTTAGAACACTGTTGGGAGTGACGTTGTAGCTGATATGGTCCAGGAAATAATGCAAGAGGCAAGGATTTTTGTAGGTTATATCTTTTACTGGACCAACGTGGCTAGGAACTGTAGGTGATAGTCTAGTCCAACCATGCAGCTAGTTCAATAAAAAATATACTCCACAAAATTCCCTGCTTCTCACAGCTTAGAATAGATTTTTATACTACAGAATCCTGAAAAGTAAAACCAATCAGTCTGCCGGTGCAAACAGAAGTGCAATAGAAGTTAATAGAAAAGGGAGAAGGGGAAGGAAAGTGAATTAGATTTTAAAATTTCAGTTGTAATCTTTGGGGTTATTTATATTAAAATAAATATCTTTTTCTATACTACATGATTCTCCATCTGATTGGTTTAAACTATGCTCCTGAGTGACCACATATGGGTGAGCAGCAGCTGCCCATACATAAAAGGTTTGTAAGAATGAATGCTGCATTTTTTTCATCTCCACTCTTCTCAACAGGCAACACGCTATAGAACAAAGTAATCTTAAATTACACGCTAAACATTCCCGTGTCTTTAAATTCATGGTCATGTACTATCTCCTGGTTGTTCCCACACTGCACACTATTCCTACTAACTAAACAGAAATAATCCCCAAGCTCTTTGAGGTGAAGAACCACCTTGTTAGGAACAGAGGCCTATTATAAACATCAGGGCCACGTCCATACAAGTGCAGGCGTTTGGTTCCGCAGGGAATACCTGTGCCATGCGTGCTTTGGCATTCAGCAAGTTACTCCAACAGTGGTAGCAGAGGCTGGGAGCACCACTGGACTAGCCCCAGCAGCCTTACCTGGGTGCCTCCTGGAGCTACAGCAGTGGCGATCCTGCTGGGCACAGCCTGGCTGGCAGCCACAGTGTGGCTTCAGGTGGCCTGGTTCTGCTTTTCAGTGGTGTGCACTGCCTGTGCATGCGCTGTTCCGTTTTCTTTTCCCATGGGTTTTTTTTAACCCCTGGATATCTAGGGGTCAAAAAACCCCATGGAAAATATCCAGGGGTTAAAAAAAAAACATGGAAAAAACCCTGGAGCAACACATGCATGGGCAGCATGCCCTTGCAGCACGGAGAACACCGACTGTGTAGTATGTGGTGCTGCAGGTGTGTTTGTGGCATCACACAGCACACAGCTGTGCTCATCTGGACGTGCCCCAGGTATATAACTGAGGAGTTATGATTCAATCCAGTGGAAAGCAGGTAGAGAAATGTATATTCCGCAAGGCAGTTCATTAGAAGCAGAGCAGTATAGTGAGGGTAAGCTTAGCTGAAGAAGCCTGAATAGCTGCATTTAAAATGGAAAATGACAAATTATATTACCTTACATAACAATGAAGATATGTATAGATTCTATGTTGAGTAACTCAATACAAATGTTTTAACTCACTGTTACAGTATTTTAAAAAAATTGAAAGTTTCTAAAGTCCGATTAAGTGGCCATGCAAGAATATAAGCATGTTAAGTAGAACAGTAGTTAAATATAATGCTAGGTGGACAGGGTGCTTAAATGTGGTTTTGCTTTGCTTTCACTAATCGTGAATGCCTCCTTCTAAATGCGTAGGGATGTGGGGAGGGGTGAATTAGTATAACAAGCCAGGATAGCCACATTATTACTGGATTAAAGTTTATTACAGAATCAAAACAAAACAGGACATGTCCGGTCTCTTTTCCTCTGGGAGGAGACTGGTTTTGGAACTGCTTGAGTCTGTGTGTTATTCCATTAACGGGATGGGCTCCAAATCTGCTCTTCTCTGACCTCATTTGACTCATGCTGGCTTGTCTGACAGTCTGAACACACTGCTTAGGGTCAGCAGAAGTGAGCAGACAAAATAATTTTTGCTTCATTTTTCAAACTGTGATCAGTACATTTTTAAACAGGGTGGGTATTCAGGCTAAATGGCTTTGATTTTATGTAAATTGCACTAGAGGATTTATAACTCTTCTATTTGAATATGCATTTAACGCAATGAAAATATTTTTATTTTATACATCTAAAATACAAACAAAATTGCATAGAAATACATACGCATGCACACATATACTTATTGTTCAATTAAAGCCACTACTTCACCACACAGTGAAAATAGGTGCGTAGTCTGCTGGTAAATTTTATCTTTTGCTCAATTATTTCATTACAGTAAGCTAAAACAATAAAGCTATCAGGCAAAGTCTGCAAAAGTACCTGTTGTCTTAGCCAACTGACTTGGTCACCTCTGGAAATGGGGCTTAGATGCTTTTGAGGCTTTTCCTCCGTGTGCTTCCACACTGGTTAATAACTGCTATCCTCCTGTTGTGACCCTTGTCTTTGCCATTCACCGTTTTATTTTCCACACTCATTATAATCTTATTTTATGCTGTTAAGAAATAAGCTTAAAGGTGGGGTTTTATCTGGGTCAGGTTCTTCTGTTAATTGTTTATACAGCAACTATCCCCTTATACAGCAGTTGGCAACTCAAGAGTCAGGGGCTGGAACAACCTGATGTTGGCCTGAGGTGGGCTAGTGTCCAACATAGCAATGGTGATGGCAGCAGTTTTTCTGTGCTACCACTTCCTCTCACCCTCAAGCTGTGGCACAGGCACAGATCCTCACGGACAAACCCCATCATGGGTAAAGCCCACCATTGTTGGCATACTACTGAAGCCTCTTGGCTGTATACTGATGACCCCTGACCTTATAGATTTTGGGGTGAAGGAGGAGAGGGGGAAAGAAGGATGCAACACTGTTAGAGTCATTTCACTTGTGATTGCAGGTGCCTGTGTACCATCAGTGAAGTCAGCTGGAGAGACAGGCCCACTAGCAACAGGATGAGAAACTTATATGCCAGACTGTTTGAATGGAAGGTCTCATGCAACTCCTAGCATAGTCGATGGGAAGGTTTCAGTGGGAGCTGGGTCAACACAGAGACAGCAAGTGGGTGACTGAATATCCAAGACTTGATCCTGATTGACCTGTGGGTCCTTCTCCATCTGCCAGCTTCAAGCCCTCCCTTGCCAGTCAGAGGAGAACATGTATTGGATTTCACTGTGACCCCAGGGTGGACCTAGTGCTTGTGCAGAGGGCCGTGACACCACTGATGTTGTAGTTAAGTCCTATTTTCAGGACTTGAGGGAACATGAACCTTGTGCCAGTCTTTCTGTACATAGGTCAATTTCACACTCCACAGTAGCACCCCATTGCATGTCCCCACATGCAGGAGCGTGCACTTGCACTGGCAAAAAAAGGAGCAGCAAATTCATGTAGCTATTTTTTGCTGTTGAGCATGCCCCTGCATGTGCGCTTTGGCGTGGAGCAAATGCCCTGCTTTGGGGAAACTGCTATTTCCCCATTTCTCCCAGCTCCCGGTGTGCTGGAGGAATTGGGGCAGAACTAGAGGAGGGGAGAAGTTCTGGCTGGCATTCAGGGCATCTCCCAGAAGGACCAAGCCTCCATGTCTGCCAGTGTCCACTCCTGTGATACGTGCTGTGGATGCATGGTGTGGGCAGAAGACCTGGCTGTGCCCATGTGGCACAGGGAGCGGCCCTAAGCTGTGGTGCATGAGGGTGTGTATGGCGCATGGGGGCGTGCCATGCGGGGGGGGTGTGCGCGGGGGGGGGGGGGGGGGAGTATAGCTACAGAACATGGTGACGGGAGCATCCCCAGGGTGTGGCATGGGGCGTGGGTGTGCCATGTGGGCGCACATGCCATACAGCCATGTGGAGGGTGTGGCACATGGCCACAGGACATGGCACGGTGCGGTGAGCGGCCATGGCATGGGGAGTCCCTGCCGGCTGCAGCCATGTGGCATGGGGAGCAGCCCTGGGGTTTGGTGTGGGGTGAGGGGGTGCAGGGTACCACACGGTTGAGGGGCGTGGCGTGGGGAGCGGCCATGGTGCGGGGAGCACCTGCCAGCTGCATG
>NW_005842205.1:541889-583140 GCF_000455745.1 Alligator sinensis | reverse complement strand
TGCCAGCCAGCGCACTTGGCAGGGGGAGGGGCATGGCTTGCGGCACGGGGGGGGGGGGGGGCATGGTGTGCGTGCTGCAGCCGCGTGCTTCAGCCAGCAGGTGCTCCCGTGCCAGCTCCACGCACAGCACTGCGTACCTGTATGCCATGCCCCACCCTGCCTAGTGTGCCCCACACACTGCAGCTGGCAGTTGCTCCCCATGGGGGGTGGGAGCGCAGCAGCTGAGTGCCACGTGGTTAATGGGCATGGGGGCATGCCTCGCACCATGGCCACGTGGTGCAGCCAGTGGGCGCTGCCCGTGTGCCTGCATGCCGGCTACCCCTGCACTCAGGTGCCTGCGCAGCACCTTCCCCCCCCCCGGCGCCTACAGCCACAGCCAGCAGGCATTCCCTGCACCTGGGAGGCATGGCCTGTGGCTGTGTGGGGGGTAGCATAGCACACAGGAGGGCATGGCGTGTGACTGTAGGGTGCCGTGCACAGAGCGGGCACATGGGGTGTGCCCTGGCCTGTTGCTACATGCTGCAGCTGGCAGGAGCTGCCCATGTACCCCAATGCCGGTCCCCCACATGCCTGCGCAGCACCCTCCCCACCCCCCTGCTGCCTTGTGTGGCTTGTGGCCACAGCCAGCACATGCTCCCCACATCTGGGGGGCATTGCTGGTGGCCACACGGGGTGGGGAATAGCATGGGGTGTGGGTGCATAGTGCATGGCCACACAGGGAGCGGGTGTATGGGGTGTGCCCTGCCTTGCAGCCATGTGCTGCAGCCTGCAGGCTCTGCCTGCGCACCCCGTGCCCACTACCTGCACAGTACCCTGCATCCATGTGCTCTGCCCCTCCACACTACGTGCCACGCCCCCACACAGCCCCACGCCACATCCCCTCATAGGGCCGCAAGCCATGCCCCCATCTCCTGGCCTCCCCTCCCCGCCATGCAGCAGAGCACACCCTGGCCCCCACCACCTCTGCCTGTCTGTCTATCTGTCAGTAAGGCTCCTGGCCATGCATGTTCAGTTGGCCCAGAGTGTTACGGACATACAGACACTCAGCCAGGAGTGGTAAGACTTTTATTATATTAGAATAGCACAAACGTACCAAATATATATAAGCACTGAACCTCACCAACCTCATCATCAGAAAGAAACAAACTTCCTATGACCCAAAGCATACCAAATGGATCTAGACTATGCTGGGACAAGAAATGTAAAACCTGCCACATGCATCTCTACTAATCCCACAATAACTACACCCCACAACAGAACCATCACCATTCCTGGACTTAACACCTGTACCTCCAGAAATGTAATATACCTCATCCAGTGTAGTAAATGCCCTCCTGGAAAATATGTGGGAGAAACCAAACAACAACTGCATACCAGAATGATAGATTTTCAGTGTGCATTCAAAGACAAAAATACCCAATTACCTGTGAGTGCACACTTCTCACAAGATAACCACTCTCTCTCCAAGCTCTCAGTTCTAATCCTCAAAGGGAATTTACAAAACCCCTTTCACAGATGAGCCTATGAATTTCACTTCATAAATCTACTGGATATACAAAATTCATGGACTAAATATAGACATTGGATTTATGGTGCATTATAACTTGCCTGCCATCTAATAACCCCCGGTAACCTGTCTGTATTTTACCAATTACATTCTACCACCAATTCAACATTCCCCCATTCCTCCCCACCTACCTGTCTCACACCTATTGTTGCCCATTCCCTCTGATCCCCACTGCCACAAATTTGCATTTTTGCAGACCTTCATTTTGCATGTTGGCTTCTATTCTACCCCGGAGAGCACATATTACACCAACAAACTCTCCCTATGCCTGAAGAAGGGTGTTTATGCCCCAAAGCTTGCAAAGAACAGTTTTTCCAGCTATTTATTTGGTCTAATAAAAGATATTACATCTACCCAAAGAACCTTGTTTGTCTATATATATATCTATATCCATAGATACAGAGATCTATATATAGATACACACACTATATTTTTAGTATATATTGTGTGTGTGTGCGTGTGTGTGTATAAAATATATGTATACATATTAGGGCTGTCAATTAATTGCAGTTAACAGGTGTGATTAATGCAAAAACAAATTAATGTATTCATTTTTTAACAAGTGCTAATCGTGCCCATTTTAACCAGGGTTGGCAAAATAGAGCCAGTGGTGGCCAGGCAGAAGCTGCTGCTTGACATAGGGGAAAAAGTGGCCCCTCCCCCTCTCTGCTGCTGGGCCCTTCTTGCTGCAGCCGCCTGGAGCCCGTGCAAGAAGGGCCTGCAGTGGTGAGAGGAAAGAGCCTCATTTTCCCTGCACCAAGCAGCAGCTTCTAACCAGTTGCTGCTGCTGCTCAGCACGGGCAGGTGAGTCTGGAGCAGGTGCGGGGTGGGCCGGGTACACCTGTAACTGCCAACATGAATGAATACCATGTATGAAACACCAGGAAGAGCCAGAACCACATTAGAATGGGTAGAATAAATAAACTCGCATTAGATCTTTACCTAGTATGGAAAAGAACAGCAGGTGTGCACACGCATGTCATGGGGAACTCATCCATGCTCCTTTGGCTTAGAACCAGATGCTAAAAATCAAGAAAGGCTGCTGCATTTAAACTTCCCTTCTGTTGACATTTAATTAGGACCTGAGTTCCTGATTTAGAGAAATACATTGGAAAAAAAAGTGAAAACAAACCTCCTGAAAAATTGAGATACCCTTTCCTCTCAGTAAAGATGTAATTATTGATTTATAGTTTGCAATGGATGTCATTTCCACTCCTCTTCCTCCAAAATTACCTTGTTACCCTACCCATTTTACTATTCTCTGCTAAGATTTAATTTCTGGCTAAAAGGTCAGGGGGTACCTATCTGAGAAGCTGGTTCTACCACAGCTGTTCTACAGCTGCCTCAGGGGATGGTCAGGAGTGGCAGGGAATATGCTAGTTGCATCTGATCAAACCAGTCATTGTGGAAGAACTCTGTAGCTGCAAAAGAAAAACTCCCCAAAGATCACAACGGGTAACACAGGAGCCCAAGAAAGACAAATGGAATTACACAGATTAGGGACAAGGTAAAACTCCCATTGGATATTTTTGGCTCAATGGGAACTTTTAGTTCTGAAGCAACACAAGACTGGGTGTAAATGACCAAGCCCTTGAGACTGGACACACCTCTGGAACAGCAGTACTGTTTAAAGTTGTTATACTGGCTTCTGGATGAACAGAAGGAAAGCCCCAGAGAAAACCTGGCCTGAATGGGCTATTTGCCAACTCCTTCCCCTCCAATCTATGTACATTACTGAGAAGATGTGCAGTAACTGGAAGTGGATGGGGATGGGGAAAGGAAGAATTGTGGAAATCCGGAAGATCAGAAGGCAGGTAAACCATATAATACCACTGCATAAACAGGCAAACACTGTGACTGTGAGCGGTGTCCAGAGAACCTCCTTGGAGGCCATGGTATAGTCTGCCATCTGATTGCACAAGCACTCTGGCTGATTGCTAACAATATCACCCCTTTTACTGTGCCCTCTATTCAAATCCTTTCCTACTGATTTTACTCTGTTTGAAAGAGTTTCATCGGAGGGACATTTATTGTACCACTTGCTCATACTATGCCAGCCTTTGCCATGAGATCTCTTACTGGTACCCATTTTAACACTATGAATGTACCAGGAAACAACAAGCAGCAACTTTTAGAGGGTACAGAGGTGACCAAAATTCTTTGATAACCTCTGTACCAGAGACAGGCTTTTGATACAGACAGGAATTTTAGGATAAATGGGTCTAAGAGAGTTTCTTTGATTCCAGCAATCTGAGTGATGATTGCTATCCATCTGGTAGTGTCCAAACATGCCGCAGGAAGCTTCTGCATTTTAAGCAGCCTAGCTGAATGTAGAATAGCTTGACATGAAGATATGTAACGCAAACAGTGATTCAGCTCTCAACCCATTCAGTGCCACAGCCCTTAGACCAGTGGTCTTCAACCTTTTTATGGTCAAGATCACTTTTTGTAAGTAAATGGCACCCCAAGATCTACTGCCCTGCGCCCTCCTCCTGGCCCCCCAACTGCTGGACAAGTCGCCCAGGCTGTGACCCCACTCACCCAGCCCGGCCTGGGCGGCAGGGGGCATGGCTCAGCCCAGCCACGTGTGTCCTGCCGCTCCTGATTGTGGAGCCTCTGACAGACTGAGATCAGCTATTGAGGCTTCATGACTGACCCTGGTTTCGAGATTGACTGGTTGGTGACCAGTGCCTTAGACTGTTTAATTTGCTGCTTCCCTTTGATATTTTGTTACAAACTCATCTGTGGCCTTCAAAACAAAGATAACAGCTACAATTTCCTTTTCAGAAAAATCTTCAGTGCATACACATTGCCGCAACCAAAGAACTCATGTGTGTCACCATTAATGACAAAGACATTTCATCATGAACTCACCCTCACTCGTAGGAAGAGAATCATTTGCACAGATCAGTGCCAATGTAAATAACAGCTGCCAAAGATCCATACCTCGGGGTTCTGCAATCATAAAAGAGACAAAGAAATCAAAGAGATGATTTATAAACTTGAATTATTCCATTTCAGTACCATTTAAGCTAGCATCTAGTTTATTTAATTTCTGAATAGAGTTAAACCAGAAGTGTATGAAGGTAGTTTATTATAATAAATTCATACTTTATGAGGCAATAAAATGTATCTTACAGTTTATGGGAGGCAGTAAATACTACTCTCGGAAACGTACTAGCTGATGAAATATGGTTAAAAGACAATAAGGCTTTTTCAGCACCTGGTCTATGTCTTGAAATCATTAGCACACATTTCTCCATGCAACCCTCTGAGGATGAAAGGATTAAATCTTGAACTCATTCTTGAAAAATAGAAAAAAAGAGAATTCCCTTTAAAGGGGAAAAAATATATTCCCTTGGCAGTTCATACTTCTAGGAAGTTCTGCTGGTTTCTTCCCTGTGAGTACAAATGTGCATTGCAAGACTGCCTAGTACATTTTTAGCACCACCCAGAACAAAAATGTATCAACACCCTGATAATACAGAGGGGTGGGATGGGCCATGTGAACCTGCACCTTCAGAGATCAGGGTCAATTCTCTACTCTGCCACAGACTTGCTGTAGGACCCTAAGTAGGTCACTCAGTCTGTCCATGCCAAAACAGTACTTCCCTACAGAGTTGGTCCGAAGTTTCAGAAAAAAACAGGATTGCATGTCAGAACTGAAATGTTTTGTGCAAAAAATACCAGTTTTCACTAACTTCACAGGTAACAAAGGCTACCAACTCACCCAGAAGCTGCAAATCAGCCTGCTATAAGGGCCAAGTAAGTACCAGAGATAGACACTGTACATATTAGAAAACTGGCCCTTAAGTTTTAGGGATATTCCTGAAAAAAAAAGTCATAAATACGTTACAGCAATTACCAAACGAATGCCATGGCTGACCAGCCACTTCAGTGCCAGCACCATGTCCTGTTTGAAACTCCAGAGTGGAGACTGTATATATCAGATACACAAGCTCAGATGATTTTTAAGTTTTACAATTAGCACACATACAGGGTCATTTTAATCCCCTAAGAACTTAGCCCGGATCTGAAAAGTCAAACCAAAAGAACTGTCTACATCTGCCAGTCATTTGTTCTCCAGCTGCCTAAGCCAGCGATTCTCAACCAGGGTGCCAGGGCACCTTAAGGTGTTGCCAGATCTTTTGAAGTGTTTCACAGGATGCAAGAAGATAAGCAGATAAGCTAAGTAGCTAAATGGCAGGCTCATGCTTGTCCCTGCTTGAATGATCTGCAGAGTCCCTCTGCAAGCACTGTAATGTAAATTCGTTTTTGAAACTGAGTGCCACTCAATTCACAAGACTTATGAAGGCTTACCTCAAGTCCAGTGAGGGGTGCCTCAAGTCCAAAAAGGTTGTGAATCACTGGCCTAAGCTCATATGCATGCCAGTTGTCCTCGCATGCACCCCTGCCAATTCTAGTTGGTATGGGGTGGAGGGAAGTAAGGTTGGGAAATAAGAGTTTCTTCCAGCCCAAGGAGAAGAAGAAGAGTTGAAGGG
This sequence comes from Alligator sinensis, assembly GCF_000455745.1. Classification (NCBI taxonomy): domain Eukaryota; kingdom Metazoa; phylum Chordata; order Crocodylia; family Alligatoridae; genus Alligator; species Alligator sinensis. The sequence goes on along the minus strand of NW_005842205.1, from coordinate 577,071 downwards.
CTACATTGCCAATTGGCTCACAGGAACAAGTGGATTTGTCTGAGTGGAACTCTTGTACAGATCAAGCTGGCAGCAAGCTAGGAAGATGGCTAATAGGATTTGGGGTAGGTGGATGGCTGTGGTATTGGAACGGAGGCAGCTGAGAGATGTATGGAACAGTGGATACAGTATGGCTATCAGAGGACAACAGAAATGGGGGAGAAGCCATCTAGTAGGCAAGTGCACTATAGCAAACCTTCTAGTGTTCAGGGAGTAGCTACGATGACTATACCAGATACCAGAACTGGTAAGATCTCTCTCCTAGCTGGTAACCCATCTTTTCAACTTGTCCTTTAATCTAACTGTTTTACCCCTTCACTTTGTTCCCCTTTGTAGCAGGGCCTGAAGCCCAGCCCCTGCTAGACCCCCACGGAGCCAGCCAAGCTGGTGGGGAACTTACTGGGATGAATCTGAACAAGCAGTGCATCCCTGGCATGCCAGACACCAAGGTCCAGGGAAGTCCAAGGAATTAGGCAGGTACCTGGACCAAAAAACATGTGCCCCAGAGAGCCAGCTCTGATTGGCTTGGAGAGAAGACCAGGCAGTTTAAAGGGAGATGCTGAAGAAGGCTCAGCATTTGGTGTCTCCTGGAGCAGGGACCAGGCAACTGGACCAAGGAAGATCAGCGAAGCTGAGGACCCTCTCTGACTGAACTTTCATGGAGTGCTGCAACCCCAGCAAACCCTGAGTCAGAAGCACCCCAGTGTGTCCGGAGAGTTAACCAGCAGCAGACAACAGGTTAACAGGGGTCTTCCCTGTGAACCCAGGAACTAGTGTCAGGGGAGAGAAGATCAGGTTCTGGCAGACAGACATGGACCTGGAAGAAGAAAGGACGGTTCCAATGAGGGTAGTGGGGACTGGGAGAAACTGAGTTGGCCGAGACAAAGAGGAGATTTGCCTGGCCTCCTGGAGGGGAAAAAAAAAGAAAAGCAGGGCATAACCCTGGATGGGGACAACCTAGCAGAACCTGAACTCATGTAGGGGAACAACTGTGATAAGGCCTTTTTGAGGGGGATTTGTTTGAATTCTGGAAACGAGGGATAATATAGGCCGGGAAAAAGATACCTCCCTTTTGGATTGAGGTCCCTAAGGGAAAAGAAGGCCCATTGGGAGGAAGGATCCCCCCCTTTTTGTTTGATCTATGTTTAATTAGGATTTATTTCCTACACCTGGGGCTTTAAAGAAGCTTTAGTTTACAGAGGCTGAAATAAGAATGGAAGGGACAGAGAAGCGTAGAACAGGACAAGCTTGGATTATCCCAGGAATGTAGAATCCTCAGGAAGAAGGAGTGGGGATGACAACCAAGAAGGAGAGAAAGAGAAAGGATGAGGGTAGTGTGATCTGATGAGTACAGCCAATGACGAGATCAACCAGGGGAAACCCAGGCCGAAGAACCTCAGAGAAAATAACCCAGCAGAGTTTGGGCAGAGACCCCACAGGCATCTCACACACCAGACCAGCAGAGAATAGCAAATAACCACCTGGAAGGAAAGGGGTAGGGTGTAGGGCAGGTGGAGCCATGTGGAACATTGTGGCCCTTCTGGACGGACCTCTGTGCAGAGAATCATCCTCCTCTCAAATAGTCTTACAATATTAAGGTGTGGCAGAAGAGTGAGGAGGACAAGTCAGAGATCAAGGTAATTCTAACACAAAAGGGCGGGCAAAAGGCACCCACTCACTCATACCCTTCAAAGAAACCCTATTGCTCCACAAAAAACTTTCCAGAGAGTTACTTTCTTCAATCCCACTTTCTCTTCTCCTAGCATTCCTCTCACTTTACCCCCAGAGACAGATCCATGACATCTGCCATGCTCTTCTATTACCCTGCAGGCTTCTTCTGATTGGATAAGCAGGTGAAGGAGAAGCTGAGCTCTGGTGAACTTCCTGTGGTTGGACAGAATGGTGCTCCATTTTGCTAAATCACAGGAGACTTATAGTGGAAAGGGAGCTCCTACTAGGTCTCATTTCTCCCAGAAATGCAGCATAAATTCCCTTCTCACCCACATAGACACACTCTTTCTATCATCCTCCTAAAACTCTCCCTGTTTCCCTCCTTTTCTGAAGAAAAATGCACAAGGAAATTCCCATGCCATTAAAATAAAAACGTCATTAATGGAAATAAAGTTGCTCAAATATATTTAGCACAGTGTGGTGGAGCACCTTTGGGGTGCTTGCCACGTGGCAGGGGCTACAGTAGGCTGGGACAGAGCCCAGCAGGGAAGGCAGACAAGTGAAGCCCCCCAGATCTCATTCTAAGGGGGAGGTGTGTGGTGGAGCACCTTTGGGGGGGCTCACCACTTGAGAGCTCTCACAGGCTCCGAGGGGAGCCTGCTTTGGAGGAGCAGCAGGGGAAACCTCCCCCAGGTACCAGGGGGAAGGTGTATGGCAGAGCACTGTTGGTGCCTGCCACTTTAAGACCTAAGCCAAGCAGCCAGCAAGCACCTGATTGCAGCAGCCATTTTAGATTCATGGCTGCCTATATAAGCAGAGCATTTTGCAGCAACATCACCTGGCTGCAAGGCTTTACATATCATCCTAGAGGTAAGGGCAGGAGCTGTAGGGCATGAATTGGAGGTTCCTGGTCCTGGGCATGACCTAAAACTGCACAGTGCAGGGAGCGGGTGGCCTGGTGGGGCTCTCAGTGGCGTGGGAGCCCCCAGGAAATGCTAGGCCAGTTATCACCCCGGTGAAAGGCGGGTAGGGGTGCCTTAGTCCTAGCCCTCACCTCTGGGTGGGCTTGCGTAACACCAGAGGTAGTTGGGGGCCAGGCACGGCTGCAGCCACCTGAGTCCTGTGTGGGGTGCAAACCCCAAGGAGGGAGAGTTGGGGCCAGGCACGGCTGCAGCCACCTGAGCCCTGTGTGGGGTGTAAGACTCTGAGGAAAGGTAGTAGGGCCAGGCGTGGCTACGCCCACCTGAGCCCACCAGGGAGAGAAGCCCTGTGGCCCCAAGTGAGGAGGTGGTGTGCAGCCCCAAGGGAGGGGGCAGAGATGAGGAACCCCAATGAAGGGGGAGGAAAACCAGAGGGCTGAGAGCCCAATATGTTTATATAGAGAGGGCACAATGACATGCTGCTCCGGGGGGGAGTGAGAGTCCCCTTCAGACCCTGAAACACCAGTCATGGTGTGAGTCACCCCAGCTGCCACAACCGGGTGGGTCAACCGCTAGTAGGGCCAGAAGGCAGACCCCAGGAGTGAGAATGGGGCTGGAGTGGCAGAGGCCTGACATAGAGTACCCTCGACTGGTGAATGCTGGGGCCAGGACCAGAACGGTCAAAAGGGCCAGGGGCCCACTGCGAGGGACACCCAGAGCTGAGGGCCTGGGGTTCCGACTGGCCTTGGAGGCGAGGCCAGGGCCTGTGTGGCCAAAGGTCCTGGGGGGGCCGTGCCTGAGAGGGGAAATGGTTTCAGGGAGCTAGACAACCTGAATGAAGGCAGGGTAGGCCACCTGAATGGAGGGATCTTAGAGGGGTCCTGATTGGAGGATTCTGGGGCCCAGAGGGGGGCTGGTGAGATTAATAGCTGGATGCCATCTGCTAGGCATGGGCTGCAGTGTAGGGGAGGTACGGAGCCACAGATAGCGCCCCCTGGCACTGAGGCAAGAATGGGTAGCCTCCCACCTTAATTAACATCTTCATTAATTAAGAACAAGGCATGGCAGGGGAGTCAGGTGGGGAGGCGTGCCCAAAAGCAAGTGGGGCAACTAGCACTGTGGCTAGGCGGGGAGCCTCACTCTGCCACACACAGCAACACTAAAAACTCTGAGAAACTACTAGCTGAACCAAGTTGTTAATCAAGAATCTTTAGGTTTTTCACTGCTTAAGTGACCTGAGGGGCCTAGCCACTTGGTGTACTTTTTGAGCATGCAATAGTTTGGTGACTACAGCAGTCACTGGGAAGTGGGAGACCTGTTTTATAGGTCTTGTCAGGCTGAGGACAAGTCCTTGAAGAAGGGCTGGAACCCAGATCTCCCCATTCCTCTGTCAGATAAGAGAAGCTATACTATCCAAAGAAAATATGCTAGGCTCTTTACTATGTCAACATGGGTTGAACTCCTTGCCTCCGTCCATCAGACACTTCTGTAGCACTACAAGCATCATCTCTCTTGTGATAGCTATGCCCCTCCCTATCATGAAGGGGCAGACTGGAGCTGCAGGAAGTGTTCTGGTACTGACAAGTAGATAATTATCTCTGGAGACTGAGAGAGAATTTGTCCTAGGACCTGAAGTAAACCAAAATTACATTCATGGAAAAAACTGTTCTTGGTAAAGAAGACTGCCCTTGCAAAATGGCACCTACCTCCTTGTAATGAGACTCACTGCCTAGCAAAAGGGAATATATTCAGAAGCAATAGCAGACTACAGTGTTAATGGCTGTCTCACAAAAGTGGGTCCCACAAGGACAGCATTGTTCAGGCCATGGAATGGCTTCTCAGGCTCTCTCAGCTTTACAAAGAAACTAATTCTTTGCAGAGTCTAGTAAATGCTTCTTCCATCACAGACCTTTATGTCTGCAAAACAAACTCCTGTCACTTAACAGATTAGGAAAACAACAGCAACCATGCATTATATTCTGAGGAAAGTGTGCAATAGGCTATGTACCCAGCCCCAAAGTGGGCAGAAAAAGGAGAAGGTTAAAACCAGAGGAAAAAAATACAACAGCTGACTGTCCTCAGTGCAGCCATTGCTAAGGAACCCAGCCATAGGGGAATGTGGCTAGGGGTCAGCTGGGGCTAATTTGTCTGGCAGACAAATAGAGCCAGAAGCTATAAAAAGGGAGAGAATTTCTCTGGACCTTTCTATAGGAATGATATCAGTCACAAGTGGACTGGTACTACTAGCACAGGGGTGAATCAGACTTGACACTACCAGCCAAAACTAGGCTAGAAAAGAGAAATATAGTGCAGCTTTTAAATGTTCTGGGCTGTGAACTGTGAGGCTACATACATGGTTTATAACCGTTCTATGGATCTCATTTTTCTGCCCTTCCTCCATATTTTAATCAACAATCTGAGGATAAGGATGCATGATTGTTCAGGAGAGAGATTTACAATTTCAATGGCCCACCAGTCCACAAAGTTTGCACTGGGTTTACAGCATTGTTCTATACCAACCAAATAAAACACTTCAACACTGTTAGCAAGGACACGGTTTCAGCATGGCCTCTAAGTCTGGCCAGTCCCTGGATCTGACAGAAAAAAAAGGAAAACAACATATAGAAAGCCTCCTTTTGCCCTTATACATTAACAATTTCTGCCTTTCCTATCTGAGTTAACCCTCAGAACCCAAAATTGGAGGTATTTTTTTCCTGCAGCCAGCTTTTGTTAAGCTGCCCTGCCATATTAAATTATGTATGTGTATTCAGGAACCAAAGGTGTCCTGTATGTTGTAACATGAACAGTTATTAAGTAGGCCTGATTTGGAAGAAAATATTTATTTTTCTCTCTGCTGCTGTATTTCACAGCAGAGGGAGGAAAAACAAAGAGTAAGGTACAGAAAGGCTCCAAATAAGCCTGAATGTACGTAACTTAATTATCAAACAAATACAAGCTACTTAGGAGGAAACAAACATAAAGGTGATCTCAGGATCTCAAAATTTATGTTGCATTTAAGATGCACACTTGTAGGAAATAAAGATTGAGCTTGCCCTTGCAATATTTTCCTGGAGATAAATACTCTGTATCTTTGCAGTGCATTTATGCCAACTACCTCAGCACAAAATCTGCCATAGCAAATAGTCCAATTTTTGTTCTTGCATAACAAATGGCACAGTGATTCACCCAACAGGCCTGACAGAAAGCACTTTGCATGCTTACTTGTGCTCCACTGAACTCCAACAGGACAGAACAAATCTCCAGCTGGAATGAGTTAAAGCCCTTCAAATCTACACAGTTTAGAAGTGCCACTGGCCGAAGCAGCTATTTTTCTCCCAGCTGACACTGCAGTTAGGACCAACTAACCAACAATGCCTGGATGAATGCCTGTTTTTGTAGAACGGCTTTTTTAGAATGCTTTTCAGTGTTATGCACCCAAGTATTAAGAAGCAGAAATAATAAACTGTCTGAATTTGTAATAACAAATTATGTTCTGAATACTGCTGGTAGTAATCCAGGATACTAAAGATTAAGGAATAATAGTGTGGAAATAGAAAATGTGCTTTGCAAAGAAAAACTCCAGTGACTTAACTTAGAAAGAAAAATCTCATCCCTACAAAGTGACTGAGTTGCATAAAATACTCCAGTAATTATGTAGTTTCATATGTATCTTGGGGTTAACATAAGGTGCATCTTCCCAGTAAGCTGAAGCTGTGAAATGCAGAATTTTATTTCCTTAATCAGACTTTATAAGAAAAAGATTCAAATGTATATAAAAGCAGGAGTTAGAGGAGGACTAATAAAAAGATCAGACAAAAAACCATTCCAACTAGAAAACCATTTTCATTTGGGTCACATTTTGTTCAATTCGTTTAATTTATTAAGGAAATGTAAATTTTAGAACTAAAATTACTTGAGAACTTCACACAAAGAAAACCATACAAACCTCAGCTGAATGATTCAATACCATACAGGTTAGGATCAAGCTATTGATGGTCTGGATTTGTACGCAGCATAAAGACAACAACAGCTGAGGTCTGAAATGTTCTTAGCCTTGACATGCTAATGAATTTAGCTAAGAAAACACTGGTAGTTATAAATGAGAAACATATTATGGGCAGTGAAACTGTCATGAATCTCAGTGGTAGCAGAGTCTGGCTACTGTTGAGTACTTCTGAAAAATACAATCCTCAAATATTTTAGACAGTATCTCAAAGTCAAAACATCCATTATTCAAGTGAACCTTGAAAAGCAAATGAGATTTGGAAAAACCTGTGAATTTATTCATGTGATATTGTCTCCAATGTGTTATAATCAGAGAGGTTACAAAATGCAGTTCAGGAAGCTGGCATGAACCTAGACAAATGGAAATGTTTAATGGTGCGTTAAGCTGGAACAAATTAGTTACAAACTCTAAACTCAAACTAAATTATTTCACATGTTGCTAACCATATTAAAGTCTGCAAATTTACACAGTATAAAGCGAGATATAGACTTAAATATTAGATACAATAAAGGCTGTTATGTGATGGCCAAAGAGATTCATTGGCATGACTTCAGGATGACAAAGTAAAAATGGAAAAGAAATTAAAAAGAAAACTGGTCATGCTAACAATAACACTTATAACCCACTTTCTACTGCATTTATTTTCTATAGCTATACTTGCATACAAATTTACACAGGTTTAACATAAAGTGTTATTTTTAACCAATATAGTTCAACTAGTGAAACTTTATATAATGAAAATTCTTGTACCAGGTTAAATGTAATTTATATTTATTCATCTTGCACCTGTAATCACCAGATGCAAGTTAGCCCAATCCTGGCTTAAATTGATATAAAGAATATCTATACAGGAGTTTGCATTTGTTTAACTAAATGTTTGTCTGTATTTTTAAAAATCAATTTCAAATCCAACCAGCGCAGTTTCTCTATGGACACCATCACAACTCCTCCATCCTTTAGTATAAAAATATACTTTAGGTAAGTAGTAGACAATAGGGCCGTGTGAACCTTCAGTCCCTGATTCGACTCGAAGCAGATTCGGCCCGATTTGGTGGCTGAATCTCTGAATCCAAATTGAATCAGGAGACCCTTTAATTTCTCTGAATCGAATTGGAACCCTCCACACCAATTTGGAGAGGTTTGGAAAGATTCAGAGATTTGAACATAGGCATAGTTTAAAATGTTTTTCCTACATACTTCAAGGTGTCAGGTGGCTCATCAGCGCTGTGATGGTGGGGCAGATGGAGCATCCCATACCCACACTGGGGGTCTCCCAGTGTGCTTGGCAGCAGACCTGGAAGTGGACCAGAAGCACTTCCAATTCACTTCCGGGTCCGCTGGGGAGTGTGCTGGGGGTCCCCTCCCATATCCACCAGCTTGGTGACTGGTGCCTCCTGGGTGTGGTGGGGGAGCACCCAGGGTCCTCCTGTGGCCGATTGCCGAGCCGGGGTGTGTGTTGGGGGGCCTCCTGTACACTCCCCGGCAGACCTGGAAGTAGACTGGAAATACTTCTGATCCACTTCTAGGCTTGCTGCAGAGCATGTGGGGCCCTGCACCATGCTCCTGTGGGATTCTCCATCTGCCCCACCATTGCAGCGTTCACAAGCCATGCCTGTTACCTCGAGGTATGTAGAAAAAACATTTAAAGCTGTGTCTATGGCTGAATCACTGATTCTCTGAATCAGCATCGAATCTTCAGATTTGGATTCGGCCAAATCGAATTGGGGACAGTGATCCAAATCAATTAATTGAATCACTGTCTCTGATTCGGGCCAAATCCGAATCAAATATGGCCCATTTCACACTCCACTAGTAGACAACTATAAAACAATTTATGTCCCCACTACCATCTGTAAAGCCATATACAGCAAAAGCTGTGTTATCTGGCACTTTATCAACTGGAAAGCTCCACTAACCGGCATCCGAGGGAAGCGGCAAAAGCAAAACCGGAAGTCCTACTTCCAGTTTCGCTGTCGTGAGCCGAGTTCTCCTTCACTTCTTTGGCCCATGGCCTGGAGCAAAGCAGCCTGTGTGGGGCCCCCCTCCCTGTCCCCTGGCACACTGATGCCAGGTAGTGCACCAGACAGCGCACATTTGATTAACCGGCATATTTGATTAACCAGCATCCCCCATGCCTGGGGGATACCAGATAAAAGAGCTTTTGCTGTACTTTGAATGCTATTCCACAGGCCAGTTATCCACTGCCTTCCCACTTTATATTTAAATCTCAATAGTCAAGCCATGCAAAATCAGTAAATCAACCATATTAAGTGACCGTAGGCATTCTGAAATGATAATAGGGTGGAACCTTATTTGATATAAATCAGCATAGCTCTTCTGAAATCACCAGAGCTATATTGATTCACTCCAGCTGAATTAGCCTGATATTTTCTCCCAGACTGATCAAACAAAGAGGTTTCAATAATCAGAAGTTTCGGATACATATCCAGATGACTATTTAAACACTTTGCACTGTGTCAACCACTAATGATACACATTCTTATGAGACAGCTCCCCGATACTTTTTAAAAATTAGTTGTAGAATGCATGCTGTTACCTTATTGCTTTACTAAAGGTGTATTTTTAACAAGGTCTGCATGCTCACTGCCCCAGTCAGCTGTAGGGAAGTTCACTCAATTACCCACCTACATTTATTCAATGTCACTGAAATTTACTTACTAGGTTCTGTATATAATCTTAGAATAAATATAGACTCTCAGTATATTTATTTCTTTATAGATGTTATTAATGCATCTGTTATTGCCTTTTAGGGTCTTCCAGAATATATTCTGACTCACAGTATGGAACTCAAGTTTTGCACAGATTTCTTTCTTTAAAAAAAACAAACTTTTACAAGTATCATTAGTTTGAAACAATTCAGTTTTTTCACAAGGAAAGGAATAGTAACTGGGTTTTTTTTTGTCCTTTGGCTCACAAGAAATGTGAAAATGCTTATCAAATACTGTGCTATCAAAAGAGGACTATGTGAATTACAACATCACAGATATTTTTAATCTATTATTTGTAATTCCACAGTGCACAGATGCTTTTGGTTTAGGAGCAGTGCATCATGCATTTATACAAGGGTTTGAACTGGGTAACCCCTGAGGTGTCTTCCAATCTTATGGAATCCCTGCTTGAGCAGAGAGTGGGGTGGGGGAGGTGGGGCAGGAGGAAGCCAGGCAGACCCTGCTGTGCCTGTCATCTCTGCCGGAGCTCCAGACAGGGAGCAGAGGGGCATGGCCAGCCCTGCTGTGGAGCAGACAGCCCTGCCCAGGGCTGCAAAGCATCTGGAATGCTGGGGGACTCTGGTTTAAGTTAAACCAGGAAGGGGTCTGGGACAGGCATTGCATAAACTGGTTTGACCCAAATCAGTTAAGTCTGATACTACATTCAACCAGGTTTATCTCAACCCAGTTCCAATGTTATGATTCTACAAAAATGAGGTTCTACTGAGGTGGGAACTGTATAAATCCGAAGTATGAGTAAGTAAAAAACCACTTGGAGCTGCAAGAGGACTAGTATGCAATAATAGACCCCAAATTTGGCCAAGAAGTCATTAGAAACCTTGATGAAAATACAATTAAAAAATGGCAGAAGCCAGCTGGGTGAGAATCCAGGATATAAGCAGAGAAGTTGTCAAAAAAAGTAAGCAAATAATGAATTAAATCATCTGAAAGAGAAAATGAAGGTGTGGGGGGAGTAGCTGTAGAGTCAAGTTGGATCTGAATCTGGCTTTTGTGGATGCAGTAAATTAGAGCAGCTTGAAGTTTAACAGGAACAAATTAGACTAATGTGTGATCTCTGGATTTAGCTAAACTGTTAATAATTACTGGTTTAATCAACAGAAAAACTAGGTGGCTCATTTTTCCTAAGTGGGTATCTATCATTACTATGGTATTTCATAAGTAAAGCTGTAATTTTGGATAAGAAATGGGAGGGGTGTCTAGTGGTAACATGAGAGTCTAATCTGAAATGGAAAATCTCAGTTCAGTGCCAATGCCAGTGCTCCCATCAAAAAATCAACCAGCAAAAGGCATAGATCAAGACACTGATCTACAGCAACCAACAACAGCTACAGTTTTATTATTAGAAGTAAATTTATAGAGTCCATATAATACTTTTACATAATGTCCTCCTATCCACAGATTTCAGAGCACTTACAACAGAAGCCAGTATCATTTATCTTCATCCTACAGATAGGGAAATGGAGGCACTGGGAAGGGAAGGGATATGTCCAAGGTCACCCAACAGGCCAGTGGCAGAACCAGGAACAGATTCTAGGTCTGTTGAGTCCCGGTCCAATGCTTTTTTGCATACGTAACAATGCCCCTTAGTGAGCCATTAGACTGACCTACCAGACACCTTGACTAGGGACAGACATTAAACATAAACTGGTTTAAGTGATCAGAAACTGGATTAAACCTGTAACAGGACAGACATTCAGTGCACATACACCAGTGTGAAAATGGCTGAACTGGGTTGAGATAAACCTGGTTGAATGTAGTATCAGACTTAACTGATATGGGTCAAACCGGTTTATGCAATGCCTGTCCCAGACCCCTTCCTGGTTTAACTTAAACCAGAGTCCCCCAGCATCCCAGATGCTTTGCAGCCCTGGGCAGGGCTGTCTGCTCCACAGCAGGGCTGGACATGCCCCTCTGCTGCCTGTCTGGAGCTCTGGCAGAGATGGCAGGCACAGCAGGGTCTGCCTGGCTTCCTCCTGCCCCCTCCTCCCCAAATCCCTGCTCAAGCAGGGATTCCACCCTCCCCTCTCCCACAGCGCTGACCGTAGTCAGCATGTGGTATGCTAACTAATGCTGAGAGATGTCTGTGTAAGGCAGACAGGACAAAGGGAGACAGGACAGTGTCCACTTAGGGCTTTTTGGAGCTAAAAGAAGAGCTTGAACTAATGAGAGAGGCTTTGTTTTCTTGACTGACTGATAAACAATGTGTAACTCCCTGCTGTGTAAGTAAATGCTGTGCAACTCCCTGCTGGCTTTGGTCAGGAGCAGTGAGGGGTGGGGGTGGGGAAACCCCTCTCTAGAGTGTCCTGCTGGGACCTGGCCATGCCTCACCCCCTCAGCTCAGCACTGTAGAAGGGAAGGGAGGGCTGCTCTAGCACCCCCCAGCTTCTAGCCTGAGTCTCTTCAGGCATGTGCCTACATTTCTTCAGCCCAGAGGAGATGTCTTTATGGTTACAAACTGGTTCAGCCTAGCCAGGTTAGACTAACCTGTAAAGATTGAATCAATTCAGGTTTAGGGTTTTTGAATGTCTGTCCCTAGCCCTTAGGATCACTGAATAAGGCTGTAACAGTGTAAAGAACTACATTTAATCCAAATGTCAAACAAGTGATAATTCAGATTGTCCTAACAGTTAGTCTTTCCCAAATAGAGACACTGAGCTGTAATTGCTGCACATCTATTAGCTGACCTCAATCAGCATAAGAAACAATAACATGCTAAATGGAACATTAACAACATTTAATGTGTCAAAGATCAGTACATTAGTAACTCTTTATCACAACCTTTGTTTTCAGACATGAAGGACAAAATGGGTAAGCTCTGAAGCTCTCAACACATAAAATTGTGGCTATAAATAGAAAAGCTATTTAACAGGGACACTGGCTGCCAGATGATGCTGAGCCTGGTTGCATCAATGTCATGACCCCCACCTACAGGACATTCACAGGACTACATGCTATGTTAACAGGAAGGGTAAAACCTCTGGAATAGATTTACTGGTTAAGTAGTAAAATGGAAAAAAAACAGGTCAACCTTGCCCTCTTATTATTGCAGTTATTTATGTGTAACTATAGGTGCATTTGCTTTGTCTGTTTTACAGACAAAATATAAGGTCTTTGTCCTGAGGAATATACAAGCTAAGGACCAGATTCCCTTGGCAGGGAGCAAGCTTGGGTTCTAGGTTTACATGTAAGCCCTGCTGGCAGAAGTATTTATATGTATTAACCAATGACTATTTAATGTAAAATACATGAACAATCCTGACACCAGGGACTGGAACACAGGACTCCCACTCCCAAGGGAATGCCTTCATCCTGGAATACAGGGTCTTTCTTGTTCTTCTGGCACTACCACTTTGCACTCCTGACTGTCCAGTTGCCCAGCTTTAATTGAAGGCTTAGAGGATGTCCTTATCCTACCCATGCTCTAGTCTGGAGGTGAGGGCATTTTCCCACTTTGGATGTGGGTGACATGGATTTGAATCACTTCAGACTGATGAGTACCTAAAACCCAGGCCTCACACTTCCTGCACCAGCTCTGCATAGCCTGTGCTGAGCTGTCCTAAGGCTCCTGTGTGTTGCCCCTGCTGCTCTGTGGGGCAGTCTGGAGGTGGCGGTGACAATGCAGGGCAACCCACCGCATCCTCCGTGCAGCTGTTGCAGGAAGCACTGCGCAGCACTGAAAGGGAGGGGCTGCTTTTCCCCCACATGGAGCACATTTCTGCCCCAGCAGCACTGCTGTTGCTGCAGCTATTCACCATGAGCAGGCAAGTCTATAGCAGGTGTGGGGCAGGTCGGTGCTGCGCACAGGTCCCTGCCAGTACTGTGGGGCTGAGGTCAGCAGCTGGTTAGAAAGGCAGTCCAGAACGGAGCTGCCCCAGCCCTGCTGCATGCCCAGGGGACAGCAGGACATGCCACCGTGGGATGATGCCTGGGCCAGGTGGGACCACAGGACCCGCTGCAGGCCAGACAAAATCCCTCCTTGGGCCAGATCTGGCTCGCAGGCCATATCTTGTCAGGAGTATACAGAGTCTTTATATTTGTGTTTTAATACCTCTCTGGGCCTTATTTTTCTCCCCATTTGTCAGGTAGATTTAATAATTCTAACCAACTTCCATCCTTAAGCTCAAATCATTGTTTTTAAAATGTTTGGATATCCTGAGATAGAAGATGTTACAGTACTGCAAAATATATTCAAAGAGAGGCATGACAAAGGTAACTTGGTAGCTGAATAGCGGTTTTGAGATTGATACTTAAGCACAATACTACACATATAGCAGGAAATCCATATCATATGCTATGTAACCCTTCAGACAAGAAGCATTTTGAAACTTGAAATTAGAAATACTTTTCCAGGAAGACCTGTCACTACAGGAGCTGCCCTTTTCAATTTCCAGCTGCAACACCATACTCTACTTGAACCTTGTACTATATAGTAATATTCAACCAGTGCTAGAAGCTATAGTATGAATTCATAGAGCTGTTAACTCAGCATTACAAGAAACATATCAGCACAGACTAGCATTAAGTACAAAAAATATTTTATATAAAGTTTTGAATTTATGGCTGCCTTATAATTATCAGTCAATTATAATGAAATTTATTGTAGATTTTCATTTCTGTATGTTAGATACAGGAATCACTCTGTGGAAACGTGCTAAATCAGGTAAAATAAGTGTGGGATACTCAGATTCTCATATACAATTCTCTGAAATGATCACAGCTGCATGTTTATTGTACTACATTTTAGAGAATTACTCTAAAAAATCTATTTTTCTTAACTTCATAGCAGATGCTCAGTAGAAGTATGGGATTTGTTAGACATAATCAAACTTCCCCTTCATTAAACCCATATAAATGCTTACCAGAAACTCTTGAATACTCGCATATTCAGGAAATGTTACAGTCTATTTCCATGCTCATGTTTCTGAATGAATAAAATGCTATGCACATATCTCAGTGCATAATAGGTAAAGTGCCTGCAATCTTTTCAATTTCTAGCAATAGAGGACCTAACTGCACCAATCATGCAGTATCTTATTGAATGAATTAATCCCATTGATTTCCCAAGGGACTATTCATGTAGAAAAGCTATTACTTGCTGGCAATTCAGCAGTAGACTGCCCAACTAATCATTATGCAACCAGTTCTTAACCAGTTCTTAGAAAGCAAACACTTCTGCAAGTCTGATGATCAGATTAAATGTCCAAGTATCTTTGCCCTTTAGAGCTGTAATGATGATACACTGAACCTGATTTTGATTGAACAATGTAAAGAGAAAAGATTTTTGTTCCACCCCTAATTCTAATTCATCCACAACATTATGTAGAAATCTTTATACCTTTCTGCCAAGGATGAAAAACCAACACCAGGACACATACAGGATGTAACCTGCATATCAGTATTGGTGGATATATAGATTCATATATTCATAGATTGTAAGGGCTGGAAGGGACCTTGCAAAATCATTGGGTCCAGCCCCCCTGCACTAGGCAAGAAAGACAACTGGAGTCAGGTGACCCCAGCAGGTGACCATCCAATCTCCTCTTGAAGATTTCCAGGGTAGGTGATTGCACCACCTCTGGAGGGAGTTTATTTCACAGTCTGGACACCCTGACTGTGAAGACGTTTTTCCTGATGTTGAACTGTTTCTAAGATTGCTGGAAAGTTTTGTTGGGTAGGAGGACCTGGTAGGTGTGTATTTTAAGTAGAATGTAGACAGACCAGTATTTTCAATCCACAAAATGCATTACTACCTCATGGGTTAAAAAATATACCTTTAGAAGACAACCATGTTCTAATTCTTTAATTTCTATTTTCAACCTACAAAACAATAGATTATAAACTTAAGTCCCACTCACCTGCATTTTACTCTGTAGATGTAACACCCAGAGCAGCTTCTGTTTAAGCAGGCTCACCATATCAATACACACTTCAGCAAACCTGCATTTAAGAGTGAGGGACAGGTGCTGATCCTGTACTGAAGTAGTTTGATAAGCTTTAACAGGAGATGCCATTAAAACGAGCCACCAGTATGATGAGCCACCATGAACATGAACCACCAATGCAATCTTGCAGCTGATAAAGCAAACAAAACTCTGGCTTGCATCCATAGATCCTTCTCAAGTAAATCTCAGGATGTCATCCTCCCTCTGTACTCAGCTTTGGTGAGGCCGCAGCTGGAGTACTGCATCCAATTGTGGGCTCCACAATTCAAGAAGGATGTGGAGAAGCTTGAGAGAGTCCAGAGGACAGCCACATGCATGATCAGAGGGCAAGAGAATAGGCCTTATGAAGAGAGGCTGAGAGCCATGGGACTCTTCAGCCTGGAAAAGTACAGGCTCAGGGGTGACCTGGTGGCAGCCTATAAGTACATCAGGGGTGTGCATCAGGATCTGGGGGAATGCCTGTTCACTAGAGCACTCCAAGGGATGACAAGGTCCAATGGTCACAAACTCCTCCAAGACTGTTGTAGGCTGGACATAAGGAAAAACTTCTTTACTGTCTGAGTCCCCAAGGCCTGGAATAGACTCTCCACAGAGGTGGTGCAAGCACCTACTCTGGACTCTTTTAAGAAATGTTTGGACACTTATCTTGCTGGGATCCTTTGTCCCTAGCTGACTTCCTGCCCCTGGGGCAGGGGGCTGGACTCAGTGATCTTCCAAGGTCCCTTCCATCCCTAATGTCTATGAAATCTATGAAAATCGGAATGTCTCAGAACACCTCTTACAGCTTCTGACACTTTCTGACAGAAATTTGCCAGGCTCCTTCCAACATGCTCAACAGGACTATGGACTCTGTCAAAAGCTAGTTAAGGCTCTGCCCTCCTTAGCTTCCACCTGGACTGCAAGTTTTTGGTGTATGGTTTTCCTCTTTCCATGTCTAAGGGTAACTTTCAGTATTTTGAACCCAAATTAGCAACTGTGTTTGTTTGTTTGGTTTTTTTTAAATGGAGGGTATGTATGTGCTCTATTCAGAATAAATGAGATGCATGCATGAAGTAATATATGTTTGTTGTTTTAAATATGTTACTTTCAGTTTATAAAATATGCCACTCACCAGTGTGCAACATTCAACTCAACAGCTCCCAGTATGCATAATACATTTAAAAGAATAGATCAATTAAACAGAAGGGCTCAACAAGTTAATTGGCTTCTTAAGAACAGAATCCAGAGATGTAAGGGATGCTATGTTTTACAGGAGTGTTACCATGGTGAACATATTAAAGGTTTATTTTTACATGGATTTATTCAACAGATACTGTACTTTAAATTCACTCTCTATCTTAATTTGAATTATCTTCCAAGAGCCAACAGCTCTCAGCCTCCTGGGAAATCTAGTCACCATATTCTTTCCTGACAGCACCCAAGCAGGCCAATTTGGAGAAAGCTTGTCCCATCCTCCCTAAGCCAAAAAAACAAAATATTCATTGTTGCCAATTTAGAGAAAGACACTGACAGAAGGTGCTACAGAGACTACTTCCAATACTATCACCTGTAAGCATCAGCGCTTCCCTTTCATAACACAACACTGGTAGTAGAATTAGATCCAACATGATTTTTTAGGCTATGGACAGACATTCAAAAAGCCTGAACCTGAATTGATTCAATCTTTGCAGGTTAGTCTAACCTGGCTAGGCCAAACCAGTTTGTAACTGAACGACATCCCAGAAATGCAGGCATGTGCCTGCAGTGGCTCAGGCTAGAAACCGGGGGGCACTAGAGCAGTCCTCCCTCCCCTTGCACAGTGGGAAGTTGAGGGGGGCATGGCCAGGCCCTGGCAGGACCTCTGATTAGGGAGGGCTGCCTGCACCATCCCAGGCTTTTCCCCACTTGCTGGTCAAGGGGTGGGAGGGTTGCCAGATCCCAGCCCCCTGCTGGCACTCTGAGGCAAGTGGGGAGGTGGAGGGGAGGGTGCAGTGCACAGTGCTGAGCTGAGGGGAGGCATACCCAGGCACCGGCAAGACACTCTGATTAGCCCAGCAGCGAACTGATAACAGTGTTTATCATCTCTAACTCAGAGTTTATCACCTCATTAAGAAAACAACAGAGGGACATTACCAGCTACCTGTTGATTCTGGCTTTGTCACAGCAGGGACCAGTAGCCAACATGTGGTCTGCTAGCTAATACACAGATACCTCTCAGCAAGGCAGAGGGGAGGGGGGTATTCCTGCTTAGCAGGGAGTGGTGAGAGGGAGGTAGGGAGCAGCCTGCAGTCCCTGCTGGAGCTGCAGCCAGGGAGTAAAGGGGAAGGGTCAGCTCTGCTGTGAAGCTGAGAGCCCCACCCAGCCCAGAGAGCATGCTGGGATGCTGGGGGACTCTGATTTATCTTAAACCAGCAAGGTATCTGGAACAGACATTGCATTAACTGGTTTGGCCCAAATCAGTTAAGTCTGATAGTACATTCAACAAGGTTTATTTCTGGCTGAAAAAAGTTTTTCTCAAACTGGTTTATATGTACTAAACATCTGTTCTGTTACAGGTTTAAACCAGTTTTTGATCACTTAAAGTGGTTTATGTGTAATGTATGTCCCTAGCCTTAATGATACAGTCCCATCCCTTGTGGAGCCGAGTGTTTTGTCTTCTTGCAGAGAAAGATATACTATTCCCATCTTACAAAGATAAAATAGTTGTCAAAAGCTACAGTGCAAGCCAGTGACAGAGCCAGAAATAGAATCTAGAAACCCCTACTTAGATATCTGTGTTTTAATGACCAGATGACTTTTAGGAACTTAACTTACCTGGGAAGCACTACTCAGAACAGGAAGTGAGGAATATAGAGAATTAATAGTAGCTGTTTGTGGATTCTCTGGTACTGTGTTATAAAAGAAAAGAAGTTATCCATAAATCATTGTATACTAAATTGTGAGAAGCAAGGATTTGTGTAAATGATATCTTTTATTGGACCAGCTGTTTGGTTTGGATGGATTTAGACAGACAGGTTTTCAAGCACAATTTCACTCCCGCTTAGGTCACTAAGTATGCTAAATTTATTATAGGAATACCTCATGAGGAAGGCAACACAGCAGAAACTAGAAAGACAAATGCCAGGAGAACCAAGTGTCATATGAGTATAAATGATCCCTACTTTATCAGCATCTGATCTTTTACTACCTTGCCTATTAAAAAATACAATTTAAGGTAATCTCTCACATTTAAACTAAGGTGCAACTGGGTACATGTAAAATGCATTCTGGTTTTAGAAATAGTATGGATTATGGAGATATTCTTCATACTCAAAAAAAGAAGGAAAATATACACTAGAACTGGTACATACACTAGAATAGCCATGAACTTCTTAAGAGCATCTGAGGTAGAGAAGAGAGAAGAAGCAGTTTATCTATAGGTACTGTATCTGAAACAAACACCTTGGAAGGATAGTACTGTTGTTCAACATAACCTGGTTAAGCAAAACAAAACTCTTTTCTTCTCCATAGATGCAAACATATATCAATAAAAATACCAGGTAGGACCCATGAAACTATTAGAGTAAATGGATGCTGTGTGTAACAAACATTACTAAACCAATATAAATACATTTTCACTTTTCTAGAATGGGCTTTTAATACTAAAGCAAATAATCTGCAGGAACTGGGCTTCGGAGGCCTACAATATACAACTGCCAGGAAGTTTAGACCACAGCTTATAAAGAATATTAGCATTGCCCATCCAATTAAAATTAATCTCTACTGGTAATTTGGGAATAATTACAGAAGTGTTGAATTTGGATCAAAATGTCTACCAGTTGTGATCTTAGTTTCAGCCCTATTTATAACAATATCTGTTATAGGCAATGTTCCAGTTTACAGTGGAGACCTTTTATAGAGTAGCTTTCCTTCAGGAAACCATAGTATTTATGCCACTTGGTTCAATCTAAATAGGTCTAAACCTAGACAGTTATACTTGCTTTTCCAGGGCAAATATTCGATCATTCAGATCAGAATTTTGTGCACTGATTTTCATTCCTTACTGAACTATTTTCTCGGGACCTAGGGATTTATGATGTTCAACAGCATCTCTGTCACTGTAGTTGTCCTCTCTAGTTCTACAAGGCTTTATTCTATCCCACTCACCAGGGGTATCAAATTCATCTGGCCCTGTGGGCTAGATGAGTGCTGTGGGGTTGGTCAACAGGCCAGATGAATGGCATGTGGCTGGCCCCATGGGCCAGGTCAGGCCCATGTACCTGCTGTGCCCCCTCCCTGCTCACTTCTGCCAGGCTGGGACTCAGCACCCACTCCAGCCCATCCAAGAACCATGCTGCATGCAGTTCCTGCTCTGGAGCTGGGAGAAGGGTGGGGAGTAAGGAGTGCCATATGCAGTGCAGGTTTTGGACCAGCTGGACCAGGCACTGCATGTGGCATGTGTCCTAGACTGGTGGGGGCAGGCACCATATGCGGTGCATAGAATCATAGACAATGAGGGTTGGAAGGGACCTCAGGAAGTCATCTATCACAGCCCCCTGCTCAAAGCCTGACCATCCCCAATTACATCATCCCAGCCAAGGGTTTGTCTAGCCAGGACTTATAAACCTCCAAGGATGGAGATTCCACAGCCTCTCTGGGTAACCTGTTCCAGTGCTGTACTACCCTCCTCAGGAGAGTTTTTCTTAGTATCTAACCTAAACTTCCCATGCTGCAACTTGAGACCATTGCTCCTCATTCTGTCATATGTCACCACTGAGAACAGACCAGCTCCATCCTCTTTCGAACCCGACTTCAGGTAGTTGAAGGGGGCTATTAACTCTCCCCCCACTCCCCAGTCTTCTCTTTTGCAGGCTAAATAAGCCCAGTTTCCTCAGCCTCTCCTCAGAAATCATGTGCCGCAGCCCCCAAACCATTTTTGCTGCCCTCCACTGCACTTTCTTTAACTTGTCCACATCCTTTCTGTAGTGCAGGGCTCAAAACTGAACATACTACTCCAAATGTGGCCTCACCAGTGCCAAATAGAAGGGAAGAATCACTTCCCTTGATCTGCTGGCAACCTTACTACTAATGAAGCCCAGTATGCTGATAGCCTTCTTCACAACATGGGCACACTGTTGTTGGGTCATACTCAGCTTACTGTCCACTGTAACCCCAAAGTCCTTTTCTACAGAGCTGCTGCCCAGTCAGTCAGTCCCCAGTCCATACTGGTGCATAGGATTGTTCTGTCCTAAGTGTAGAACTTTGCACTTGTCCTTATTGAACTTCATGAGATTTCTTTTGGTCCAATCCTCCAATTTGTCTAGATCTCTCTGAGATTTCTTTTGGTCCTACCCTCCAGCATATCTACTACTTCCTCCAGGTTGGTGTTATCCACAAACTTTCCAAGGGTGCATGCCCTGGACCAGCTGGGGTAGGCACTATATGTGGTGCATGTCCCAGGCCCTGTGCACATGGCCAGTATGGCATGCACTGCATTTGGTGTGTGGGTCAACTCCAGACACAGAGGCAGCACTGGAGGCTGGATGATAGGGCTCCAGAAGCCAGATCTGCCACATGGGCCTTATCTTTAACACGAGAGTTTTATATAAGAAGCAGGCTAAAAGGTCATTAAGATTGCCAAAGTCAGGAATTCTTTAGAAAAATAGTTTGTGATTACATAAATATTGTTTACTTATATCTTTTTCATTTAAGTGCTCAAGACTCTCAAGTTCCAGGCCAGAACCCTTATCACTAATCCATCTTTCACGGAGCAAAGACCTTCACATTGGTAAGACATGAATCTAAATCAGGAAAGTCCAGTTAAAATAGTCATAATGACCTCTCCAAGACCATCTGAAAGCTACCTAAGAAACTCCAGGGATCAGTTTAAAAAACAAAACAAAGGTTTTAGAAAATGTGATGGCAGCAGAAAAGGCAAGTGCTACCTAGGTCAAATGCCTTCTTGTATTCAGTGTATTGCATTTCACATTTCATAAAGGGCAGGTTAGAGAAGTAAAAGCATGGAGGACTTTGTGCAGTCCACAAGGTTTGGAAAAAATCACAAGTTAGAGCAGTGCTTCCCAAACTTTTCCTCAGCGTGACCCCATTTATGACTCCATTTCCTCAGCATGGCCCCCCACAGCCCCTTGTGCTCCTCACTCCCCACCCACAGGCCCCTGGCCCTGCTGGTGCCCCCCCACAGTCCCCCAAGTCCCCATGGCCAGGGCCCACAGTTCCCTGCCTCCCCAGCAGTGCCCAAGCCCCAGCTGCCACCTGTGGCTGGAATGGAGTACAGAGTCCAGCTCCCTCTCCTCTCCCCCGCAGGCAGCACTGCAGGATTGGAGCCCATGGAGGAGGGGAGAGGGGGAGGATGCAGGCTGCTCACTGCAGGTTTGGGGCTCCCTGCCTTGCTGCATCCCTCCCAGGGGCTCCACGGCCCAATGGGCAAGACCTGGCATAGGAGGATGGGAGCACCATGCCGTGCTGCACTGTGCCACCATGACTACCAAGCTGAGGCACCTCCTGGTCACCTGGCAGCAGCATGGGCTCAACTTCTGCACCGCCGCCACTGCCGTGCTTCACCTTGGCGGCCATGGTGGTGCAGCACAGGCATGTGTGAAATGGCCTATATTTGATTCGGCCTGAATCAGGGACAGTGATTCGATTAATTGATTTGGATCACTGTCCCCAATTTGATTCAGCTGAATCCAAATCTGAAGATTCAGTGCTGATTTGGAGAATCAGCGATTTGGCCATAGACACAGCTTTAAATGTTCTTTTTTTTTCCCTCAAGGTACCAGGCGGCTTGTGAATGCTGCGATGCTGGAGTGGATGGAGCATAGGGGAGCCCCCCCGCGCGCTTGGTGGTGAACCCGGAAGCGGACTGGAAGCACTTCCAGTCTACTGCCGGGTCCACTGCCGAGCATGCAGGGGGTTCCCCCCGGCTTGGCAATTGGCCACAGGGGGACCCTGGGTGCCCCCCCAGACCCAAGAGGCACCATTCACCAAGCCGGGGTGTGTGTGTGGGGAGGGGGCCCTGGTACACTTCCTGGAGGACCTGGAAGTGCTTCTGGTCCACTCTCGGGTATGCTGCCACGCGCACTGGGGAGTCCCCCATGCTCCTGTGGGACACTCCATCTGCCCCACCATTGCAGCATTCACAAGCCACCTGGTACTATGAGGTATGTAGAAAAAACATTTAAAGCTGTCTCTATGGCTGAATCTTATTGAATCTCTCTAAATCGACTTGGAGGGTTCCGATTCGATTCCGTGAGATTAAATGGTCTCCTGGTTCATTTCAGATTCGAAGATTTGGCCACTAAGTCAGGCCAAATCAAATCAGGGATTGAAGCTTTGCACAGCCCTAGTGCAGCACTCTGTCCCACAATGGGCCCCAACCGCTGGGTCACAGAGGTGACTCCTGCCCAGAGCTGGTTCGGCCTAGCTGCAGCCCCACACCTTACTGTGGGAGCAGAAATCTCAGGAAGCATGTTTATCGTGACCCCATCTGCTGATCTTGCCACCCTATTTGGGGTTGTGACTCACAGTTTAGGAACTGCAGGGTTAAAGCAAACAGTGCATGCATGCACATGCAAGCACGTGCACATGTACACACATACAGAGTTATGTTTATATTTAGTTCTTTTAACTAGTCACAACTAGAAAGGAGAACATGCTGTGCAAATGATAAGTGGATGGCAAAGTTGCACTTCAGAGGGTTTTTTTTTTAAGAAATAAATTTCCCTCACAGGGTGAACATTGAGCTGAATGAATCAACTGTTTGAAAGAGATTACCTTTTAAAAGAACCTTTGCTTATTCTAACTGCTACAGTGGACCAGATGCTAGACAAAGAGATTGCAACACTTGGCTTCTCTAATTACCTTTATGTAAAGGAAGTGAAGCTAAACTCTTGCCAATAAGGTAAAACCACTATACTGTACCTGGGGTTACAGTTTTTCATTGTCCAAGGGATATATTACTTATACTGTACTAAATTATTACCTTGAAAAGCACACTTTGAAAATCTACAAATCTACATACACTTTTGACTGTGTGCTCCTTAAGCAACATACAGAGGTGGGTTTTTTTCTATTCAGATGAGATTAAAGTATTTATTTAAGTTGGTCTGATAGCGGCATGGCTTCCTTTTTCAAACAGTTTTGTTAAACAAAATTTTAAACAAACAAAAACATACCACGTGTGTGCATATGCGCAAGAATATTCAAACAGATCCAAAGTGATTATAAAAGGAATACAAATACTTTGGCCCACTGTATGGCTGTTTGCATCTTCCCTGATAGTCTTTAGTATTGGTCACTGCTTGTGACAGGATCCTGGACCTGAAGGGCCACCAATCTGATTTAGTGCAGCAATTTCTACATTTAAACCAGTTCCTATAAACAGAGCTGCTATCAACACACACACACATCTTCTGGAGAGAGAGGCCGTTTTTTATTCTGTGTTCATACTGCACATAGCATGATGAGCTTCTGGTCATAAGGAGAGTATCTCAGTACTTCAGAAATACAAATAATAAATCACACTGAAATAAAGAAGTGATTTTGGTTCTTCATAAAATGCTTTTTTGGTATAATGCATAATGATATCTCTGTCCAAGTTTTATTCACTTTGAGACTTTAAAAATATATATATCCTCTACATAGAGAATACAGAAAATTTCAGAACCTTTTTAAAATACATTTTGGGCTAAATCCAAATTTTTGACATGCTGTCTATTTATGTCATGTATTCTGTATGGAATACCTGCACAAAACCCCAGTGATATAAACAGAATTTTTGCAGAGGGCTCAGGTACAGGCTATGCAAAAAGATGTCCAGCAAAAAGCAAAGGGAAGGATCTAACCTTCTGTTTTTGGAGATGGAAACTCCAAAACTAGGACTCCATGCACAGGACTTACATTTTACAACCTATTTTTTCTTTGAAGGGTTTCTTCTTCTAAGGATCAAGGGTACCAGTTAAGCAAGGTGTTTAAACACATGTCTAACTTCAGATACATGAGGAGGCCCAACAATTTAAAATTCTTCAGGTCCTTGATCTTTGAAACATCATCTCCATCCTCAGAAGTCTTTTTATTAAAACAAGATGTCTTGCTAAAGATGTTGTGTAACTCAACCAGAGCTCCTCCCCATCAGCCTTAATCTGCCTCCTCCCTCTTTTTCTCTGTTACGGAGGCAGAAGTTTCTTGTCTGCTTTCCTCCTCTAGCCCCCTCTCAACCCATCTCCTGATCTCCCTAGTGTCTGTTCTCAAGCCTTCCCATACTCCTTTCCTTAACCTCTCATCCTCCTCTGGCTCTTTCCCAAATTCCTTTGGCCTCTGTGACTCCATCTTCTTCTTTCCTCTCTAATAATCCCTTCAATATATTTCCTTCACAAGATCCTCCTCATTTTCCCCTCCACCTTTTTGGGGGAGACCAAAAGTACTATTTCCACTTCCTGTCACTCTACCCAATAAACTGGGGATCAAAGACTTGGATGCTCATATTCATGCTCTATCCATATCTCACAAATTCTTTCTACTCTCACATCTGAGCTTTCCTATCCATTTATGTAGCCAGCACTCTCACAGAGGGTCTCAACCACTTGCAGTTCAGTTACAGCAATAATCTTTTCTCTAGTCTTGACAAACACAATCATATCCTAATCATAGCCATTAAAAGACAATTTTTCCAGTCCACTGCTTTGTGTGTGCCACCCCTGTAAGGACTCCTGCCGTGGGGACCCTCCTGGTGAAACGGGAGGCATGTGGGCATCAGGAGACAGCCCTGCTGCAGCTGCAAAGCTGCCAGGACTCGGTTGGTGCTGCAGCCACTTGGACAGTTCCCCACCCCTACACCATGCCTCCAGTTCTACTAGGAGGATCCCTGCTGCAGGTGATGGTTCCCTTTCCCTGCCCAGCTGCACAGCAGGACCAGAGATTGTGAAGTCTTAGGGCCAGAAACTGGGTCGGAGAAGCTTTCCCCATTCTGCTTCATGGCCTTGAGGGCTTTAAATGGCCCTGAGGGCCACTCAGCTGGGCAGCACATGTGGCAGCTTAAAAGCTGGGAACCTGGGACAGAGAGCTGAGGAAGCTGTCCCTGGCTCCACTTCCTCACACCTCCAGCTTTAAATCACCCTGTGTGCAGCTCATCTGGGTTGCACAAGAAGGGCTTGAAAACCCTGGAGGCCCCTATTTACAGCCTGCCCCCTTCCCAGGCATGAGAGAAGACAGGCTGCCAAGTAATGGATTCCCTTAAGTGGGTGCCAAGGAGCAGCAAGGCTAGTGCCACCTGCCTGGAAAGCCTTAGTGCCACTTGGCTGGAAATCTCTAGCCAGGGGGTTGGGACATCTGTAAGCTCCAGCTCCCAGCCTGATTTTCTACTGGTAAGAATTCTTACCACAGAAATTAAAGCCTGTACATAACTCAAATTAGAGTCAGAAAAACAGCTGATCTCTCTGCAGCAAAACAGCTACAACATAGGGCTCTTTGGTATAACACTGCAAGAGGGTCATATCTACCTTTCCCTCTGTCTCAGTCATGAAGTGGAAACTATTCTAACTGAGATCTGGCTGCCTTGGTCCCTAGACATGCTACATCCTTGGATAGAAAATGTTCAATTTATAAGTCAAGAAAACAAATACATTCACTGGTCCTCAACCCTTCCCTAAGCCTGGAGCCAAAACACTTAACACACTTACTCTTCAAGCTGTGGGACTGGCATAATAATAATAAGAAACAGAGTGCTCCCATCACACACCCCAAACAAGCAAAAGCAAGGAAGAGTGGGGGTTAAAGGTGTTTCTTTAGAGGTGGAGTTAGGATTTACTGAGTAACATAAACCCATGTGCACAGCCCCTGTGTTTGATTAATTAGCATAATCCCAGATCCACACCTGCTAGATTCTGAATTTCAGCACAATGCACCATCGCTTAAGCAGGACAATGGAAAGAGTCTAGTTTGTGCATAGCACCGGTATGACAAGAACACAAAGTCTGTCCTGTATCCCTCCCTTAGTCAGGTTTTGGAGCTAATCTACTTCCAAAGTCAGTCCAAGCCTTGATCCTCCTGATCTTCAAAGACATGAATAAATCAGGACTGAACTGCATTAAAGAATGCACGTCTAAACTGATGAGCCAGCAATGTCCTGTGGGACAACACAACTCACAAAGCCTGGGGAAAAGTTTTTAATAGCCAAGGTAAGTGATACTCAGAAGCAAATCAACTGTGGGATGATCACTTTTCAGAAGGGCTGAAAAACTATTTGCCCTCATACAGCTCTGCCACCACAATCAGAACCCTTAACCCAAGCCGGCATTGTAAGTAACAAAAACGGTCACAAAGCCATTTATCAAGGCCCTCTCTTTACTAGTATAATTTGTGGAAGAAGCTTCCCAAAATAACTTTTCTTTTTGTTTGTAACATGGGCTTGCAACATAGAAAACGTTGAAAAGCTCAGCATTTTAGACTGTACGTAGAAGCTGTGGCTCTTTGCATATTCTGATGGCCCATCAGGTCCCTGGCATCAACAAGGCTGCATTTCAAGGACAGTGGCAGTTATTTACACATATTCGTTGAAATATGGACAAATTGGCTTGTGTTTAAAGAAGGCATCCACCTTTTATTTTGTTTTGTTTTTCCTTTCAAGGAAAATCTAACATAAATGTTAACTAAGATTTTTTTTCTTTTCATAAAATAGGAAAGTAAAACATTTGGGGGATAAGGCATGCAGTACATGCTTCAATCAAGGCCATATCTGTTCTCTCAGAGCTCATAATCTCTGCCTCTGCTATAATAACAGCAGAAATGTTTTCTTATTAGCAGTACGGAGCTGTGTAACAATAGATGTTTGTCTTGGCCCCAGGAGTTGGTCTAAAGGTTGTATTTACATTTCACCCTGCATCAACACTATTCAAAAAAAATATTACAGGACAGGGAGTTCAGAAGGTACCTCATATAAGCTATGCAACACAGAACCAAACACTGCACATAGGGTAACTTCAAGGTTGATTTCCATTGCAATGGAGTTGCACAAAATGTAAATGAGACAGAATCTAACTCAAATTCTTTACTAGGTGGTAATGTTCCTTCCAGCATATAAAACAGGGTTCAACATATTCCCAAACTTCAGTCTGGCAGCTTCTTGGGAAATCCATGCTATAGTCCCAGATGAAGTCAATAATTATCCATTTCACACTGGATGATGTTATGAGATAAATAATCAGTGTTTATAAAGTGCATTGAATTGTGGATGGTTGGAAGTCCAAAACATTACTACCTGAAACTTCTGTTGACACATCAAGGTGTGCACATGTGATCCTTAGATTAGGAGAGAATTAGTAAGTATGCGTGAGGAGGTGGATATAGAATTAGGAAGATTATTACTGGAATAAGATGTCCATTTCTGGTGTTCACAATTAAAAAAATATGAGGCTGACAAATTACAGAAGATTTATGGGGGGAAAGGGCTACATAAATGATGGGACGTCTGGAAAACCCGCCTCACTATGAGGGATTTCAGAAACTCTATGTAGTTTATCAAAAATGGTATGAGGGGACTTAAATGTGTTTTACAAATACCTACATGCAGCAGAGATTTCTGATAGCAATGACTCTTTAATGAGAGGATCTTAAGCAAGACAAATTCATAGGAGAAGTAAAAAGTTAAAGTTTTAACAATGTGAGTTATAAATCATTAGAACAATTTATGTAGAGATAGAAGGGAGGTATTTGCCATTTCTTGACATGCCTATCAGTGATTAAGTAAATTTTGATAAAAGCTATTACTCAAGAAAGAGTTACTGGGTGATGCTCTTTACCTTATTTAATTGTTTGTCCAGTTACAAATGAAGAACTCAGATTAGATGATCACAATGGCTTCAATTTGCCTTGATAAATGTAAGGATATAGGAAGCTGAAAGCCAAAGTGCAAACTGGGGCCACGTCCAGATTGGTTCTGTAGACATGTAAAAAGGACTGAAATGGAATTTAGTGGAATGATCCAAATTGGCCTTGATCAGCAAGCTACAAAATACAGTATTGGAGTATGCACCAAGGAAGTGGAAGACCTTGATTTGGCTCCTCTTAGCCTGAGGGGATTCAAACCCACATCTTCCAATTTGAAGAGTGTTCTGACCAGCAGGCTAGGGAACAGACAACTCTTGAAGATGGGCCAGCGGGCAACCAAGGACAAAAGAATCATAAGGCAGAGCAAGCAAGAGGAAATATGACCTTAAAGCTTAGGGACAGAAGTAGGAGGATATCTGGCTTATATGCAGTAACTGTCTAATACAACATGCATCTGGCATCTCCCTGAGATAGCCAAAAGTAAAATGCTGAACAGGGTGGTGAAGAACGAAGAAAGACTTAGATGCATAAATGGTGGCTTTTGTGCCCAGGGCTAAGGGGCAGGGGCAGGAATTAGTCATCTTAGGCATACTTTGAGGACTCTACCAGGACTGGACTCCTGTTGGGAGTAGAGGGGCTGGGGGGAAGAAGGGGAAGCGGGAATGCTTAGCCAGTCAGTCCCCACCCTACACCAGTGCATGGAATTGTTCTGTCCTAAGTGCAGGACTTTGCACTTCTCCTTATTGAACCACATGAGATTTCTTTTGGTCCAATCCTCCAATTTGTCATGGTTTCTCTGAATCCTAGCCCTACCCTCCAACATATCTACTACTCACCCCAGCTCAGTGTCACGTGCAAACTTGCTGAGGGTGCACTCTATCCCATCTTTAGATCTTTGATGAAGATATTGAACAAAACTGGACCCAGAACTAATCCCCACGGCACTGCACTTGATACCATTTGCCAAGTAGACACTAAGACATTGTTTACTCCTCTTTGAGCCTGATGATCCAGCCAGTTTTCTATCCACCT
Source organism: Alligator sinensis (assembly GCF_000455745.1). NCBI lineage: Eukaryota > Metazoa > Chordata > Crocodylia > Alligatoridae > Alligator > Alligator sinensis. Next base: position 547,910 of record NW_005842205.1, on the reverse strand, counting down.
TACAGTCCATTCTTCCAACCAGATTTCCTTAGCTTGCTTGCAAGGATGTTGTGGGAAAGCATATGAAAAGCTTTGCTAAACTCAAGGCATATCCCATCCACTGCTCCCCCAGCATCCACAGAGCCAGTCATCTCAACATAGATGGCAATCAGGTTGGCCAGGCATGACTTGCCCTTGGCAAATAGAGATTTTGGAGCCCACAAGGGCTTCTCTGCCACCTTGAGAAGGCCAGGCCCACCTGCAACTTTGAACTCACAACCTTTTAAAGGTCAGTACACCACTCAGAGCCCTGATCCTCTTTAAGAAGTTCTTTGGTGCTCCTCTCTCCCAATTCACCTATCCATTAAATCCATCCTGTCTCTTTTTATATCTTGTGTCCATAGGTAAAATCTTCCAGCAACTCTATATTCCACGCATTACTTCTGCTGTGCTTCATTAAACACTGTGATAGGCTGAATTGGTTATCACCATGGTTAAGAAGCACAAGATGACACTTTTCAGATGATGCCATATGCCTCTACCCCAGGAGTTCAGCTTTTAAAGTTAATGTAAACTCGTTGTGGGATCAGACTGTCACATACATGTCTGCATAGCACCCAGCACAATGGGCCGAACCCTGTCACAGCTGTTAGCAGCTACCAAAATGCAAACATTAAAAAAGCAAACATTTATTCTTGCAACTACTTATCCTAATTTTCTGCTCATCAACCATCACTGCCTTAAAACACACTGGAGATGAATGAAAAAGAAAGACTTGTGTGCAACAAGTAGCTAAAGCTATCAATGGTGTGCTGGCCCTTTAAGACATATTATTACTTTCATAAAATTCATTGAGTTCCGTATTGAACCAATTACTTGTGGCTCTATTATTAAAGCCCATAATAAAATAAACCTATTTTGGGGGAATTGCATATTGTCAAGAATATTAATTATATTTTGCAACTGCAGAGTGACAATGACAAGACACTTGAGGAATTCATGTAATATTCCTCTCTGCATCTTATTTACAATACATACATTTTTGCACGTCTGTTTGCATGTCACACACCAACCTATTTAAGGTACAGGAACATTTAGGGTATACATTTGCAGCATGTGTGTATTTTCCATCACACTATCTTGTGACTCAGTACAGATAAGACCACAGAAGCTTCCTGGTTACCTGGAGTTTGCTCTGACCAGAGGTTTTGCAGCTTCATGCTGCTTCAACATTTTCTCCCTATTCTATCCCAGGAAGAATTTGGTGAATTACACAGCACATGAAAACAAGAACAAACCAAAAAGGAACTGATGCATCCCAGTTTTCTGGTGTGGATTCGCTGTGATATTGTAGAAATGATATGTTTAGCTCATAACTAAAGGAGCATCTTCAAGCTACCTCTTTTGTCTGATCTTTGACATGGCAAGCAAGTCACAATGTGCCATTTCAGTGGCCAGAAACTTGCCCATCTGTTACAGGAAGAGTCCAACAATTAGAAGAGCATTAAATAAAAAATAATTCTCAATAGTAATGTGACTAAGGAGAGAAAATGTTCTTGGCAGTTGTATTTCTCATCAAAATTTGGAAAATGAGCCCTACTCTTCCTTAAATGTGTCCTGAGGGATTAATAAAGTGAGAGCATTGCTTTAAATCTTGTGCAATCCACAACTTCAGCCAGACATGTCTCCACTGATTTAGGCTTGTTTGCTCTTTTTCTAAAAATTCTTAAATCAGGCCCATGAATTCAAGGAGGCCTCTTTCAGGGGTCAGGAGGAGAGTCACTGAAAACTGCATTCATCTGGTTTCCCAACCAAAGGAACAGAATAGAAACATGACAGAGAAAGAGAAATTAAGATCCAGATGCTGCCAAGAGTCAAATGAACACAACCAAATGCTTTCAACGATCAGAAACAAAGACCTCTCTCTTGCAAGCCCCGTACACAGTAATTATAACAGAACTCTTTACTTTAGACATCTCCTGAGGATATACCAAATCAGATAATCACAGATACATTCCTTAATGCACACTATAAACTTAACCATATATGATGTCATCACTGATTGAATCCAACTTTTCTTCAGTCCTAACAGTACATTCATCAAGGTGCATGTGAATTCAATAGCCTTGTTCCAACTGAGAGAGTACTGAGTCATCAGGTCTCAAGACTACTTGCAACAGGTAAAAACAAAGTATTAACACAAAGAGGTGTATATAGATACATTTTCCTTAACATCAGATCCCTGGGGAAGTTTTCACAATAAGAGAAGCAATTGATTCTGACAGCAAATAAATATGTTGCAAGGAACATTTCTGAGCAAGATAATTACTCTCTTCCCCTAGAACGCATATGAACTTTTATAATAGCAATTTATGATTTGTTGCTCTTCCATTTAATAGCAGTTCTAATGCACACATCATTTAAACAATATATATGAACCCAAAAGCTTGCTTAATAATTATTTTCCAACTATTTGGGTTGGTCTAATAAAAGATATCAGATTCAACCAAAGAACCTTGTCATATATGAACCCAAGCTTTCTTCCATCTTCATTTTTAATTACAGGGTTATTCATTTAATGATGTTTTGATTTAGCTTGCCAGTATTTAGGAACTGAGTGTTTAAGATGAAAGGTTTCAATTTGGTATTATTGTGCTGTCTTTCAAAAGTTTGGCCACTTGACTTCAGAAAATAATTTATTTCTGGGTATAAAAGTTAACAGGCATTACGTTTCAAAAAAGGGAAAAAGAAAAGGTCAACTAACTAAATCCAAACATGTGTCAGTTTGAATTCAACCTGTTTTCCCTAACATTCTGACATATCACTGTGTCTTGCCAAAAGTGATCAGCAGGGATCCTGGTTTTCTCTGATAAAAAAAAAAGTCCCAATCTTCAGATGAAAAAAGTAACCCAAAACCCACATTTCCCCATGATTAAAATGAAACACCACTATATATACATGCATCAATATATTAGTGGTGTTTCATTTTAATCACGGAAAAATGGGGATTTTGGGTCACTTTTTTTTCCATCCAAAAATTGGGGATTATTTTTCTTTAATCAGAGAAAACCATGATCCCTGGTGATCAGTCAGAATACAGGGGACAACAGATAGTTGCCAGGAGAGAAGGAGTTATGAAAATACACTGCCTTGACACAGAAAGTTGACAGTTGTACAAGCATGGGCTGTATAGTAGTTAAACAAAAGCATTATTCAACCAGAAGGCCCCAATCCTGCAGACTGTTTGCACTATGAATGGTTCCATTGAAATTCATGGGGAAATATACATATATAAAATTAGGCATTATGACCTCCGTTCATATTAGCATTCTTGGTTATACTCTATGCAGTAACTTTTTAACCCCATCTAGAAGATAAAAATTTGACACTCTTTAAAGAAGTTTTCTTACTTTAGATGGGTAATTAATGACAGATCTAAAAATAAATAAATAAAAGAACTGCCCTTAGTTGCTCTAAGTAAGGGTCTACTTAAATTGCAGAGAAACGAAACAATTTTCATGGGTTGGTCGTGGCATAAATACCAAATTCTGCAGATGTTTCTTGGATGTATTTCAGTGGCCTTGCCCCTTGGTACTGATTGGCAGAAAGGCCCCAGCAGGGTGATGAAGGGGCAGCTGCCATCTTGTCTGCTGCCTTTTGTGCCCCCCCCCCACCAGCTGGCACCTTCTCCCTCGCTAAGGTAGGCTGTGAGGCTTGGCCACAGCTGCAGCAAGAACCACTGGCTCCCACTGGGGAGCCAGCATTATATTTTTATCAAGTTTTTAAGTTGATTTAATGGACAATCCCAGATTTTGCAGTTTCTGCAAAATCATGAATTGAGTAGACCTTTAGTTTAAGTAGCATGAGAAGCAGGTAAGTTTTTCCTCCCAGAGCAGGCAACTTGTTTTGAAGACACCATCAGTTTTATATCTGAATCTCCACTCAGACTGAGATTAAAATACTAGGACTGGCTGTTCATATTGTGATAAATCTGCCATGCTGAGTTTCAGCATGTATATAGCTACATGTGTGTATTTGTATATGTGTGTATTTGCATGTGTCATACGCACGCACACATACACACACATGCTGACACTCAATAAAACAGATATATAAAAGGGACTCAAGATATGATCTAAAAAAGTGCAATGCGTACACTGTTAGAGTTGCTAACGCACTGGAAGAGGTAAAAAACCTTCCCAATAATCTAACAGTGGAGAAAGTGATGACTCGGGACAGGAGGGTCCAGTCTTCTGGTGACTAATAATAAGAACTCTTATAGTGAATAAGAACAAGAACTTCTTGCTAATGAGAGCTCCAAGAACTTGAATAAAAATTTTCCATGGAAAAGGTGGAAGAATAATCATATGGGACATTAAGAACTAGAGTAGACAGAATATTAGAAAATACACCACAGGGATAATAACAAGACGAACATGACCTAGAATTGATTACTTTATTTTTCTTTTAAGTTTCTATTACTCTACAAGTAGTGGTTAATTTGTAGAAAACAAAAGAGAGTCCAGATAGATGAAGGATGTGATTTAATCACATTAATATAGAATACTGTACAGGAGAGATCTTTCTCAAAGGACCTCAAGCTAAACCCTCCTGTTAAGCAACAATGTAAGTCATATGATCATTGTGCCCCTAAGTAGGAATTGGAAGAAATCAGAAGCAACAGGCATTTCCCTAAAGGAGATGAATTACATTTTTAATTCTCTCATGATCCTCACACAGCTGAGGACAAAACCTCCTGCCATCCACCAATCAATGGTAAATCTCTCCCAATGAAAACAGTTACTGACTGAAATGATAATGCATTTTCATATAAAATAATGGATGCAGATTTACTGATCTCAGCACAGAGCACAGCCATGGGAGACCACCAAGTATCTGGACAGGTTTTGGGGACTGCAGGCAGAGCTTGAAGACCATAATGAGATCATTGAATACTCTTGTTTTTCACGTTTGATGTGCTAAATGTTTGAGCTATTTCAAGAGAGAGATCCAGGAAATGACGGGCAGCTATAGGTCACACCAATCCGCTGTGTAACACAGGATTTCAAAAGAGCAGAGATAAAGAGACTGCAAGATTGCATAAGAGAGCTTCTTTAGATTGAAAAATAAAATTCTGAGTTCAAGGTTCTCAAGAGGCCTCTTTCAATGCAGGCCTAAGATCAGTAGTTGAGGTAATTCTCTGACATGTTCTTCCTTTCGCCTGCTTTTATTTTGAAGGGAGATAAATGCTGAAGTCTCTTAGCTTGTACTCTTGAGCAGCCCTACAACAACATGGCATGGGCAAAAAGTGTCTCATCTGCTCTTTTTAGCTCCTCTGCTTGCCCTAGTAATCAACCCCATTCTCATTTGTTCCCACCCTGTCCCTTACTTCCCTCCTGTAGCTCTTTCCTCTCACAGCCATGCTTTTCCTTTTCCCATACTAAAAAAGGAGGGAGGAAAAAACAAACAAAACAAACAAACCTCTCTTGACCCACCTGCCTCCCCACCCAGTCTCTCCTCTTCCTTTCACCGATATGGTAATTGAAAGCTCTTCACAATCCTTCCAGGAGTGTTCTTTCTCCAGTTCCATTTTAGACCTTCCCCAATATGGCTCCAGTCTCTTGCACTTCATGGAAATGGCTCTTAAATCTCTAATGACCTTCCTCTTCCTAGCCAAAGCTCAGAATGAGCACTCCCATCCTCCTGCTCCTCCATCACCCATCAGGTTTGACTGTTCCCTTCTTGAATTCTTGTTCTTCCCTGTGGTAGCTAGAAAGTGATACTTAGAGATTTGATTTTAAGAACTAGCTTGTCAGTAAAGTAGATACTGCATTACAACAGCAGTCCAGGGGAACAGCAAGGGTTAATTGATTTCAAAAAGCCTGCTTGTGACAAAATTTTCTTCAAGACCCACTGTGTCTGGAGTGGGCAGACACACAGGCTGGGGAATTGAAGATATAGTTTCATAGTAGCTAGGGTCAGGAGGGACCTGAACAGATCATCTAGCCCGCCCCCCTGCCACAGGCAGGAATGAATGCTGGG
>NW_005842205.1:538443-541455 GCF_000455745.1 Alligator sinensis | reverse complement strand
GCGGCTCATGTTCATCTTGGAGTCAATAATGACTCCGAGATCCCTTTCCGCCTCTGTGCTTTCAAGAAGGGAACTCCCCAGCCTGTATGTATGCTGTGGATTCCTTCTCCCAAGGTGCAGCACCCTGCATTTATCAACATTGAAACCCATCCTATTCTCATCTGCCCACTTTTGTAGTCTGTCTAAATTTAGTTGCAGCCTCTCTCTCCCTTCAAGTGTGTCCACCTCGCCCCACATCTTAGTGTCATCAGCAAACTTAGACAGCGTGTTTTCCACCCCCTCGTCCAAGTCACTGATGAAAATGTTAAACAGTGCGGGCCCGAGGACTGAGCCCTGGGGGACCCCACTGCTCACATCTCACCAGGTTGAGTACAACCCATCCACTACTACTCTCTGGGTGCGCCCCATCAGCCAATTTTTTACCCATCCAACTGTGCAGGCATCAATGCCGCAGTCACTTAATTTATTGATGAGGATGGGGTGACAGACAGTGTCAAAGGCTATTGATATGTACCAGACTGCTCCTTGAAGCTGCATAACATGAACAGCATGCCCAAAATAGAGATAAGGGACTCTGCAGCATTGGTGCCAGGTCACAGTACACAACTGCAGACCCCTTGGGACTTCCAGTTTTGGTGGACAGACCAAATTAAGACAACAGTAAATGACCAAATTAAGATGTGTGCATGCGATGGGTTTGTTGGATCAAAGGAATATGCTGACAGTATAGAACAGGATAGGATGTGGACAATATGATGACCACAGGGAGACTAATCAATAGTACCCAGGAATGAAGAATCATCACAAGAGAAAAAGAATATAAAAGTAGGAATTTCAGAGCAGCAAAGGTCCTCCAAGAGGGGAACCCTAGGCCACCATGAACAGAGGGCACACCACCAGCCCATCTCACCCACCCCACTGGGGGGGAGGGGAAGGAGGAGGGGACATCAGCCCTTGACCTCCAAGCTACTGATATCTGACATTCAAGAGAGAACCACAGGGTGAAGCTCGCGTACAGACGTACCTTCCCTCTGTGATAGCCTCCCAAATGCACAAAAATATTAAAAGAATTAAGTCACTTTTAAACATGACTGGGGGTGGAGATCATTTGAATGTTTTCACTCATGTGACTCCAAAGTTAAAACATTAACCCTATATTGTGTCACCCTGAGGCAAAAGTCAAGACAATTAGGTAAACAGTCTTTAACCAGAAAGCACCATTCAGCCTCAGTTGTACAGAACTTCCCTTACATTATGACATACCTACTGTTCTCTTGCCTAAGTAGTGGCAAGTGTCCAGGGCTTTGTTGGTCCATTCCCCAGTGAAGAAAAATCAGTAACATGGAGTCTATAAGTATCTTGAGCATAACTTGCTTTGGATACATACATGTACATGGCAGTCCTGACACAGAGGTGTTAAAAACAGCATGCAGGCAATCCCTTTTTTCTGGAATCCCTCAGGCAATGGTGATATAAAAGTTTCCAGGGTGCAATTCTACCTCAATAACTGACTCCAACCAGAGTTCATGGCAAAAACAAACTTCATCTATCCAGAGCCTTGCACAACTAATCTAACAACATATTTTTCCAAGACTGAACACTTGCTTGCATTGTAATGGAACTTGGAAAACTGTGTGAGAGCACCACCTGGTGATACCTGTCTTTACACTACATGCCAGGTGAGAGCATCCCTTTGAAAACACTTGGCAGGATTCATTCATCCTAAATGCCAACTTAAGTATTTTTACCATGAACTGTGAGAATACATAGTTCTATGATAAAACGCGGATCTCCTGCAGAGCTGTAATGTTTACGATTAGTTTAAAATAGTAGATCTAGTTATATCAACTGCTGTCTTAATGAATCTAAGGTTAATATATTGGAGGCATTTGTGTTATTAAAAGACAATGAAAACCATGTAAAATGTTGTAGTTACCTAGTTAATTCAGTAATAGTGTCAAAATAATCTCTATTAAAAGAAATATAATCATCAAGTGTCTGACCCACCTGTTATTAACAGAGCTGGGTGAGCCTTCTTGAGCAAATAATTTATTTACTAGAAGATGCAGATTGGGTTAACTGATCCTATTGCCAAATTTCAGTTAAATTTGGCAACTAGCATTGGTTGAAAAAAGTTTAAAAATGAAATGTCAACATTTTTCAATATGAGAATGTTCTGACTTAATTTTGCAGCAATGTTTCATTTTTAAACTGAGCCAAATTTAACTTAAAAGGGATAAATAAAATATCCCAAAAGAAAGTGTTTTGTTCAAGGTATACAGAATAGCAAGCCTAACCTAATACATTTTTTGTTGTTGTTCTTATTTTTGCAAAGAACACGTGAAATGCTTTGGTTTCAGATCGGTCCAAAATACTTTGTTGTTGTTATTGTTATTAACATTTCAGTCCCTGGGCTGAAACATCAATTATTTGCATTGCTTCCACCATTAAAATCAATGGAAAGCTTCCCATAAGTTCAAAAGGTATAAGGTCAATGGTGGCTTTTATGATCCCTGGAGCAGAAGAGGGAAATCACATTTCCACCTGAAATAAAGAACCTCATATATACCATATTTACTTTATTCAGATCCCTTTCTAAAATTAATCTCTGCTCTTGCATTACAAAGACCACTGCTTATCACAAGGGTAAATAACACCAGTAATGTTTTTAAACAAGATGGTTCTTGTCTCTATTAAATGACAAAAATGTATTTAGCATCAAGTTAGTTAAAGTAGATTAGTGAATATGTTTCCTAACATAATATTTTTTACTGTGGCCAAGTTCCAGTCATTTCAGGAGCTGTTACTTTGAATTTCCATTTGTCAGTGTAAAAACTCAGTCCAATGTTGTTTGAAGAGGGATTTATGTATTTTTTTCTATGATGAGGATGAAAATATTTCCTTGCTTCATGTTGATTCCGGATCATATTCCAACCATCTTCTCACAAAAAAAAAATCACTTCTATTCTCAGTCACCTACAGCCAACAGCCAGCTTCATTCCTTCTTTCCCT
>NW_005842205.1:535846-538368 GCF_000455745.1 Alligator sinensis | reverse complement strand
CCTAGGGAACAATGGGGATGAATAGAGCTATTCAGCTGGACCTCTGAAAAGTTACAGGGCAAATCTTGTTTACAAATACAGAACAAGCCAACGTATTCTTCTTGGATAGTCAAACATATTATTAAATTACCTTCTGAGCAATAGGAAAACAGAGAGGGTGGAAAAGAAAACACAGCCTATGCATTGCTTCATTACCTTGGAGCAGGAAAGCAAGTGAAGCTTTCATTATCATACAATCATATTCCACAGCAGCTTCAGAGAGAGAGATCACTAAGATCACAGACTGTCAGGGGTGTGTTATGAATTAAATACCAATTGACTACAGACTCCCTCCCAGCATTTCTGCCAGAGGATCTAACCATGTCACGAGTATAGTAGGATGAACTTCATTCCAGAGCTAACCTGGAGCAGCATTACTAGATCTTATGATTTTAATTACAAGTCTCTAATGCTTGTTGCTTTTCTTAAAGCATCAGCCCCTGAACTTGAATGCTCAGGTTGGAATCTCAGCTTTCTGGCCCTCAGAAAAAAGCTTGAAAATGTGATCCAAGAGCCCTCTAAAGCCTCTGAAATTGGGAGACATAAAAAGTCTGAATTTAAAAAAAAATCATGTTGGCTTAAAACCCATTTTGCGATTAAAAAAAAAATAAAACCAGGCAATGTTGTACACACAAGTCTATGGGAACAGTTTGCCCCTTCCCCAGTTAACTGGAGGGGTTTGGTGGCAGGGAGATTAGGGTGTTTGGCTGCAGCACCAGCATGGGAGTTAAAGCTTTACTATGGATTCAGGCCAAAGGTCACAAGAGCCATTCCAGCTACAGTTATTCAGACTGAGGAGTGAAAGGCAGTTTAGCCACACTAGCCACCATGAGCAGCAAAAAATGGTGTGCCTTAGCCACACTAGCCCAATGGGTCACTAGGCTTGAAACTCTGACTATCTGGGATGAAGGCGAGTGAGATTAGTAAGAATCCAAGGGAAACAAAGTAAAAGAAAATAGTTTTCTTAGTGGCCAGGCCTTGGGGAGACATTGATAGACCTTTCTTTTAAAGACTGTTACACTGTTGGATTCGAAGGAATATTATATTTAAAGATAGTGGGTGCATATACATGGGCTATTAAGGCAATATGATAAATTCTGGCACATTTTGCACTGGGGTCAACTGCTCCTGGGCACAACATCTACACGTGTGCCCAGGACCACAGCACTTTGAGCCAAGGTGGAGCAGCTCTAGGATGCTGGGCTCCAGGTGGTGGTGTTGGGTGGCAGAGAGGCCAGCTGGGTCACAAGGGTGCTAAAGTGTGGGGCTAAATAGCAGCACCCCCACACTATAGTACCCTTGTGCCCCAGCCAGCCTGTCACCACCTATACATGCGTTTCAGTGGAATTAAGTACTCCACTGTAAGACAGTATTGTCCCTGACAGTACTATCTTACAGTGGAGTTAATTAAGTTTACTGTGCCCGAATACCAACGCAAGGTGTAGAAGGTGATGTTTACTGTGCAGCTAATTAGTCAACTCCGCAGTAAAGTGCATGTGTAGATGCACCCACTATGTGACATCCTGGCCATATTTAAGTCAAGAGGAGTTTTACCTTTTGAATTCAATGGGACCAGGATTGGGACCAGCTCCTGGGCATGCTATCATTGAGGGTGTCAAAGGGTTCTGCTTGGGAATGCTGCAGTGAAGCTGGTACATCTATCTATGAAAAATGAGACCCTTACAGGATGTAGTGTTTCCACCCCAAGTGTACGATCGATGCACGTAAAATGCCACAATTGGATGTGGCCCAATATTGGTCTTTTGTTGTCTCTAAGTGCCAGGGCTACTTCTGTAACAAAACTGCAAAGAACCTCCTTGTTCTGGTAGCACAGGCAACTAATGCACATCCTTCGCATCAGCCAGGAATGCTCTCCATGCTCCCCTAAAATGCTCCTTCAGAACACTGACTTCTAGTCACAATCTATAGCTGCTCTTAGAGCCCCTTCTGCTTCTGCTGCCATTGCCCTCTGATAAACAGCGAGAGCTGATAAATTCAGCACAAAGGAGAGTCAGTGAAGCACTTTATATGAAGGAGTTCAAGCAAAAAGCCAGAATCCCCAGGTAGCATGACATATTTGTGAGATAGGGACACACTTATAACTTAAAATATTGTATTGACCACGATGGTGCAGAAAGTTATAACAGTTATAGGATCCTATAGGACAAAGGTGGGTAGGAGAAGACAGTAGCGGTTCTCTCTCTGCTTTGCATATTACTAACCCAATAAATACCTTGCGCTTCAGTCACAGTAAAATGGAAATTTGTTTATAGCAATAATACTTACAGGACACTTTATGCTTCTGGAGCACTGTGTAAATATTAACCGATTTGTTTTTACAAACACCCCTATAGTTTGGGTATCTTGGTATTAAACAGCCTCATCTTACAAGGTGTAGAAACTGTGGCAGGAAGGCCGCATGATTTATTACAGCTAGGTATTGAGCCTGGTGGGGAGCCAAGAATGACCTCAAGATTTCCCTA
>NW_005842205.1:514079-535782 GCF_000455745.1 Alligator sinensis | reverse complement strand
AATCCTGTCCTTACTCCCTTAGAGCAGGAAGCCTCTAAATTCTGCTATGCTACTTCAGACAGAATAAATGGGCGAGAGAGTCAGCACTGCAAACAAGAGACCAAGTAATTATACAACATTATACTATTAAACAAGGCTTAGGGTTTCAAGGACAGAGGCCTTGGCCTGCTTAGTCCCAGGCAAATAATCACCATTAATATCTTTGTACCCTTTCTTAGGGATACAGAAAAAAAGAGGAAACTCAGTTAAAAACTTTTGAAATATAAGGTATTAGGGTAAGTCTTCATTTTAACAGCATCCGTTTCCCTGTACAAAACTTTTATAAGGAAACCCCTCTGCTTGGCAGCCATGTAAATGGTGGTAACTGTCTTTTTCAGAGAAGAGAGAAAAAAGTTAGTTCAGATGGGGTGAAACTTTTGTTCCTACTGTTGTTGTTGGAGTCCGATTCTGCCTTCCTGAAAGCAAAACAAGACAAAATGCAAACAAATGGGAAGAGGAAAGAACAGCTAAGGAAAATGCAGCTCCATTTGGCTCTAACTCTTAGCAACCTGACTATTAGAGAAAGAAAGAAACAGCAGATGGTCTTATCAGTCATTCCAAAAGCTTGCAAACTTGCATTATTGTTGAGCTGCTTCAGATCTTGCTCTCAGCTGCCTTTTTGGCCATGGGTATTGCAGCAGTATTGCAAGATTCAGTCTTGGCTGGCTGAGCCAGACTAGTCTTTAAAAAAATTTAAACAAACAAACAAAAAACCATGGGAAAGAAGAAACAAGGTATGAATGGAAAAGGGAAGGATAGAAACACCCATCTCACATGGATGCCTCCTTCTGACTTGGAGTATCTAGGGTGTTTTTCAGAATCAGATTAATGAGACCCAAGTGTTTCAGATCCTCATAAAGCAGAAGCTGGTGGAATGGCAACCATGGAACTAAAAATCACTCATTTCTGTCTGCCATTTTCATGGCTTCAGTGTTAATGACCATAAAAAAATGATGGACAGTTGAGCCCATCCTCTTATTATTTTGTCCACCAATTATGCCCTAATTTCCAGCACATCAATCTTGGTTCAGTGACTGAGCAAGGTCATATCTCAACCCAGTCCTTGGTGGTATCAGGAGGTTTTCTTCTTTGGACAGATCCAGACTTTCTATCTTTAACTTTGGCTGACTTTTCTAAACAATTTTATGTAACAGGCTGAGCTGCACTTCTGTAACCTTGGAAAACCTAGAGCTTAGGCCTTTGCACAATAGTTCATAGCATTATCTTGCTTGAATTGTGTTATAAAAGTCAGGGTTTGTTACAGTTTCATACAGAAAAGTCTGGAGGCATCATGGCACTTTGGTTTACAAGAGGCAGCCACTAGGTCAGCATTTTCAGCTGCCAGATATTTCCTTTCACAATCACTGTTTTGTAAGAAAAAAAATCGATTCATTATTAATGATTTGTAATACATGTCCACAATTCCCAGTAATGCTTTGCTAGGTTATAAGCAAACAGAGATTGAAAGGGTTTCTCCCCACAGCAGCATGCTGTCTAGGCGTACGTATAAATGCATTTTCCTCCATTTCTTACATTCCTGCATCAATATTCTCACTGCAACCTATCAGAATGTTCCTTCATATCAAAGGATGCCGTCTAGCAAAACCAAAGCCATTCAAAACCACCCTTTAGCTCAGAGAACAGTGATTTTAAAATAAAAAGTTGAAACTTCTGGGTCACCAAATCACATATATGCTCAAATCAATTGCACCACCTGAAAATTCGACCCATGCTTGTACAGTTCAGTACAGCAGATACATACTCCACTCATATCATTCTTAGTAGAACAATTAAGTCACATAATCTGAGTTTATGATATACTTGTGGCTTGTATATGTTGTCATTTCCTGTACTGTAATATCCTTTAGGGAGAAAAAAACTTGGTAAAGAACAGAAACAAGAAGCAAGCTCCTGAATTCAATGGCCAAATTGAGATATCAAGTGATAAGCACTCCATAATAGTTATTTCACATAGGAATGTGAGAAGACATTAGGGACATTTTACTCATGATGGCTCTAGTGGTCCATTCTTATTAAACCCAGTCCTGGAAGGAAGCTGGAAAGAAAGAAGGAAGGAACCTCCCTCCCTCCCATTTCCCACAACCAACACTACAATATTTCACGTCAGTTGCCAATTCCTTGTTGCACGGCTGTTTAAGTAATGTTCCCAGGGCCCACGGCACAGTAATTAACCTCCTTATCTGCAATTATGTCTCTTGCCAAGTACAGTTCTAACTAGTACAGGTGCTTTCTCTTCCCAAGCTTTGTTGCCATTTCTAATGTCAGCCAGAAGGAACTTTGACATGGTCTCTCCTTTCCACTTTTTTAACTTTTCTAGCTCAAGGGTTGGCAATGGGTGGACTGCAGATCCAGGATGGTGGGGAGGGGGGATACTTTGGCAGCATTTCAGCAGCATTCCAGCACAAGGACTTTGCCTGCGGTGGCATGGAGAAGTACCAGCAGCAACAGCTGCTGTGTTACAAGCACCGGTCCACCACAGAGCTGAGGTTGTTTCAGCCCACTGCCCTAAAGCACTGCTGACTGCTGCCAAATCTAACTAGGGCAGTAATGTCAACAAGTTAAGTCTGCATTACTGATGGGTGTCTTGGATGTATAGAACTCCAGTAGACACCACAGTGCTCTTATGCCCCAAGATCACTCACAGAGAGGGAGACATGGGAAAGCTCTAATTTTAGGGGTGCACAAATAAAGATTTTCTTGGCCAATACCAATGGCCAATTATTAACTAGCCATACCAGCTGATACCAATCCGATAGCTGATTAACAGGAATGCAGCTGGACAGGTTGGAGAGCAGCATCCTGCCAGTTATTCTTTGGGTGTGGGGAGGAAGACTGTAGGAGAGGGAAGAGGTGTGTGGGGGGGGAGCAGATTGAGGCCCCTGTGGTGAGGGAGGGAGCGAGGCAGGGGCAGGCACCGCTCAGCCGGGGCAGTGCATGTGGCCCTGGGCTGAAGAGCAGGACAGAGCCGTGGGCAGCTCATCCAGGGGGTGCACAGAGGGCGGCGGGGGGGGAGAAAGGAGAGGCTCCCCACCACTTTGCGCACCCCCAGGGAAGGCATGGGGGGGCATGTGCCCCCCTAGATTTGTGTGAGGGGCAGAAGCAGGTTGACCACTGTGGGCTCAGAGCCAGGGGCTGTGCCAGTCTCTTCCCGGAGGGGGGACTGGGCTCAGAGCAGGCAGGTATGGGGCAGGCTCAGCTGCACAGGGCAGGTGCTGGTGGTAGTGCTGGGAAGGGTGGCCAGTCAGGGTATAAAGGCATCCATTGCTCCCCACCTCATCCACAAAACCCATTACCTTGTCCCAGAAGAAAACTGGGTTGGTTAGGCAAGGCTTGCTCTTGACAAATCCATGCTGGCTGTTACTTGTCCTGTATGGTGTTAGAAACTGATCGCTCGATGACCTGCTCCAGTATCTTTCCAGAGAGACTATCTGTGTTAATAGTAGAGAAAAGTTCAGAATTCTAATGTTATTTGGCTGTACGTCTATAGCGCACAATCCTTTTCAGAATCACAGAGTTTGAAAAAAGTTTCATTAAGTACCAATTATCTATGTAGTAGTTAGCTCTAATTAATAATTCTTACAAAGACAGTGGATCAGCTTCTGAACTGACCAAAATGACCACTGAAAGAGTTCTATACTGCCCCCATTCTTCAGAATCGAACTACGAAGAAGAACGACAAGTTTACAACATAACTGGTTCATATTCTACTCTTCAAGAACAGACGTTGGGGCTTGAAAAGAGTCCTGTACTCTGCCCTACAACCAATAGAATCCAATATTCCTCCGAATACCTCTACCCATCCCCATATGTACCCTTCATTAATCAATTATTTACTACAATTGCTTGTAGTGCTGCTCTGGCTTTAGAGATACATTACAACGCTTTGTGAAGGGCAGCAGCACAAAGCACTGTAGAAGTCTTTTAAGAGTAATTATCATATAAGTCATGGTCATGCATGTGATACAGCAACAGGTAGGCTTGAAACTAAGGAAAATATGGAGCTCATGTACATGAACAAAGAATAAAAGAATATCAAGATTAAACAAGAAAGCACATGTGAGGAGCTATAAAACACCACATATTGAACAGTAAGAACAGAAATATGAAGATTATATCCAAAATGAATGTAAATGGAGATATAGATTGAACAAAACATTAAGGCAAATAACAAATCTGCATTTCAAACATGGAAGAATCAATAGGTCAGAAAAAGGAGAAGGCAGATTTTCTAAGAGATGAAAAGGCAGTTTATTGGCATAGGCAGATATTGATTAGAAATTAGTTCTCTGTCCCTGTGTTTATTAAAAGACAAGAGCAGGAGGCATAAATAGCCTTAGAATTGGCAAAATCCAACATGGAAAATCAGAACCTCAAAACAATCACCATTACATACAGTCAAATGGATCCTGATCCTAAAAAGACCTGCTCATGTGCTTAACTTGGCACCTGGTGATTGTCCTAAAGTCAATGCAATCATTCAACGTACAAAAATTTAAGTGTGCGCATAAGTCTTTGTAGAACTGGGTCTCATGATATACACATATTACTTAGTAGGCCTGTACAAAGCAGCTAGTATTTGCTTCGGTTTGGCCGTTTTGGGGGACAGTGATTCGATTCGCTGATTCAAATACTGTCCTGAGTTGATTCAGCTGACTCTGAATCGAAGATTCGGCCACTGCTGAATCAGCCAAATCAAATGGGCCTCATCCCCCGCCTGCTCTCCCAGCCTCATCAATGGCTGCCCCACCCGGCCCCAGCATCCCGGGCACATTAAAAAAAAAAGACTTGCACTCACTGGCTGCTGCCAGGCAGGGGGGGCAATCCCACTGCCCTGACCTGCCCCATGCTGTGTGAGGGGGCTCTGCCATGAGCCCCCATAGGCCCCAATGGCAGCTGGTGAGTGTGGGGCTTTAACAATTTTTTTTAAGGCACTAGGACACTGCGGCCGGGTAGGGCAGCCATTGAAAGGGCTGGGAGAGCAGGCGGGGGTTGGGGGCACTCAGGGGGACTGGGGAAGCAGGCAGGGGATGGGACCTCGTGGGGATCCCCCCATGGTCTCCTCCCCGCTTCCTTCCTCCAGCTCCCCACCCCCCACTTACCGGAGAGCTTTGAATTCAGAGAGCTTTGAATTGATTCGGACCTTTTTATTGGATTTGAAGATTCGGCCACCAAATCAGGCCGAATCTCCTCTGAACTGAATCAGCACCTGAAGCTTCATGCAGTCCTATTACTTAGTATTGACATCTTATATCACAGTGCGACTAATACTATTACAACTACAATGTATATTTTCTCTGGAGTCATCCATGTACCCCTTGCATCATTGTGCCCGGCTCCTTGCAAATTAAACTTCATTCTTAATTATTATAAGATTCTTTGTTCTTTCCCTGTGGTAACATAGGCTGAGAATCACAAACTTATTTAGGCACCTAATTAGCTATTATGTCAATGATAAAGTAGGCTCATAAATCTCCATGAGAATCAGGTTCAGTGCCAGTGGAAAGACTCCTACAGGTATGAATAGGCGTTAGCCAGATCCTATAAAATGAACACCCTTTCCCTGCCCACACTTGATTTGCAAGATACACTGACTGAACTTTGCCAACAGCAGAATTAAGAGTAGGCATTATACTGCAGTGAATATTTATGGACTAACAAGCACAGGTAAAAAGTTTCTGTGATTAATGGGCACCTACACATGTGCCCAATGCCTGCTCCAATGTATGCTAATTAGCACATGTTGAAGAAGACTTGATTAACCGAGTCTGCTGTAGCATGCTGATTAACATGCTCCAGTAGCCTCAGTGTCATGTGCATTCAGCATCCCCATGCTTCAAAGTAGCAGCAGGAGTGCTTTAACTAAAGCTCGCTCAATGGGACACTGAATACAGCTTTGCAAGTCAGCCATGGAGCTGGCTTTTCCAATTATCAAAATTCCATTAACCGGAAGGTTTCCGGTTTCTATTCAAGGACTTGAGGTATGTTGTACTATACCACAACAAAGTAACAGGGTAATACAGCACAAGATTTTCCTTTTTCATAGGACCACTCTAAGATGCTTGCATTCAAAGCTTTTACCAAATTAGGGGGCATAATTTCATCTGCATTACAAATCATAACTGTAGCCTGTTTAAATTAAGGGATAAGCACATTGTAACAAGATCTCCTGACTTGGTTATATTCATAGTGTAGACAAGCTGCTACTTGTAAAGTATCAACAAGCCCATGTTATTTCTGTATGGAATATTGATTTCCTTTAACCACTCTCTATATTAAAAATTCCCTCTAAACTCTGAAAGTTTTATGCTATTGAATTAAAATACAAATGGAAAATGAGTGATGCTTCCATGATTCAGGGGATGTTTTAAGCTGGACTATTTGCTTTACTGTTTCTTAACAAACAAAACTTATATTAATTGTACTCCCACCTCTGTGAGAAAATGTTGGTATGGTCTGCTGCACAGGACTTCTATTTCCTCTACCATAAGATATTTTAATTTACTAATAGACTATACTATACATTCACACAATGTAAAATAAAATTTTATGATACATCCTGAGTTTTATTACAATTTTTCAGACAGGATGTTTGCAACTAGTTTTGGTAATAGAGAGGAAAAGCAAAAGTTGGAGACTACTGTAATGCACTTACAATTATTCGCTCACTGCTTATTAGCAATATTATGCAACAGCTCTTTGTTAACCTATGCAATAACAACAAAGATCAGAATGGCTAAGTGGCAAGAATCACATGATCACATATGTATTGTCAAGCTTGTAATAAGATAAAAGTCAAAAACAAAAGACCCAGTGGCAGAAGCACATAATGCAATTAGCAGGTCTCTGTAGATGCAATGACCTTTAAAAATCTCTCAGAGAAAAAAGAAAAGCTACTGACTATATGCATAGGGTCAAATTTAAGAGCCCATCTTCATGGACAAAGTGGAAGCGAACCAAGCCAAATTGACTGTAATGAGGTTTTAAATAAACCACTGTATAATCAAACCCTTATTTAATTTGAATCCCTTTTTCCCAATTCCCCTGTGTTGAGAAACTCTTAAATTTTTTTAACTCAAATTTGATCCTCATAAAAGGCAATGGCCTATTTGATGACACAAAATGGTGGGCAGAAACCTCAAAAGCAATACAACATCCAACTCCCTGCATGAAAGAAAAGGACCACAGAACCTACACATCAAATATGGAAGACAAAAACTGAACAAGCAGGTGCTGGACTTGCACCCCTAAACACTCCCATTCTTAAATTCAAAGAACAAGGATAGGAAGGAGAACAGCAGCTTTTATATACTACCACTATGCTAGCTTGCCTCTGCTCTGGATGGGAGCGGGCAAATCATTCTCCAGACCCACTCAGTTCTTCAAGCTGCCCTGAGAGAAATATATTCACGTAGAAGCATCTTCTACATAAAGATGCCTCCGAGTCCAGATTATCTGAAAACATAAAGGCTGGTTATACTGCTGTTTTGGGGTTCTACCACCTCAATCTATTATCTGCAGGCCATGTTTTCAGCTCATCAAATAAGCTCATTCTGATTTAAGCTGTTCTTAAGGTCTACTTCTTTACATGATAAATTCTAAGATCTATTATGTTCTACTTTTTTTGGTTAGATCTTGATAACAATCAACGTGTATCTTAACACAAGCAGTCTAGCAATGGTTTAGACCAGAGGTAGGCAACTTACTGTCCAAGGACAGATCTGGTCTCAAAAAGATTGTATCCTGCCTGCCCGGTCTAGACGGTGATAGCTGCTGGCAGCAATCAGTGATAGGAAGTGGCAGCAATGGCCAGATTATAGGCAGCGGCCCATTTTCTGACTGAGCTGTGTTAATTCAGCCTGCCACTGCTAAAAGGCTGCCAACTGCTGATTTAGATGGAAAACTATCAGAGGGTAGGTTATTTTTGCTAACCTGATTGTATTTATATTGGTATATAATTATTAATAAATTTAGCAAATAAGTACTGACTGATTATAAAATCCAGAGCATACAAACACTGGCACTATACAAAAGGGTGCAATTAAAAGATAACAATTTTAGTAATTAATGGAATATAAGAGTTGAATTAATATAAGATGACACATTGACAATTTTGCCTTAATTGCTAAGGAAAAGTCAAGCAATAAAGTAAAAGCAAGTTGGGCCTTGTATTTTTAACTGAAACTGATGATAATTATCAGAGCTTCTTAACAAATGGTAGAATTGTGATAATAAAAGTGACACTATGATTCAACTATTATATTTAAAATATTAAAAGTATAAATAAATACTTAAGTATCTAGCTATTTCCAAGTAGCACTTTTAAATAGTGTAAAAGCGATAAGTTCCTCCATGAGTATATCTTAAAGTGGGATTCAGTCACAAAAAGGAGAAATGAAAGGAAATCTGCTTTGATAAATGTTTTCTGCCAGAGCATATTTTGACTTTTAGAGTGTAAGATATTTTTTCACCCACCCTAGACTACCCTTCAGCAGACAACTTCTATTTCAGTGCTTCCTAATTGTTGTACATTAAACATCACACTTATCCAAATCAGAACAGAACTCTTTTTGGTAATCATGTTTTCCATCTCTCTGGGAGGTAGCTATAGTGGAAATGAGCTTCTTTGCCCTATGCATGTCAAATGAGTGTTTGAGTTAGATTTCAAAAAAAAAAAAATCACACAGCGCTATTTTACAACTACAATTAACAAAGAAAACAAAGCAAAACAGAAACAAAACCAAGCCACCCTTGAAAGTATATTTATATTTTTACATTTTCACTTTCTACTTCAAAGATATTTTTATCTCATGATCACTTTTATTTTTCCTTTTAGAAACAGAATAATTTAACCTCGTTTTCACATATTTATAGAGTGAAATCCCAATGGATTTTAAGTGCTAAAGCACCATTATGGCCATCTATTCTGACCTCCTGAAAAACAACAGGCAAAGAACCACATGCAGGAGTTTTCCTCTCAAAGCCATAACTTTTGCTAGAGCTATGGATTGGCAACCCCTGTCACGCTTATCAATTAGTGACACAGACATTTTCCCTAGCACGCCAGGAGGTGTGTGAGGAAATTGTTTAAAATTTTTTTTAAGTTGCCACAGGTGCCAGCGCCACTGAGGTGGGGCCCAGTCCAGCCCACACAGCTCCGCAGGGATGGGGCACAGCTGCCCTGCCTGTGAGTGGATACTGCCTGGCCGGGGCAGGATGCTGGCCTCTGGGGGCGTCCGGCTCTGAGCTCAGCCTCCCTGCATGCCAGGCTTAGTGCGAGCTAGGCAGAGCTGCACCCAGTCCAAGGGCCTGGCCACACGAGCTCCTGGGAACAGCCACCACGGTTGCCCCGGCCTGCCCAGGCCCCAGGCTTGCCCACTGCTCTACTCAAGAGGCCGGGACCGGCGCTGTGTAGGGACAGTGCTGCAGGCTCCTGGCCAGCTTGTCCCTGAGCACCGTCTACAGCAGTTGCTCCCAGAGCCCAGGGGGCTCCTGCAGCTCAGGAGACTACTGCCGTGGCCTGGGGTGCTTTGCCTCGCTCGCACCGTGCGCACAGAGGCTGAGCCAGAACCCGCCTCTCCCCCACCCCATGACCGGTGCCCTGACCTGGCCAGGCGACATCCCCTTGCAGGCAGGGCAGCTGCACCCTATCCCTGCAGAGCTGTGTAGTCTCAGCCAGGCCCCACCTCGGGTGCCACTCGGTGCGCCCACCACAGCCCGAGTCTGTGGAGCCCCATGGCAGCCCCCACTCCCTGCCCGACCCCTGCTCCCCTCCTGCTGCTGCCTTCACCGGGCCAACCTTCCTGTAGCACCTGCCCCCACAACTGCTTCTCTCCACACTGCCCGGACCCTGCCCCAAGTGCCCAGCCCTGGCGCTCAGTGCCCCAGTGCTACCCCCACCCAGGGACAGGGTGTCTGTCTGCCCAAGCCCTGGCTGGGCCCTCCTTTTCAGTCCTGGGCCCAGGTTCCCCCCACCCTGGGACCATCAGGGAGGCCTGAGTGTCTTGGCCCTGGCAAGTGGGAGACACTGGTGGCAAGGGACATCCTTCTTTCTTTTTCCCTTTTTTCTCTCTCCCCTCATTTTTGTCCCTTCTTTTTCCTTACTTTTTTTTCTCTCTCTCTTTTCTTTCTTTATCTCTCTTTCTTTTTTCTCTCCTATCCTTTTTCTCTTTCTCTATTTTCTCTCTTTTAATCTCTCTCCTCTTGGTCTCTTCTTTCTCTCTTTCTCTTTTTTCCCCCTCTCTCATCACAACATGCTTAACAAAAAAGAATACACACAAACAAAGGTAGTAAACTAAGTTTTATTTATTGTCGTCAGGTTTATAATTTTTAGAAAACCTGGTATTTACGGTAAAAAAGAGAAACATTTATGATTATTAACTATATTAATATGCAGTGCATATGTATGCATATACCCCCTACCTCAGTTTTGTTTTTCTGGCATGCCAGCACTCCAGCACCTTACAAGGTAGACATTGAAATTTTTTTAGCACTCCAGCCAAAAATGTTGCCTACTCCTGGTGTAGCCTATCTTTTAAAAAGGCTTCTAGGCTGGATTTTAAAAAACTGAATATGATAGAGAATCAATCATTATCCTAAATAGCTGTTCCAGGGGTTAATTATCCTTATTGTTAAAAACATGCACGCTATTTCAGGTCTACATTTTTCTAACTTTAGCTTCCAGTCAGTGGATCCTAGTATAGCTTTGTCTGCTAAATAAAACATTAAAACTACTAAAAAGAGAGAGAGAGAATGCTAGAGACATTGATTACAACATTTCTGAAAAAGTGTATTTATACTCAACTTCAGAAAATCATAAGATTTTTACATAGCACTATAGCACTATGTAAGGTACATAGTGCAAGGTTTTTACATAGCACTATCTGTACACTATTGTATACAGAGAGTTTTTGGACTAGGTCCTACCATAGAGGTATAAATATGTCTGCTCTTGGAAAGGATGGTAATTACAGGGTTCAAGAGGCACCTCTTTCCTACCCATACTTTCAGGACAAAAAAGACTGCTATAACGTGCTCTGTGAGTATACCTAGAAGCAAGCAGGGCCCTGCAACTGCTGCCAGCAATGATGTGTAATCTAAAGAGGGGGCGGGAGGGAGGGAGAGACTCTTAATTGGGTGTGCCAGGAACCAGGGCAGTTCCCTCATCCCACCCAGAAAACAAGGTAGCATGGCACCAAGGACACATACCATATAATCAGCATTTATTTATTTTACTGAGGAGGAATTTTCCTTGCTGGTTTAACTTTTCTTTGCAGGATGCCATTGAAGATTTACCAGGGACTTCAGCAGTGGAATAGCTAAGCCACCTGATGCTTTGATAAAGCTTAACCACTGGTACGATTTGCTCTACAAAACAGAGCAAACCATACCATGTTGTAATTTATACTAGTTAAAATTGGGGTCGCTGCTCCCAGGCACCAGCACAATTAATTCAAGATTAAATAACGAAATCTAATGCACTGTAAGAGGAAAACTCAAAAAGCAAAGAAAAATCTGAGCAGAAGTCTCAGCAGTCCTTATTTATAATAAAATGTAACCTTCATTCCATTTTCATATCAAATTTCAGACATGAAATCAAATGCTACCCAAGGTAATTCTAAAAGTGCATTAGAATAATACAGCAAGTCATTTAAAAAAAGTCAGTCAAGCTGAATAGCTCATCACATGCCAGTCTGTACAGCTAACCACACAGAAGGGAGCCAGTTGCCTGACATGGAATCTGACCTCTGACTTCCCAACCTGAATGACTAGGTAACCAGTAACATTTAAGTTGTTTGGGGGGGCAGCCTTTGGTACAAGTCCATAGTAAAGCTCAAACTCATGCTTCCAACACTTTACCTTAGATGACACTTAGTTTCACGCAAGTGACAATACAGCCAGAACAAAATATATATGATCCTCCCACTGAGTACAATACATACATTAAGCTTTTACTTTTTGGAGTCTGGTAAATAATACCATAAAATACTATTTTACATTAAAAACACACACTGTAGATCAGGGGCTGACGATGTTTTTGGCCAGAGTGTCAAAAACACCTGCAACCTCAACTTGCAAGATGTTGACATACCAGGGGCAGATGGAGGGAGAGCTGCGAGGGGCCCGATCCTTGTTGTGACAGTGCAGCACCGGGCCCCTCCCCATTGTCTGCCCTGAGCTATGTGCGCCAAGCAAAATGCCTTTGTGTGCCATGCTCCAGTGCTAGGGGTTGCCTACCCCTGCTGTTGCCTACCCTAGCCCATTCACTGGCACAAAATAGACTGCAATACCAGGGGCATGTAGACAACTAAAGAATATAAATAAACTTCAAAATCAAAATGCTGCTCCACACACAATAGCATGGTGAAATGAATAGGACCAACACTTTAACCCTGTCTCATCACTTAACCCCTGATGTGACCTGGAACTAAATCATTTCCCTCTCAAGGACTCTGCTTCCTCTTCTCTCCTGAATTGCTTGTTGAAGCAACTCTACATTTGCCTAACTAACCCATTCTCCCCTTTGCATTTGGAAAACAGCCTTTGTTATCTTTACTAGGAAGGACAAAATAGGAAGTTGAAGTTTCATTCCTAGATAGACTCATTCCTAGATAGTTTCATTCCTAGAATGAAGCTTTCATTCCAGCTCAGACTGAAATCAAGACACAAATTTCCATCAAACAAGAACTGGATTGGGCCATAATGGAGCAAGTAGTATCTTGGTCAAATCTTGTTCTTCTGGGGCATAACGACCTGGAAGATGGCACAGAGTGCACCGTCAGCAAGTTTGCAGATGACACCAACCTCGTCGGAGTAGTAGATATGCTGGAGGGTAGGGCTAAGATTCAGAATTCTCCTTAGGCCATTCCAGTATACATGCTCTGACCCTTTTTCAAAAGTCAGAATAAAATATTAAGAGGATGACAGCTAATTGCACCACATTATAGAAGTTGTAGTCCTCAGGCACCTGCTAATTACAAAAGAACTCCCCCTGCACTGGGCAAAGTTGTTTCATGTGGAAGAGAAGAAGGATGATTTGCTATTAAGGTTTAACTTGAGACTCTGGAGACAAAGGTTCAATCCGTGGAGCTACCACAGATTTCCTGTGTGGCCTCTGATTCCCATCCAGAATATAGGACCAAAGCTACAGTACTACCCCACATCTCAGGGGTAATAGGCAGATAAATACTTTAAGGAGTGTGAGGTGACCAGATGCATATTGATCTGGCTATGTCTATGTAGGTATCTATGATGAAGAGATAAGTACAAAAGGACTATTGTGCTCTTGATGAAGAGCAGTAAAGTAGAAGTTGGATCCATATAGCACTTCATCATTTCCAGGTTTTGTTCCCCCTTTATATCAGCATGGAAAGCTTCTCTTCAGTGTCAAGGAGTAGGAATTAGGCTGCTAGAGAAGTGACCAACAGGAATCTCTCTCTGCAATGATGGGTAGCATACACTGACTTTGAGCTTTTGCTATAACTGCATTTCAGATGGCTAACCAACATGTGCCTGTAACACTTGAGATGTCACCATCACATAGGCTCAGGTACAACATAATATAGTAGGTCAGCAATAGATATTTCAAGACTTATATTCAGTGTTATTTTGTTATCTCTTCCACCTTAATAAATTGACAGCTGCACCACTGACAAATATTTTAGACTAGCAACAATTTATTCTCAGTTATCTGTTCCATATTAAGCCCCCCCCCCCAAAAAAAAACTATAATAGTCCATTATTATAATACAAATTAGTTTATCCCATCAAGACAAGCCTTCTTGTCACAGGCCATCCCATTTGAAGAATGACATGGCATTGCCAAATACAGATCGAACAAGTCCTTCACAAATAATTGCATAATCCAGGGGTTTTCAACCTTTTTTAGTAAGTGTACCCCTGGTGGCCGGATGTGGAGCGAGGGGGAGTGGGGGTTGTGTGTGCCTGGATGCAGAGCTGTGGCAGCATGGGGTGGTGGGAAGTGGCAGCCGCCACCATGTGCAAGCTTCCCCTGTTCCTACCCCCCTCTACTCCCCCACCACATCCAGCTGGCTGCATGGTACCTGCGCAGCCCGCAGAGGGGCACTGCTGCCCTCCCCCCGCCCCCCTGCCAGCCCTGCTCCGGGGTGGCAAAGGCACAGGATGGTGGGTGATGATGCTCTGTCCCCACCTACCCACATGTACCCTCTAGGGCCTTCCAAAGTACCCCCGGGGGTACGCGTACACATGGTTGACAACTGCTGGCATAATCTTTTAACATTAACTTGCAATTCAATAGACCCAAGAAAAGCTTTTTTACACAAACAAGTAACTGTTCATCTACAGCTCTTCAGTGCTAAGTAATTCAAAGCTTTCACACACCCATGCTGTTTTTCTTTTGTAAGATTATCTCTCACTATGCTATAGTATTCCCCTAAAAGGAAAAACTATAACATAGTAGCAGACTATCAATTTATGAAGCTTGAAAGGCATTAAGGAGATCTTAAAGATACATAAAGTGAAGATTTTCTGTGATTGAATAACTCTCCAAATCAGTTAGGGTAAATATATTCAGTATGGATGGCTAAGTTAATACAGATCATGGATAAAAGGGTTTCACCATTCACATAAAATCAGTCCTTTGAAAACCTTCTGATGAACCTAACATTCATTTCTCACTTTCAGGATTTTGACAAGTTGCTAAATGCACTCACCAGCACACCAAACAATGTGCATTTCTCTACATGCAACCACTGCCCAAATATCATGGGATTGATGGGCAGAAATTAAGTCAACAAAAGATACACACTGTGATAAAGCTCTTAGAGTATAAGCCCATCAGTGAACTACAGGTAATATCAAAGTTGCCCTATTGCCATTAAATAGGAGATGTCATAAGAGCAGTCAGCCTAAGACTGAATTTTAACTACTGGGACTTTAATATGTTATTCAGAATGATTCTCTCTAACAGTTATATACTGCCAGCAATCAATGGTACAATACAGTACAACATAATTAGGAGATAATATAATTCATGCGATGATGCATTTATTAAAATGTCATAAAGGAATAAAAAAAGATTGCTTGGCTACTGCTCTATTAAGCAAAGTTTGTGCCTTGGTTATAGAGCTGCAAGCAGTTGAGAAAGAAGTAGGAATACTTTGGATGGCAATCACACTCTGCAAACATCCTGTAAAGAAAAACATGTCCCAACTAACATATCAGCATTACAGAAAAGTACATGTGAAGCAGTATGGTTGTTTTGAGAAAATCTTAAGAGACTGTGAAGTCCATGTCAGAGCTGTGGCTAGGAGTGGGTAGGGATGGAGCAGGGAACAGTGCTACACTCCAGATATTCTTTTCAAGTCTTTGCTCAGAGAAGCACTGTGGTTTAGGAGAGAGGAACTTGAAGTTGAATTTAGAAAATCTGAGGACCCATTCATTGTTCCAATATGTTGGAGGACGTTTCTGTGATGGGTTTTTGTTTCCCTGCCTGGCTTTAAGTACACTGGGGAAAGGTCTTTCACTCTGGGGTTTCTGCAGCACATTATACAAGGAGCACAGAATTCCGCTTGTGGTCTTGGATTGCTACTGCAACTAAAGACCTAGCACTAAGTGCTCTGCTTTATTTGTCACTGATTTTTGGAGCTATTATTGGTAGAATCTATTATTACTGCATAACTAGAGTATAGCCTTGGAAGATCACAGAAACTAGCTTCCATAGAGTTTATCTACACAGTAAAATGAGCTTCATGTATTTGCAATGAACTGGCAAATAGGTTCAAAGTATTGCCATAGGACCTGAAGCCTCAAAGACAAGGCTCCTCTTGTAGCAGATGATCTATGTACATATAAGATAAAGTCCCTGTAATTTAACTAACCAAAGCAAAGGTGGAAGATAGGAAGTACAGATGGGGAACCCACCATCAGTGACTTAATTCAGGAAGGCTGGAACAAGTCTTCAGAACCCCACTCAATCACTGCCTTCTGAAAAACTCTCAAAATGTAGATTAAATCTGTTGGAGACTGTAACAAAGTGCATGGCTTAGGGGCAGAAGCCCAGCTGCAGAGGGTTAGAAGGTGACAACCTGCCTAGAAGCACTGGGCCAGCTGACAGCGGTGACTAGCTGGCCCTAGAGGAGTTAAAACTCCCACAGAGGGTAGCGAGGGAAGACTGTGGTGCTGAGGGGGAAGCACCAAATTGGGGCTGCGCTCTCAGGGTCTGAGGAAGGACCACTGACTTTGGTTTATCCATGTTATTGTCTGTATAAGTTAACAACTTAACTTATAAAATCACATCTCCAGAAAACTGCTTTAAAAATCAAAACAAGGAATAACCTACCTGCCAAACTTGCAGACTCCACCTGGGTTGCCAATGCCTCTATGCTATGTTCATCTGTTCTCGCGCTGTACTATTCAGTTGGAGAATACTGTGCCCCTGTATGGGCTCAATCATCACACAGCTAACTGGTAGACACCCACCTTCATGCTACAATGCATCTTCTGTCAGGCACATTGTGCCCAACTCTACTCCCATGGTTACCAGTCCTCAATAACATTGCTCCCCTTCATCTCCACTGCACAAATGCTGAAGTAAATTTAGTAGCCAGACACCGTGAAAATCCTACACTGCCAGTGCACTGAGCATATTCCACCCACCAAGAGCTCGACTCACCTCAAGACGTCCAATATAGTCCACTCTTTCAAAATCCTTTGACTTTTCCTTGCTTACTCAATGGTGCAAAGAATGGTCAGCACAAGCACCAGTCAATCACATCATCTCTCACCCTATAGTCAATCAGGATTTAACTGGCTATGTCATTATTGGGCACTTCTCAACCATTTTTGAACTGGACAGAGCCACTGTGCCTCAAAGCTATACCAATGGAGCCTTTACAATGACAACAAATGCTCTTGTGGACTAGTTCAAAGCACATCCCACATTGTTGTCCATTTACTGTGCTACCTGGTGGCCTTCAGGCTCTTCACACTGGTGATTACATCACCTTAAAATGGCTGAAACAATATGCCAACACCACATACACTAAATAAATTTTAAAAAATCTGTATAGTTGTTTGTTTTTATTATTTCTGTTGTTTTTGGTGGGGACAAGTTTCCTCCAGGAAAATAAACTGCCTGGTGAAAGGAGTGATAACATGTTACAGAGATTTAGTTACTTTCTGTGCCTCATCTCTAATGATAAAAAGAAGCAAGATCTTTCTACCAAAGGTTATGGGCTGCTGTTATGTGGCAAGATGTGGGGTCTTGTTGTTTTTAATAAGAGGCCCAGTATGCATGTTGGTGTGTTAGGCAAGTGTGCACTGACAAGTCTGTTTCCAATTCTAAATCCTCAGTGTGCTTTCTGAGTGCATGGATGAGGTGTTGCTCTTCATATGCAGTGAATGGTAATTGTTTATTCACTTCCATTGCAGTCGCACTTAAGGATGATTCCAATCACAGGTCAGGACCTTATTGGACTAGGCACTTTGACCACAGTGAGTGAAAGGTGGTCCCTGCTCCAGAGATCTCACAGACTACGATTTAGACCAGTGATTTTCAACCAGGGTGCCACAGCACCCTGGGGCACTGGAAGATCCTTTTATGAGTGCCATACAATATTAACACTGTTAGATATATACACAGATACACGACTCACAAAATAAACAGAATGATTTCAAATAGGAATCCAGAGTGTCAAAAACATTCTGACTTTCTGTGATCTTCCTGAGTTGGTTGCAACAAAAAAAAACCCCGTGCTTTATTAAACTGCCTGGTGAAAGGAGGGGTCCAGACAACATAGTAGCAGCAGAAATAGGTGTGCCTATCAGTTAACAATCATGGTGTTTACAGACAATTACCTCCTTATCTATTTGAAATAGGTTACAATTTCTTCCACCTTCTCCAGCCATGTAGAGTCCCTCACTTTTGTCTGTCCTGCTTGGTCTTTTGCTGGTGTTGCCTGAGCTTTAGGACTGTTCAGACTGCAGCCCTAGCCATGGATGATAGGAGTAGAGGATAAGGCTGCCCTGTGGATAAGTGAGCCAGGAGATGGCAGAAGTGCAAGGAGTCGTGTCAACCACAATAGACAGCTGGGTGAGCAACTGAAAAGGGGTGCTGTGGTTATCACCAACCCACAGCAAGAGAGGACCCCAGTGGACATGATGATCAGTGGCAAAAAAGTGAGCAAAGACTGCTACAAACCCGCTTGCTCTCCAGCCACTTTCTTCGCCCATCATCACCACTTCAGCTTCAACTCTTGGCTTCCAACCTGCTGCTGCTGCTTCAACATGTCCTAGGCCCTGTGTCCCATGCATACCTGGACCTGGAGTTGACATTACCATGTGCTGAAGCCAGAGCTGCCACTCTGGAACGTGGTAGCAGCTCTGACCTGGGGCACATGGTATGAGCTGCAGCCGCTGCCATGTGCACTGGGTGGGAGATGGAGCTGCCACCTCTGCTGGTGCTGTGCAATGCCAGGTGAGCAGGTGGGCCTGGTTCTGTCCTCCATGCACTAGCAGAGGCCGGAGCAACCAACTGCACCACCCACCAGCAGAATAGGGCAACCACCTTTTCAAAATGGAAAGGCAGGACACATGCTGCCCAGCTGTATTACCAGATACACATGCACATGGAGCCACCTGCGTCCCACCCCCAGCAGCTCCAAGCAGCCCCTTGAAAACTGGAACACTCCCAGTCTGCAAGGGGAAACCCACTGTTTCCCGATCCCTGCACAACACTGCAAATCTGGGACAAATGCCATCCTGGAGTTATGCAGCCCGGGACCAGGACTTGAGGTTCCCATTTGGGGATTGTCCCACCCAATTAGGGATGGGTGGTCACCCTACAGCAGAGGCGGAGGCCTAAGTGTGGCTCACCCAGGGCCTGCCACTCTGGGTTGCTGGTTGTGCCACTTACCCACAGGCTGCATTAAAAAAATCAATTGGCAGGCCTGATTTGGCCTGTGGACCATATTTTGCCCACCCCTGCTGTCAAGTGATGTCAAATGGGCCCCAACACAAAAAAAAACAGGGGGTGGTAAGCTGGTTCTCTAGTTTAGTGGGCTACGGAAGCAAGTCTCCCTTCTTTCCCTTGTGACAAACTGTCTTTACAAGTTTCTATGAAGGTGGAGAGCTAGTCAGCTTTTTTGCTCTGCTGCTATTCTGAACTGGACTTCCACACTTGAGAAAGTTAACTCTGTCTCCTTGAACACATGTACAACAGTGTTCTAGGTATTGTGTTAGGGAGTGTCACACACAAGCGCAGCATGCCAGTACATTGGTGTAAAAGGATGTGACTGGTGTTACACTTATTCTGGTGTCAAAAGGTCTTGGCCTCTCTTGTTAGTATATGCCACTACAGCCAATAAGAACCCCTTTTTGGGATGCAATACACAAGAAGCGTGCATGCTATGCTCCACTGTAGTGCGTGGTCTTTTGCTGGTGTAGACACATCCCTTGTTTCTTCCTGGATGACAGATATTCATGTCATAGTTAGCTGACTGGGAAGGTAACACTTCTTTACTCTTGTACAGAGCAGAAGAATCAAGCAGGAAGACTTAAGAAATAACAGGTTGAATGAGATTGATGGGCCTCTGCTGAGTTCACGAAGGTGCAAATGCCACTGTCAAGGAGCAACTGAAAGACAGAGCTGCAAATTAGCATGAAGAAATTTCACAGCTTCCCTTATGCATTAACTCAGTAACCCTGTGGGTGGATATGGGCAAATGATCCTCTATCTTCAAAGCCCTCAGCTGCGGAGTATCACAAACTCATCTCCTGGTGTTATTCAATATGTACATTAAGCTATCAGCAGGGCTGCTGGTAAAACAGGGTAAATTGCTAGCAGTTTGCAAAAGCAGCCTAGCATACCTCCCTTCCTTATCATCTTCCCATGCACAGAGCATCATTTCCAGTGGATCTGTTTCTTAGATGGAATATATATATTTGCTCATGATAAGGGCTGTATATTATTTTTGCACTACAGTGGATTTCAGTAGAGGGTTACCAGATAATGCAATTTGTTATGCACAAATTTAGACCACGTATACCAAAGTGAGGTATTTACTCTAGAGATTAAACATTACCCCAATGTAAAGAACCCAATACATACAGAATTGTTTCACTGTATTATTTGTCCCCTGGTGTATTTACAATTGCATCCTTTTCCATTTTACTTGAATTAGGATATAGTTACAGCACAATGGGGCACTATACTCTTAATTTTCAGATAAAGGGATTTTTTTTCTGTACTAAGAATGACAAAGGTTATTCCAAGAAGCTAATAACAAATTAACAGTCTCAGTAAAGGACGGTATAGGGCCAGACTGTGACCTTCAAAAGCAGATACACATAGTAAAGATCAGGGGACAAGTACTAGCCACTGGGGAAGCACCCACAGCTCCTAGAAGGACCTGAGAAACGTTAAATCTAGTCAATTAAAACAAACAAACAAACAAACAAACAAACTGTTAACAGGTTGCTGTCACAGCTCCAAGGATAAATTTAGTGCTTACACAAATGCTTTACTTATTTTTCAAAGGGATGTTCTGCTCCTCCCCTTCCCCCACCTCCCCTCCTGTGTTCATAGAAAAATTCACAGAAAACCAGGTAAAAACTAACTATAGAAGAGAAGCAATAACACTGACTATGCAAGGTGCAGCCATAACAGACATCTCTTCACTAATCTTCAGCAACAGTCATTAGTCCATTCCTTGTCACCAATCCCAGCCTTTGGTACAGCACAGAGCCTGACAGGGTACTGGCTCACAACAGGGCACTAAGAGCTGCCACAAGAAATTAAGCAAGAAAAAAGGTTAAAAATCTTTCTTTAAGCTTCTGCTTCTCAGCAATATGGAACTCATTCACAATATTGAATGCCCAAAAGCCCTCCTGGCTCAGCATGGGCGTCCGGGAATGCCTGGTTGCCAAAAAGGCTGCGTACACCCAGTGGAAGGAGGGGGCTAACTCCAAAGAGGAGTATACCTCCACTGCTCGGGCCTGTAGGGGGGCTGTTAGGAAAGCTAAGGCGGACATAGAGCTAGGACTAGCGTCCAAGATCAAAGATAATAAAAAGTCCTTTTTCAAATATATAGGGAGGATGAAGAAGGCACCGGGAAATGTGAGGCCCCTGCAAGACACGCTGGTCAATCTGGTGGTTGCGTCAGAGGAGAAAGCAGACCTCTTTAACAAATTCTTTGCCTCTGTTTTCTTGTGCACGGACCAGCACTCCCCCACCAGGATTCAAGACGGACTCGAGGGGAACGCCTCCAGACCTAAGGTTGAGGAGGACCGGGTTAGAGTGCTTCTGGAGGGGCTGGACATGTTCAAATCAGCAGGTCCAGATGCTCTCCACCCCAGGGTGTTGAGGGAGCTAGCAGGGGTTATTGCTGGGCCCTTGGCACGGCTTTACGAGCGCTCGTGGTGCTTGGGCCAGGTGCCAGATGATTGGAAGATAGCCAATGTGGTCCCCGTCTTTAAAAAAGGGAGGAGGGAGGACCTGGGCAACTATAGGCCCGTCAGTCTTACCTCAATCCTGGGGAAACTCTTTGAGAAGATCATCAAGGAGCACATCTGTGATGGGCTGGCATCGGGGATGATGCTCAAGGGCAACCAGCACGGTTTCATTAAGGGCAGGTCATGTCAGACCAACCTGATTGCCTTTTACGAT
>NW_005842205.1:509911-513311 GCF_000455745.1 Alligator sinensis | reverse complement strand
CCACAAGTTGTTGGAGAGTAGGTTTAGATTAGACATCCGTAAGAACTACTTCACAGTTAGGGCGGCTAGGATCTGGAGCCAACTTCCAAGGGAAGTGGTGCTGGCTCCTACCCTGGGGGTCTTTAAGAAGAGGCTTGATGCCTACCTGGCTGGGGTCATTTGAGCCCAGTTTTCCTCCTGCCCAGGCAGGGGGTCGGACTTGAAGATCTACAAGGTCCCTTCTGACCCTACTTCTATGATTCTATGAATATTAAGAAAGCAACTATTAAGAAATGACACCCCCCCCTCATAAGACAAATATTGTACCTGGATAATTTTATGGCTAATCTTTGTTGTGTTATACTCTCTAATAAACTCAAGTAAATCAAGCCTCTGCCATTTAGGTGGATGTTCTTTGCAGGAATGAGCAGGCTGAATCTGAGTCCCTCACTTATACCACAAAAGGAGCGTCTTGGGTAATTATTGGCTAGGGATTAATTACTTGATATTTGCATAATACTGTGAAAATATAAAGTACTGATATTTGTTATACAGGGAAGGGAAATGTTTCTTTCTGAACCATCTGCCACATGGGGGGCAAAACATTAACCTTACCATTAAATCCCATTTTCCTTACTTTTGCAACAATTATTACTCTTGCAGTACAGTGGGTGGGTAATGTAAGTAAGTAAGGAGAAGTCTCTAATGTATCAGTGACCAAAACAGCAAAGTCTATGCTCCTATTTTAGATCAGCTTGAGAAATGCAGAGCCTGAACAAAATCGGAAGAAGGAGCTGTCCTTTACCATTATTACTGAATAATTATTATTATTAAATATGATATATTATGGTAGTTTCAGAAGTCTGCCTGCTTGAGCTCTACCTGTGTAGGTGTTTTACAAATGCAAAAACAAACAAGGGATCATGCAAGCTCCCTCATCGTGACATCTAATGAAATAAAATATTTAAATATATATATCAAAACCAACCCTGTGTTTTTCTGAAATGAACCAACTACAGTAATCAATAAAAAAGCTTCAAAGTACTCCTCTGCTAAAAGCCATGCTTATCCAGTAGGTATGGCATTAATGCTATTATCAGTCCAAACTCACTGGAAACAGAGTTTATTTACATAGTAAGAGGTTCAGGGAATTCATTTGTGGATATTAAAAAGAAGCCTGTCTATAGATAGTTCTAAAAGGTTGCTCTTGAAAATAAATGCTGTTTCATTAAATGCTGTGCGGCAGCATTACCAAAAGGCTGGAGAAAAATTTCTAATACTTCTAGGGAACTCACTGTCATTAGTATGAATGATTGCATGTTAGCAACAACATTAGAAAACAAAGGAAGTGCTGTGCTTGTTCATTTTCTCCCTGTTTTTCAAGTTACAGGGCAAAGTAAAGTGGAGGACTTGATTGGTTGTAGAGCCATCTGCCTGCCTCTCTCAGACAGGTATCAAACTTTGGTAACTGTGTACTGGTCTAAAAATTAGAAAACAAATGAATGATTGAAAGAAGGAGGTTTAAAAACTCCTACAAAATAGTTTATTTTCTCTCTCAGCCATTCCTATCACTCTCTCCATTTTATTCAGAGACATTAATTACTTTTGAGTCTAGGCTGAAATGGAATGGAGTGGGGTGAAAGCAATTTCCTCCACAATTCCTTTCTCTCCCTTGGCCCCCATAACGCCTTCACCAACAGATACTAATTACGGCTGAAGATATGATTTTAAAAATTATTCATTTGATCTTCTCTAATTATATTGGTTAAACAGTTAACACAGTGGACACAGCTGCTCCTGGGGCCTTTGATTGGGGGGATGGGCAGCCCACATGAAGCCCCAGCTGGGATGGAGGGAGCACCTGTAAAGGAGCAGCTAATTGCTTAATTGATGAGTCCTTAGGACCCTGATGTTTTCTACTCTCAGGCTATGGTTACTAGTTCCCCTTGCCCCTCCCTGCCCTGCCACCTTCTGGGACACCCCATGCTTTCCCTTCCCCACCTTCCCTGCTAGACTGCCCCAGGACAGAGCTAAACAATAACTGGTAAACTAACCAGTTATCACTGGGCTTATCAGTTGAAAGAGTAATCCTTCAGCCTTTCACAACCCTACTATTAATCATAAAAAATGTGTACATTTATTAAGCTGAGTGAACTTCTGAGACAGACAAGCTTCTGTAATATTTCTTCCCTTCCATTACAAAACCGGGCAATTTTTAACAAATCACAGAACTATTCCTGTACCTAACTTGTCTCAAAGCAATAAGAGCAAACAATGCAGGTTGTCTGTCACACACAGGTTGCATCAACTGTCACTGACGACATACATAAAGACCCAGTCCCATATTTTGGTATGCATGATTTGCCCAGAGGATATACTGATTTTAAGTGAAGCCTGGCATTGCCCTTGTGTGACACGTAGCTAAACTGTCCTGTTTACTTTTCTTGTTATGCTGACCTGCTGCTATGTGAGCAGTTGCAGCGTTTAATTGCTGTGCAGTTGGAAGAGATGCAAAGGGGAAAAAACTCAGTATCAAAAAGGACAAAAGTTTATGTAATACGATTAAAACCAGGCAAAAGGGAATACTGCAGTTGATTAAACAGATCAGTCTTTTAATACAAACCATGTATTAGTACCTTGAGGGGTACTGTTAAATTACAAAATTAAACTCTTCCTACCAGTTTCCTGGTCATAACTTTTGCAGAGATAAAGTACTATATTTACTTGAATACAAGATGAGGTTTTTCCTCCTAAGTGGCATGGGGAAAAAAACCCTTTGTCTTTTAAATCACATGCAAGGACATCTCACTAAATACTTTGTCTATCATTAAACTGCTGTCAAAAGCAACATGTGCTCAGTAATAAAAACCAACTATGAAGTTGATTAAATGCAGCCAACACTGACCATGGCAAACATGCTTAATTTTTTTTTTATTATTATTTGTTTTAGGAAAATTTTTGATGTTCCAAGCCAACTCAGCGAGTCATTCAAGAACCATATGTGGCAAACATCCTCCACCTCCACCTGGGGCTTTAGATGCTTCCAAGGCATTTGGCAGGCATCCTACATGCAGTCCCGGAGGCTTAGGGTTAGTGTGACGGCAGTGTGCTGCCATCACGGGCACAGGAGAGGCACAGGGAGGATAGAGAGGATTGGGGGGCAGCAGCACCTTCTCAAGAAAGCCCCGGGCTGAGCTACTCATCCTTGGGAGGGACGGCAGCGTCGGAGCCAGGACCGCAGCAGCAGCCGCAGCTGCCATTAAGGCCGCACGAGCTGGCGTTACGCCGGCTGTTTAAACAGCTGTTCCCAATGAGGGGAGCAGCTGCACCAATCATGGCAGCCGCGCCGGCAGGAAAAACCCCAGCAAACCCTGCGGTAAAGGAGAAGCCAGAGAGGGAGAGAGGAGGCGTGCAGCACCTG
>NW_005842205.1:508302-509865 GCF_000455745.1 Alligator sinensis | reverse complement strand
GGAGCAGGAGGCTCAGATTGACCCCTCGGCGTCAACCCAGCAGCCGAGGCGAGAACAGGAATCCCTGGCAGGGGCAGCAGGAGTGATCCCCAGGGGTTGCCAGGACCAGGGAAGGGATCTGGGAAGCCTCCCCATCCCGGAGGAATATTATTTCTGAAGATCAGGGGAGAGGAGAGAGAGATAACCGGAGCTTACGGCCGGGTCAGTCAGAGCCTAAGGTGGATTGACTGAAGATGACCCCTTAGCTTCGGATCTTACGATTAGGTGGACTGGCTAGCAAGAAGATCTGCAGGTGACGGCAGATAAACCTCCCTTCTATAGTGACCGGTTGGTGAGTGGACGGGGTGTAGGGGTGGCGGAGCCCCGTGGAACATCGTGGGACCTCAATCGTGAGTACCCCCCTTCGTCGGGTAAGCCCTCTGGTAGAAGATCTCCACTGAACCCTTCCTTCGAATCATCTATAACATCAAAGATGTGGCAGGCGGGACGAGGGGGAGGGACCACCGGACGAAGGGCGGTACTGAACATGAGGTCTACCGACGTCACAGTTAGGATATCCCCAAGTTTCATTTGCCCTCAGCTGTATAGCCACAGGAACAAGCTAGGGAGTTAGGATATCCCCAAGTTTCATTTGCTCTCAGCTGTATAGCCACAGGAACAAGATAGGGAGGAATCTCCCATTTCCACAAAGTGGGCGTAAAGCCAAGGTCTTCCCACTGAAAATGAAAGTGGGAGGTTAACTATACATTACCTCCAGCTGGGTACTACCCCACGTCAGAAAAGCAGTTACCCCCAGCAACTAAGAAAACTGCCTTAGTGGTCACAGTATTTCCCCTGCCAGATAAGTGCTGACGGGAACCTACCACAAGAATAGGTTGATGTAGGCCTTCTGAATAAGGTGAACAGAAGTGCCCCCTCATGGCCAACTCTTTTTCAAGTCATGGTGAGCTAAAAATACTGCATACAGTTCACCCAGAATCTCTCTGCTGCCCCATCTCTAGCCTAGTGCATATGATTAGTGTGACTCTCCTCTCCATGAGGTTGAAACCAGACCAAGTTGCCCTGCACCTCACCTGCATATACATTTTTGGAGCATCCCAGAAGTAGTGACAAGAATACCCGGTTCCAGTCATGAGTGGGGGCTAATTACCCCCCTGCCCCAAAGGATCCATGTGCTATCTAGAGTATACACACGTACTGAGCAGTGCTGAGCTGTGGGGTTATCATGGCTTGAAATGCTGTTGACTCTGGTGGGATCCAGCCCAATGAACTATGTGGTAAGTCATGAGCCTGTGACTTTGGACTAATACATAGTTTCTGCTACATAAGTAGGTGCCAAAGTGCTGGTCAAGAGTGTGTTTATGAAGTACTTGTGCTCAAACCTGTAGCAGTTTCAAACATAGGTAACATACATCAATTCTGGATAAACTAAGTGCATGGGTACTTTATGAAAATTGCTATACCCATGTTTAATTTCAAGCTTATTGTTTTTAAATTTGTTCCTCACTTCCATGTGTTCAGGGAGAGCAGGGTCTAACAGTAAGGAGAGAGGAAGGGGCTGCC
>NW_005842205.1:490683-508271 GCF_000455745.1 Alligator sinensis | reverse complement strand
GAAAGAGTTGGGGGGAAGCAGAGAGCAAGGCTACCTGAACCCCTAGATTTATTTTCCCTGCTGTGGGAAACGGACAAATTCAAGGCAGGTTCATCTTCTATTTGAGTAAACATGATATTGAGGATTGGCTGGTTTTACTATTTTTTAAAGAAACAGTGAAAAGAATAGAAGATAGGATGATTTCTTTGGGTTGGTTCCCCCGCCACCCTCCCCCAGTAGTTTAATCATAGAAAACAGCTGAGATGCTTTGCAATCTTCTAATAATGTCCCATTAGCCAGAAATACACTCTTTGTTAACATAACACTTACTAAGAAAATGAGAGTACACCAATGCAATTAGCATTTAACAATAACCCTCAACATACAAGAGGTATTATAACTCAACTATACACAGTACAACTTTTGCCATTGTCCCCCTCTCTATCTTGCACGGTGAAATTGCATGCAAGAGCATTTCCATGACAAAAATGTGCCCTCTAGCCTTCTTTCATTCCTGCCTAATCAGTCACACAGCCTCACTCAGGCAGATTACACAAAGCTCTTGAGCCAGAGACAATATCTTTTTACTACTAGAGCAACTAAATGGCAGCAAAAAAATCTTTTTTGCAAACTTTTGGGTACATACACCCTTCTTCAGGCTGAGGAGAATTCAAAGATTGTAAAAGTCCTCCTAGGTAGAAAAGAAATTCCATTCTGCACCAGGAATGTAGAGGGTGGAAGTTTTCAGGCAGACTATGCACTCCTGGGGACCCCCACTGACATCAGTGCAGGGGCTGCCCACACCACAGAATCAGGGCCCTACACATTGCCTACGTATAGCCCTCCCACTCAAGCCCAAGCCAAGCTGTCCCTACCACAGGCTAAAAAAAGACCCTTGTTCTTTCTGTTTGATTACTGAGAAGCATTCAACCATTACACAGAGAAGGATCATATTTATTAATTTCTGTATCTCCAACTCTGGGCACCAAAGAAAAAAATGTATACAAGTGGCAAGGACCCTCAATGAGAGTACTTAAAACGAGGAGATTCAAAGCGATTATCTCTGGGTTATTTTTCTGTGCCTTTCAGGATCATATTTTCCTGCACAACCAGGGGTACCAGAGACTTTAGTTTGTTTTTAAACATGTAAATTAAAATCCTCAGAAAATAAAGTGACCCCAGGGCTGGGATTGTAAAAAGAATCTAGATCAAACATTGCAAGACTGACAATGCCATTAAACTGGTAACACCGTGATATAGTTGGACAAAGGATTGCACGCAGAGTCTTAGGGGAAGAGGGGGAAAATTGGACTCCAAAAGATTTGTTCATCTCAGCCATTCATGAGATCACTCTACACATAAAAGTATTTCCATACGACAACTTATAATTAATAAAGGCCACTGGAAATTTAAAACTGATTTTAATGTAGGTGACTTTCCCAAAATCCAAGCTGGCAGTGTTTTTCCCAAATGTCAACTCCTTTGTACAGTCAATTGAACCAAACAGTAATGTAGCAGAAAAACTCAGACACAAGCCAGCTGACACCATCTGAAGTAGATGCCAGGCTCTCCGTGCTTAGATAGAATGTAAAGCGGCAGCACAGCTTTTATGCACACGTTTACTTGCTGCCTGGTTCAGGAATGTTTAATTGGGTATAAACACGGTGTTGACATCCACCGTATGATTCATCTAGCAAGCAAACGGCTTTGCTTTAATATATGGTGCTTGAACAAGTAGACCACAGCGCAAAATAATTACAGCAGCACGGATGCAGTGGAAATGAATTTAAATGAACAGTGATTAATGCTGCGCAAATAATAACAGCATGTATGGCTCACAGCAGCTTGCATCTTCAAAGAGCTCTGCAAACCAGTCCTTTATATATGAGACATCACTTTCCCCAAACACAGACAGACAAGTCAGTTTGAAGATAAGATATCTGAAGATAATGCTACACTTGGATTTGGAAGCCCACCTTGTAGCAAGTGAAAAAACTGGATTACTCAGGGAGCACTCACCTGCTGCTCCAGCGTTCAGCATGTGCAGCTTGGGTCCAAGGTCAACTTTTGTAGGAAAGACGAGGCATGATATATGGAGAAAAAGACACAGTGGAAAGAAACCTTTTGTGGCTCAGAGGCAAACTGCACAACAGACAATGGGCGAAGGTCAAAGGACGTCATTCTCTAATAGCAAAGGTTCTCAAGCCAAGCCCCTCCTTTCAGCCACCAAGCTGTCATACATGTGACACTGACAAGCAACCCCAAACTTGACTTCCACACCCACCTCCCAGCTGCCCAGCCTTGCCTCCTTCCTCATGAACAGCTCCCTGTCAAGCCACACCTTCCCCATTAGGCCAAACTTTCCCCTCCCAAATGGCAGGAGTCATGCCATTTAGCATTTCTGTAACCCTTTCCAGGGAAAGGTTCCAGAGCAGAGTCTCTCGGCCCAACAGGGAAAATTTCTGATTCTAGGAACAAGCTCTCTAACTGAACAGGGACTAAAACAAGAAAATGTGTACAGAGATCATCTGGAAGCTTAAAGGCGAAAAAGAGCAATGATCCCATGTACCCAAAAGTCAACAATTAGATTCCAAGTATTTTAGAAACTGAACTCAGTATTACTTTGGTTAACAACCAAATCTGACTGGGTGCCAGAGACAAAGAGAACATTCTCATTTTGCAATAAACCTTAGGGAGGGCAAGAACTGTTACCAAGGGCCTTCCCTGGGTCCAAACAAACTAGCTTGCCCATTTATTATCTACCTTTGCAAAGTCTTATAAGTAGCAGTTAGGATCGAAATAGAAACTATACTGGGAGTAAGTTCACATAATTAATTCAGATACTGCAGGTGCATCTACACGAGATGTTTACTGCAGAGTAGACTGTTTAGCTCCCCAGTAAATGTTGTGCATCTACACGTGAGTTCCTATCATGCTGGAGTAAATTAATTAACTCCATAGCAAGGTAGTACTTGTATTTACAAGTACTTATACATACAAGTGCTAACCTGCTGTTGAGTTTTTTTACTCTGCGGTATGACACATGTAGAAGCTGCCCCGGCTGGCTGGGGCACGAGGGTGTGTCAGTGCAGGGGGCTGCCTGATTGCTAGCCCTGTGCTGGAGTGCCCTCATGCCCAAGCCAGCTTCTCTGCAGCACAATGAGCCGGGGTGGGGTGGGGATGGGGAAAGCAGCTGTGGGTTGGCAGACTGACCCCCCTGCACCTCGTACTAGCCGGAACTGCTCCGACCCGGCTCAATGTATTGCAGTCCCGAGCACACATTCAAACGGTACATGCAGGAGCAACAGGCTGCAGAGTTTATTGACTTGTGTCAGACAAGGTTCCTTGGGTGAATTTGATATATTTTATTAGACCAACCCAAATGGTTGGAGAATAGTTATTAAGCAAGCTTTCGGGTTCAAAAACCCTTCGTCAGGCTCAGGAAGCTGCAGCAGTTGACTTGTGTCATGCAGTTAGCACCCTAAGCCTTGGAAAAGTGCTGCTGGGATCCTTAGTGATTACAGGCCAAATGGGGCCTTGTTTAAACATTTAATCTGAAACATGACAGTGCTAGAGGCAGCATTTCAGTGTTATGCTAAATGTAGCTGATGGAACCTGTCCAGATTTCTCAGCTAATGCTTTCCAGCGTTTCACCACCTAGTCTAAAGATAAAGATGGACTTGAGTCTCTTTTGATAAAGCCGTTTTCAATCCAAGGCTTTTTTCTTTAAAAATTAAATAAAATAAATGTTTGTGGGGACTGTAAAAGTAGAAAAGAAAGAAAAAAAATCTATCCTTTTAATCACAGAAGCATGAACTCAAGTATGTACATTTAGGGAGAAGCAGACTTTGGTTGGTAATAACTTTTATTGGACATGCTATGTAGTTGGGACAAATACTGGACCACTTTTGGGCAAAAAATGCCCTTCCTCAGGTCTCTTTCTTATAAGAAAAAGATTCCATGAATTTTCTCTAAGGAAAAAGTCCATTCCACAGATTTCTGTCAGAGATGATCTAGTTACCTCAGTACAGGGAAGGGGACTGGATCATATCTGACAACCAATCATCCTTCCTCTCTCCATTTCCTGCTGGTAGCAAGGAGGTACCTTTTTTCCTCCAGATTGTGAGCTCCTCAGGAACAGTCTCTTAGCATACGTGCATGCATGCATTTAGAACAATGGAACGTATCTCTCTTTGGGACTTCTCAAGGTTATCTTAATATAAACATTATAAAATACTCAAAATCAAAAAAAGAAAAAGCTGAGAACAAGGGACGGAGAAAATGCATACAATTTTTAGAGTCCATGTGCAAAGCTTAGGCCTTAGGCTCTTGATGATGAAATGTCTTTAAGAGTTAATTTAAAGTTTGTCAGGGTACCTTAGAAATAAATCTGTTGGGACACATGAGTGATCAAACTATATTTTGTGGTTAGATATGACAGTGATGGATACTATATAAATATCATTAGTAATTAAGCAGGGAATTGGACTAAACCCTACTATTCTATAAACTTCATGTAGCAGTCAACTTGCTGCTACTTTTTTCTAATTCTTATTACCCTGAAATATAACATGCATTGAGTTTGGAAGCTGGGATCAGGTGCTGTTGAAGTTGTATTCATTGTAAAAACATTATCATCTCTCATCTGTGATGTTCAACAGAGGAACCAAGCTGACTTATCTTTTGTACAACAGTTCATAAAAGAAACCTGCCAGTAATTTGCACAGGAGACTCTCTTGTTTCAATTATTATAATCTCTTCCTTGTGAAGAAGGGAAGACCCATCCAAAACAATTCCATTTTTCAGCCTCTTTACTACTGTCATCTGCTAAACTATAAAACACAAGAGACTTCTTAATCACCTGAAATACCTACATTGGATTCCAAAAAGACAGTCAACACATACAGATTTCCAGTCCATTTTTTTCAGCTGAATCCATTCATGTAATTTGACCCAAAGTCAAAAATAGTTTTAGTGTCACTGAGCTTCCATTTTTAGTGAATTTACTATTATTGAAATAAATCTGTTCTGACTCTAATCACATGCATGTGAAATACATATCCATACACAGATGGATACACAATCTACAGAAACACTGTTCTACATAAATTGATGTATTATACATATATACAACTCCCAAATAGTAAATCCATAACTTTTCTAGCTTTGACTTAATCAAGCATTGTTTAATTCTAGCAGCCCTACATATCACACTGCGTTCAAGATTTCTTTTAAACCCCTTA
Organism: Alligator sinensis; assembly: GCF_000455745.1. Taxonomy (NCBI): domain Eukaryota; kingdom Metazoa; phylum Chordata; order Crocodylia; family Alligatoridae; genus Alligator; species Alligator sinensis. The sequence goes on along the minus strand of NW_005842205.1, from coordinate 503,049 downwards.
TTTTAGGCAGCTGACTCAGCAACAAAGATTAAAAAGCCACCCAGCCTTCTGCCTCAGTGCCAAGCCTTCCTAAAATTGGAGATTTTTTTTGCAGTAATGATAATAAAGTACCAACATAAATCCAACATAGATCAATTCAAATGTTGCTCTGCTCTCCAACAACAAAAATTACTAGAAAACCCCAAACAACATGCAGCTCATTCACATGCAACCATGTTTGTTTCATATCCTATTGTAATGTGTCCTACTAGACCTGCACATGCCTCCCAGTTCCCCAGAGCAGGGATCTCTTTATTTATCTGGCACACTTTACCAACTACAAGATATATTTATGGCACTATGGGAGGAATAAGCCTAATGTGGAACCTGGGGCAAAATTTTCGTTCAGATGCCAGGTGAATTTAATCCACAGTTCAGTCTAGATCAAAACAGTTTTAACTTTAAACACCATCTCAAATCTTTTGATAAAGTCTGCAGGAGTTGTGGATGTTTACTCAAATCACAGCGCTCAGCCATGTGGATTTATTTGTCTAACTTTGAGCAACTCACATTTTTAAAATGCTGGCCTCAGTAACTGGCCAGCAGGCATTTGCAGTACCTTTTTAAAGGACAAAATTTCTTCCAGGAGTGAAGAGGCTATGGATGCATCTACATACGTGCTTTACTGAAGCTGAATAATTAGATCTGCAATAAAGTGTCCCCATCTACACACAGACTGGTATTACGGCACAGTAAACTAATTAACTCTGCTTTAAGACAGTTATTGTCAGGGACATTACTATCTTATGATGGAGGCATTAAGTGCGATCAAATGCACGTGTAGATGGTGACCTCTCAGCGCATTTTGTGCCTGGTCAGCCCAGTCAACCAGGGACCAGATCCCAGGCTGCTGCTAGCCCCTCTGCCACCCAATATCAGCATCTGGAGCCCAGGGCTGATGTGCCCCCGCCGACCATGTCCTCTGCCAGCCCAGGGCTCTGCTGTGGCTCAAAGCGTGGCGGTCCAGGATGCTGCACTGAAGAGCAGTGTACTCCAGCTCAAAAAGCTCTGGAGTTTATCATGTCACATTAATTGCTCGTGTAGATATACCCTCTAAGTCATCAATTATATTTTTCCTGGTGGAGTTCATGGTAGTGGTAACCACCCAATGTGTACAAGAAAAATGTAGAATCATAAAATATCTCTAGGCTAAAAAACAAATATTTCCTTTTAAGTCAAAATTAGTATCAAAACCAGAAGAGGAAATAAAAATCCTACAACATAATACACAGAGATGGGGATTATCACCAGCCTCCACTAGATAATATCACCCCAATCTGCATCTAGTTAGCTGTGCACTATAATAAATATCTGATGGAGATTTGGGCTTTGATGCTTTGGTTGGCTTTATTTGGTCAGAATCTTTTGAATGCATATCTGAAAATATCTGAACTAAAATATGATATTTCAATATATTTGTTATCAACAGTCTCTGATAGGTGTCACAACTGGCAAGGTTTAGCTTCAGCTTCAGACATATTTGTTCTCAGAAGAGACCATGGTTTGTTGCATTTCAAACACACAAAAGCAGCTGGTTCATGGCATTTTAAAGAGATAACATGTAAAATATCAGACCTGGAAGAAAGTGCTGGTTGGTAACTACTCAACCCCGGAATCACTTTGATCATCTGTCTTGAACAACAGGGCAATTCCACAGGTTTTAACAGAGTTACCGCAGTCTCACATTTGTGTAAATCAGGCATGAGGTCCAGCATGTGTATGCATGTGTAAAATCATGCGTGAATATACCATACTTTTTCTAAGTTTTAATAATATTGATAATAGTCTGTGCCTTATAAACAGGTGGAATACATTCAACGCAAATCACATATGGTGTTTACTTTGTCTTCTGAAAAACAAAACTGCTTGGTGACTAAATTTCAGCTACAAAAATCTAAAAATCTTATTCTTTGACAGCCTGATCTCAGACAATGGCAAGTTACATCATTTACTTTCCAAGACAACAGCAAGTTAAACTGTTCCTCCCAATATTTTGCCACCTTTCCAGAACTTCTAATAATTTAACTAAAATTATCAAGGAAAAAAATCAAATCTATTTTCCTGCCTATGGAGAGCCCAAGCATATGCCAGAATGTATTTAGATATGACACGCATAAATGACACTTGAACCGAACATTTTCAGGGTTCAGTCTGAAAGAGAATACACTAACAGATACTGGAGATTTTTGTTCCAAATATTTTATCTACAATTGGCATGACTAATTCAAAAAAGATAAAAGAAAAACATGTTCCAACCTACTATAGAAACCAAGTTCAGACAACCAAGAAGTCCAAATATGAGAAGGAAAACCCTCTCTCACCAGCCATGCAAGGTGCCTCCACAGACTCTACAGGAAATGAATTATATTGTTGAATCCAATGAACTACCAGCACAGACATTCTCTATGAGGAAACCCCAATTCTGGTACTTGTCATATTGAATGAAATAGTTTGAATGTTTGTAAAGGTTGCCCATTAGCCAGTTTCAGGAAGAAGATAGGATTTATCTCCTTATCTAAGTCATTGTTTTTGGAACTACGTGCAAAATGTCCTGACTTCGGTTAAAGTCTTAATTTTAAATTTTATCTCTAGAAGTCTTTTACAAAGAGAGCAAATATCCTGAATTCCGAGAGATCAAAGCCTAGGGCCTTTTAACCAAATTGGTAAGAAAAGGGCATTTACAGTGATATGGAAGTCTCCCCAAGAGTAATTTAAAATGCTCAACAAAGGTAATTTCAAAAGAATCTGTTGAGTAAGATCCGAGCCCAAATTTGTGAATAATGACAAGTTGAGTAGGAGGAGCCCACTGACGGCAGCTCACTCAATAAAAACTGTAATTTACTGTCCCAATTTGGAGGTGACTTCACTTGCAGAACAACGAAGGAAGAATCGCAAGTGTAGCCCGGATCAGACTGATCACCTGACCCAACCTCTCCGTGAACACGAATCTCTTAGTTCACGCTGAAGCCGTGGAGCACCTAAAAGGGACTGAAGGAAGGGGACTTAGTCCTATCACTGCTGAGGCCAGCCTATTGAATTGTATTGCTGAGGCGAGCCCATTGAACCGTACTACTGAGGCCCACCCATTAAATCGTACTACTGAGGAATGAAACCATATTTTGGTATTTGGCTTCTCGGAATTCTAGGATTGTAAGTATATTATGAAAAATAATAGTATTGATTCAAATTTAACTTTTAGTTGTAATTGTAGTTGTTTTTGTAACACTAATTCTTGTAACATTGTTTGGGAAGGAAGTGCATTTGGAGCATTGTTTCTGATATATGTAATTATTTTGTTCTTAATGTTTGTAGTGTTTCTTAAAGCTAAGCAGTATTATATACGTAGCAAAGAATTTTAAAATAAAATTGTGTTGTATAAATTAAGTGTGTAATCATTGTGAAATCGTGCAATCAGCTAACTACTCCCCCAGCCAGTGCATCAAAACAAATCAGTAAATTGTGTGGGATTTTCTCTATTCCATAACCCACTAGAGACAGTACTTGCTTCCTCACTTGACCTGCAGGTCCTGGATTTTTTTAACCTTCTGGGACTGATGCAGTGTCCATCTTGTCTTGAAGATACTTTGTGGGATGACTGCAAAAGGAGACACCTGGGCTAAGTACAGACTGTTATAAAGCCCAAGGCTGAATTGATTTAAGTTTTGCAGGTTTGTCTAAGCTGCGTAGATTGAATTGATAGGCAAGTGAAGACATTTACTTTTGACTCCAGAAATGCAGCCACATGCCAGCTAGAAGCTGGGGGGCACTAAAGCATGCTTCCATGCTCTGCTGGAGCAGACACAATCACAGAAATAAATCTGTTCTGACTCTAATCACATGCATGTGAAATACATATGCATACACAGATGGATACACAATCTACAGAAACACTGTTCTACATAAATTGATGTATTATACATATATACAACTCCCCGTGAGGAGGGGATTTTCAGGGTAGGTGCAAAGCATCGTGGGATGCTGGGGGACTATGAGTTAACTTGAATTTGGAGGAGCTATGGGACAGAAATTCAAGAAATGGATTTAACCTAAATCAGTTAAATCTGATACTACATCTATCTGGGTTTAACTTAAACCAGATTCAGCCATTTTGAAAGTGGTTTATGCGTGCTGCACTTTTGTGGTGTTACAGATTTGAATCAGTTTCCAAACACTTATACCGACTGAGGTGTCATTTTTGTCCTTAGCCCTGGAAAGTATGTCCACCAGTATGACTGTATTGAGTTTCATTTGATGTAATGGAAGTGACAATTTCCTATGTATTTGGAGTGATAAATCCAATTTGATTTTCTAGGAATAATGCTGAATGCATACAAGAGCCCCAGAATCCTACTCACGTACCAGAATTCCCAAAATAAGTAAATGCTTGGGGTGGTCAATACAAGGTGTTGCGTGCTTTTTGACTTTGGAACTCACAATCTCCACAACATCAAATCTCATGGCTGCTAGTTTTCTTCAGGCTCAGTTTGCCAATGGACAATGGGGTGGGATAATTGTGAAGGATACAGTTGCTTTGTATAGAACAAGAAGGACCTTCTGCCAGCTGGAATGCACAATAATCAATAAACCAATTCTAGGGGGGATGCATTGTCTTTTAGACCCCTTGTAGCATCTGCCACTGATACAATTAAATTACATTAGGTTAACAGCTTTCTCCTGACAGATTTTCACTGCTTCATTAGCAAGAGCACTCAGGGAGGATCAGGTTAGTGATAAAATAACATTAATGGTCTGTCTTGTTAGGTGATTATCCCTACGTCACAAGAATCTTCACAAGAATTCATGTGACACTTTCAGCTGGCTCACACTAACAGCAGAGAGAAGAGCTCCAGTTAAAGAAGTAATTTAGTCTCTTTAGAAAGCTGTTGGATTCACTCCACTACCTTTAAATGGAAAGCAAAATGTAGCTATTAAGGCAACTTGGCACAATATTAAATTCCAATGTTGTGCAAAAAGGAACAGTTCAGTAAACTTAATGCCAGCCAGTTTCTTATCAGGACTTCTGACCATGCTGCTGCCCTAGAGACAGACAAGTAAGGAGGACAGCTGACAGAGCTATAGTTTGGAAGCCAGTACTGAACTGAGGGGAATGCCAGAGCCGTAAGCATCGTTTAACTGTCCCAGAGGATGAACACATGGAATAGGATATATACGACCAAAGACCCTGTATATGGCTGACGTCTTCAGATGTCTACATGGAACATGTCTTATATTTACTATGCAGCTCTGACAACACAGCTGGTGAGCTTGCTTCAGCCCACCAAAGACATCACAGAATGCTTCTAGTGACTGCCAGCTGGTTCTCACCCCTGCTTCCCCCATCCATAATACAGCCAACTTTACTACCATATTAAATCTGCACATATGAGATACAAGAGAATGTGTGCAACAGTTTCAATCACGGGTGTGCTATGTTATATCAGAAGCCATGGATAGAAATTTGGAGGTAAGACCTACAGTGGATGTATTTTGATGGTGGCAGAGTGATCGACAGATGCATTAACTTGCGCAGTTCCCTGCTGCTGCTGGAGGTGGTCTGGATCCAGCCCATAAGGAGCTCAATGGTTCGGATCTAGCTTGGGGGACCAAGTGAGCTTGAAACCCCTGGTACAGATACTATGGTAAGAAACAGTTTATAGAGCTAATAATACATCCCTTCAGGTCCTCTCTCTCAATATTCATGGGGACTGTTTTAGATCGCTGTTTTCCATCATCTCAATGCCTAACTAAATAGATGAGCCAGGTCAAAGCAATGCTTTTCTGTATCTCCAGGCTCCTCAATTATTCTATCTAATGCCTTGTGGCATTTGCCTATACTGTTTCCACTTTACTGAATACTAAACAGTCATTTTTTAACAATCTGTATGCCATGCCACTCCACAGAAGCCATTGAGAGAAAAAGAAATAGAGGTGACAAGTAGTAACCAGAATCAGACAATCTAAGGCCACCCCACCCACCAGAAGTACATCCATGAGTCACCCCATTATAAAACACAAAAGGCGACTGCTGGGTGGTTCTCTGCATTATCATGCAGCAAGCAAAAACCCAATCTCTAAATCTCCAGGACAACAAGGACTGAGAGGACTTTCAAGGTATCAACTTTGCTTTTCGGGAGGGGGAAAAAAGGATGCAGCATGTTGGGTCACTATATAACTACTCTCTTGGATGGAAAAGGACATGTGTGGGCTCTGTACTGAGTTTCATTTAGTCCTCTTCAGCTAAAGAATGAGACCATAAATGAAGAGTGTTGCAATAGGTGGGGGGAAAGGAAAACATTGCAGAGTCAGAAGTCAGTGCACAAAGGCAAATGCCTATGAGCAAATATTTACACTGTGGTAAGGACGAAAGAACCATCCTGCTCATTTGGGAAATTCACACTTTTCCCTTGATCCCTGCCCTATTTCAGGACAGCACACTTCTCTATTTATGCTGACTCTCTTTAAAGCAGTCGTTCCCAACCTTTTTTATACTGGAGACTGGAAAACTCACTCAAAGAATTTTGGTGGGCTGGGTATAGAAACAATCTAATTTACACATTTAAATTTAATTTTTACAAGCGGGGTGGGGGTTGCGAGGATTGGAGGCGGTTCTCCTCTCTGTTGTTCAGAACTTCATTGCCCCTTTCCACAGAAGCACGATTTAAAAAATAACAATGCATTGAAAGTTGCTTGATCATCTCTTAGCCATTGTGTTTGATACAGAAGTGACTAGCCACAATTACCACAGTCCAATTTCAAAAGCTAAAGTCACAATCATTGGCCAGACGAGGACATTCTCGTTCAGCCAGTCAGCATGGTATGGGCATGGCCTGGGCACAGAACTGTTGCTAGCAGTGGTTAACGCTTATGCCATGACCCGGCAGCCAACCCTTCTTTGCCCAGTGGTTGGGAATCTCTGCTTTAAATGATCTCAAAGGCCCACAACTCCCTGCCCAGCCCCCCCTAAATTGATAATCATCTAAAAGGGAGTGTGTTGGTTTGGCAAGCAATTTATCACAGTTTCAGTGCCATGAGCAAACCTGAAAATGTAAATCTGTAAGCAGTTCCCATGGTTTCCCCAGGACAAGAGAAATCTGTGGGGCACATGCCAAACACAGATTATTTTTGGTGAGAGCTAACTGCAACTGCTCTCCATTTCCTTTGAACATCATTATTATTAATTGTCTCTATTATACTAGCACTTGTGAGGCCTTCTCATCAGCCAGGACCTCATTGTGTTGGGTGCACAGAACAGAAAGATGGATTAGTATATTAATCTCTTTGAGAGTTGTATTACCCTTTTCCAGCACCTTTCTTACAGCTGCTAGAGGAACAGTAACACAGGAAAAATGATGAGGCAAAGTGAAAATCTGACATCACTTCAATGTGAATGCAGCATAAAGGCTGTGGCTACTTGTTTATACCTGAACTTACTCTCTATCAGTAAGTTTCCAAATGTCCAGGTCCAGGAATTTATCACTGTTAGTACCAAATGTTGGCACCCCTGTAGCTTCATTCTCTGCAGGTCACTTTGTATTTTAGTTCTGTTGTCCTGGGCATTTGCTGCCTCTCCAGATTTGGTACCACCAGAAAGCCAGAGAATGACTGAATTCATTATTATTTTACATTCCCCCCAAAACTGAACAGAGGTCTCATTAAGAGGCTTCCATTTATATGCAGCAGTCCACACAATCAGAAGTAATGAAGGAGCTCTGAGATGAATACAAGTGAGCTGTGCTTGAGGACCAATGAATGAACAACTGAACCCTGCTGCTAGGGCAAAGAGGCTGCCTTTTTTTCCACAACTATGCATGCCTCATCATTGTGATGGAGTTGGTGTCTCTGTGAATTACTTGCAAGGGTTCCATGGACTACAGACAGTGTGTGAACAATCGTACTACTTTAGTCAGAGAATTTTAATTACATTTTCAGAAGTGCCTATCAGTATCAGCGAGATAAAAGACTACCCAAAGCAGTGATTTATTCCAACAGTTCCAAACAATAAGATACCACGTAATACTGCTAACATACAGTACTTTACTGTTGCTATAAGACCTACCCTGCCAAGGCACAGTGGCATGCTGAAAGATCTATGTATCACTCAAGAGCTACAGGTTATCATTTTGGGCTGTAGAACTAATATGCTGCTCTCTAAGACTAAAGCTATTTCTTGAGAGGGAGAGGAAAGAAAAGGGAAACTAAAAAACTTGTTGGTTACAAAACTATAGGGGACTTGCATGCCAAGTTTGCAACAGAAGGAGTTAGAGAAACAGAAATGCCCACTGGTCTTTTAAACAAAGCTCTAAGCATCTGGCTTCACTTAGGTTCAAATGCCTTTTTATCATATGTGAACTGCATGTTTGACTTGCCTAGCTAGCATTGTATCATTTGACTTTGCATATTCAATTAGTCCCTAATCAAAATGCTCATATTTAGCTTTGGCCAATTATTTAATGAAGATTCACAGTCAGAGGATAACAACAGTTCCTCCATATGCTGTGGGGGCAGGTAAATTATCCTCTTTTTTCTCATAGTCAGTAGTGATGCTGATGCTAAATTGGTCATAGAGAGGATTATGACAGTGTTTTGTTCACATCCACTTACTACTACTTACTTTGCCTCAGGATGGGCTTATATCAATTTTCCTGCTACACCTCCGTTGGGTAGGCTATGAGCCATTCCACAAAACTGAATGGCAAATGTTCAGTCTACCTTCCCCTGAGCCCCACCCAATACACCCCATATATCTGGGAGGTAAAAGGACAAGGCACATTCCTAGCTCTATAATCAACAAGACTATTCAGACTGTATTGCAGTTAGCTGCATAGGTTTTCACTCTTTTGCTTTTCTTAACTGTTATTCCTGGACAGGCATCCGAGATGCCAGCAATGGATTTGAAAATATCTTCGCTTATTTTAGTATTTTATTATTTCTTAATAAATTAATTTGGTTATACAATGCACATGCTTAAGAAAGGAGGAAAAGGCAGAAAGTTGCATCCAGAGAGATTAATAAAATACTGAACTTTGTTCTAAACACACAGCAAACAACCAAGAGATGTGCACAAGGAAAAAAAAACAAACAGCATCACATCCCCATATCACACTATTTTACATGTCACTATGCAATTCAAAGATGTGACTGCACAAGGCATTAGTTACTTCCTTTGTTCTCCTGGATCATAGGTGACGTGTAAGTGCTGCCGGGGGGGGGCGGGGAGAAGGGAGGGACACAACTCTGTGCCACCATTGCAGTAGAGGGGTAGGGGGGCACAACTATGCACTGCCACTGTCCCTACTGCCGTTGGCCGTTGGGTCCGGCCAGGCTGCAACCTTATGCCCCATGGTTGGGGCAGAAATTGTGCTGCTACCCCCACTGCTGCCAGGCCCTAGCTCCAGCCAGGTTGCAGCCCCATGCCCTTCTGTCAGTGCAGAAATCAGGTTGCAGTCCCATGTCACCCGCAGTGCTCCCCCGATATCTTGCCAATGCTCTGGATACATTCTTAGTGATGACGTGGATGCTGCTTGCCTTCTAACAGTGTCTAGTGCTTGCCCCACCCAAAAATGTTGCTCTCTTTTTCACCCATGCTGTGCAGGATGCCGTAAACTATAATAATGTGAATTACACTGGCAAAAGTGGAATTCAACTGATTTTTTAGGCAGCACAATCTTGCCTGTTACTTGTCTATCATACACTCTACCACCATCGTCATGCAAATGTGAAGTGTGTATATTTAGACTTTCTCTTGTCAGGTGCTCTAATGTCAGGACATAGTTTCATTAGCCATAGCAGCAGATGATAGGAAAAGTCCCTTAACAGTGGTCAGAGACAAAGTGCTGATAACTTTATTAGGAAAGAAGCAGGTCCTTGCTTGTCCAAACAGGGAAATATTAGCTTACCTCTGTACCTTAGTAACATGAACTTGTCTTTTCAGTCAACCAAGGCCTGCAGAACAATCAATGCTAATGTGCTTCTTGTGGCAAACAAACTACAGGCACACAAGTTCTATTGATGGGCCAAGCAGTTGAAGCCTGCGGTCTCTCAGTACCAGTTCTGAGGTCAGCCACATTAGTTATGCCAATCACCTCAGCATACACCACAGCATTAATCATCTCCCAAACCTCTACCACTATACTATCAGCAGATTACCTGTCCACAGCAAACTGGATAGTCATGAACCTATGGCAGACTAGCGTAGCCAGCTTCCAGATGGCAACAGCAACTGGGTCTCAAAATGGAATGGCTTTCCTCATTTGTGTGTCCTGGTTCTGGTTGGGTTTGTGCCTTCTCATAAACTCCAAGGAGAAGTTCCAGAGCAAGTGCTGCTCACCAGAACCTACCAGATGATGTGAGCCATGCCCTGCACTCAAAGAGAGTTTACATATGGAGAACCAGTGCTTGCATCATGCAACAGGTATGTCCACTCTGCCATATCATCATCAAACATAAATAAACTTCTCCCAGACTCAGGACTTCCCTCCAAGGGTAAGAAAAAGCCACTGAAGTGTCCCCCACCTCCTCTTCAAACGTTGTCTGTAACTCATTGATGTAACAGGGTAGCCACAAACAAGAACAGTCTATCTACCTGTTCCAGATCCACTGTGTGGCACAGGCTGAATCAGACAGAAGAAAAGAGCTTGCTGAACTAGACATGCCTCAGTTGCATGTGTTAGTGGGGTAATTATGCTTCTGGCACAGGGGTTTAGGAAGAACAATCAGGTCCTCCCAATACACTGTAAACCAATCTTAACAGCAGCTCGAGTGAATGAGGGACCTGGAGCCCTGGGATATATCCTCCAGCGTTTCAACCAAAGGTAACTGAAACACAATTGGGTGCAGCTGTCTGGATGTAACTCGAATACAGCTCTGAAGTGTGCATAATCACAGGAGAATGTGGGAAGTCAGTGTGTGTATGCTCAGGAGTCTGAAACAAGGTACACTCTGGAGTGCAGACTTGCTCTATGACCCAACCCCAGATTTGAGGCACATTTAAGTATAAACTGCTCCAGCAATTTCAAAATTAATAGTTTTCCTGCAAGTTTCTTTGCAACCATGTGTATCCTAACCTGTCATTAAAGTTCCTGGGATGTGTTTTACTCTGTTTCTACTGCATTTAATTATATAGGCATTGCCTCATGGTGTCAAATGAACAATGAATATGTATACTTTCATTAAACGCAGCAGGCCAAATCAGCTGTAGAAAGCTATCCCAACTCATCACTTCTTCCTTCCCTCTCCTCCTTTCTTATTCATATCTTTCTTACACAAGGAAAAACAGAATACAGTAAAAGCTCCATTATCCAGCATCCATGAGGAATGGGGGATGCCGGTTAATCGAATATGCTGCGTCCGGTGCACCAAAGTTTTCACTCCCTGGTATCAGTGTGCCAGGGGACAGGGAGGGGGCCCCCGCACAGGCTGCTTTGCCCCGGGCCCTGGTCCACAAGGAAGAAGTGGGACTTGGCTTGCGGCGGCAAAACCAGAAGTGGGACTTCCGGTTTTGCTTTTGCCGCGTCCCTCAGAAGGAAGATTTGCAGTGACAGATGCCGGTTAGTGGAGCATTCCAGATGGTAAAGTGCTGGATAACACGGCTTTTGCTGTACCTGGAGATAATCAGAGCAATGTCTGTTAGGCACCTGAGGTGGGGTGGGAGGTCAAATATATTCATTCTCTAAGAATGAGCTGCCATCAGGGCCTGTTCCTTTTCTCATCCATCAGCTAATCTTAACGGTTGCAGCAAGCAAGGGGAGGAGTGGTTACACAGGCAGTCCAGACACCTAACAAGATCAGATCTTTCTAGAACCAACCCAACAGCCTGAACTTGACCCTAAATTCAACTGGCAGCCAGTAGAGAGCAAGAAGCAGAGGCAGAATGTGTTCCTTGACCGAGCACATTTTGATAAGCATTTGGTGCAAGCGTCAAACTGAATTTCCAAATCACATAAAGCTCATTGCAACAATCCACTCTCAGGGGGATGCAGGCATAAAACATTGTGGTAAGACCTGCGTGAAAAAGACGGAAAAGTATTAAAAAGGCTCTCTGGCAGTTACGTAAACACCCAGAAGCAACAAGACAGCCCAGTTGCAAACTGCAGTAAGGAATGGCAGGCACGCTCTTTCAACAGACAGAGCTGTTATACAAAATTCACTAGTTCTTTTGGTTGCTTCCCTTAACTGTAAGTATTACCTCAGCTTTACCAGGACTGAGCCTGAACCCACATACGATCTATGGTCTCCATTAGACAGATGTATTCTATTGGTAGATAACCAGGGTTACATTATAGTGGTGCACTGGAATATGGATTCAACTCACAGGGTTAGAAGAAGCCC
>NW_005842205.1:488913-490652 GCF_000455745.1 Alligator sinensis | reverse complement strand
AGATTTAGCGGTTTTAAAATATGACATCAAATTTATATTCCTTTTTTCTGTTTTAAAAAGAGGATTTGAACAAGTTGAATGGGGAACATCAAGAGAAGACGGTGCCCAGGATAACTGATTCATTTTGTTGTTTGTATATTTCCCACTAAGGCCAGAGACAGACATGACACAAACTGGTTTAAGTGATCAGAAACCAGTTTAAACTTGTAACAGAACAGACATTCAGTGCACATAAACCAGTTTCAAAATGGCCGAAACTGGTTTGCGATAAACCTGGCTGAATGTAGTATCAGACTTAACTGATTTGGGTCAAACTGGTTTATGCAATGTCTGTTCCAGACCCCTTGCTGGTTTAAGTTAAACCAGGGTCCCCCAGCACCCCAGCATGCTCTCTGGGCAGGGTCTGCTCTGATACAGAGCTGGGGTAGCCCCACTCCTCTGCTTTCTAGCCAGAGCAGGGACAGAACATGGCAGGACACCGGCCAGCATGGCGCCATTAAGGCAAAGTGGGCAGGGAGGGGATTAATTCTTCCCTCCTTCCCCTTCTTCCCAACCGCAGCTGGGGTCTGCCTGTCAGCTGGGATGCAGAGGGGAGGGGGCTGCAGTGGTGACCCCTGGGGCTGGCAGACCCCGGCTGCAGGGCAGAAGGGACCAGAAGGGATGGAGAGAGGAATTAACCCATCTCCCTGTCCCCTTCATCTTAACAGGGCAATGCCAGAATGGTTATCTTGTGGGGCAGGGAGGGGGACTCTGGTCTGTGCTGGGGTGGACTCTTCCCCCTCCTCTTCTTCCCCCCAGGGCAGGGAAGAGGGGCTCTGTGGGGTACTGGAGGGGCATTCCTCCTCCCCATCCCCCTTCCACTGCCACCGCAGGGCTGCTCTATGTGAGGCTTCCTGGCCCAGGAGGGGGAATCTTCCTGTAGCAAAACCCCCAGGTTTTTTTTATGTATTCCCTCCCCTTCCCCAACCATTTCTGACTTTCTCTCTGCCCCTTATAAGTGATTACAAGTAGTAGTAGGTAAGCTAAGTTCTTGTATACTATTATTGTAATAAGCCCCTTTTTAAATATATTGTAAATAGTGTTCTGTTATGTTTGTATTGATTGTTATTGTTTTATATTGTATTCCTATCATTTGTACATTGATTTTTATTGTTTCATATTAATATTGTATGGTTTAGGCCTGTGTCTGTAAAGTGATGTCAAGTATCCATTCCCATCTTGTCCCCATGCCCTGTTGTGTAAGTATGTTGCAATTCTGTAACCTCTCCCATGTAAACTGGTTTTCCTTGAATGCCTGAAACAAAAGAGTGAATGGATGAGTGAAACACAATGATAGCAGGACCCCCTATTAAATCACCCCACCATCAAAACCAATACCTGGACCAATGACCCAGCCATTGGAAACACCCTCAGCCTTCAAGAAACAAAAGATGAGGCACCCCACCATTGTGCCAAGGCTGCACATGCTCAGTATGAACATCTGGAGCCCTCTGGAACAGGACTGACATTGCCTGGACAGGCCCTCCCCATAGGAGATCAGAGGTCGTCTGCCCCATAAAAAGGGGTAGTGAAGACTGACTCCTTGGGGCACCATCTTCACCTGGACCAGACCTGCTCCATGTCACACTGCCTATCCACACAGCACACAGAGTGGCAACCCGCTCTGGACAACACCTGCTGGAGAAAGACCCCGACTGACCATCGAGGACCCCCTCCCACCCTGAATAGGTAGCTATCAC
>NW_005842205.1:478106-488676 GCF_000455745.1 Alligator sinensis | reverse complement strand
GCCACCTCCAGCACCTGTCCCATGCTCCTGTGGCTCCAGCCGTCCTGAGCTCCTCTCTGTCTGCAAACCCCTGTTTCTTTGCTATTGCCCCGTCCCCACTGCCTTTTCCCCTGATCTCTGCCACTTTCTCTTTAGTTACCAAGCACCCCAAGCATAAGTACCACAGGCACCAACACACACACACACAGTCACCTGAGTCACTGTTTAACCTGTGTGTATATGTGTATGTATGTGTGTATTGTGTATGCTTTCATGTCATTATCATTAGAGCGTGTATGTGCTTGAATTGGTGATAGGTATGAATGTGCCTAGGCTGGTAATCTTGGATGTATATGTGCCTGAGGTGGTAGTGTGTGTGTATGCACCTAATTGATTTGTGTGTTTGTATACGTGCAATTGTGTCATGCCCTCCCATCTAACAGCACGATATTGAGATCCTGAGCGTTGGCCTGACCCACAGGGCAACATTCCCATGTGCTTCACCCCCTGCAGCTACGGCTCAGTTCCCCATGCCCTGGCCAGGCAGTGCTGCACAGAGACCCCCCCTCCCCTCCCCCACCCCACCCCAACTCACCCCGTGGGAAGGAAGGCTCTTGCAGCGCTCCCTGGCCCGGACTAGCAGGGGCAAAGGGAGCGGATGGAGCTGCAGCTGCCAAGGGTGGCCCTGGCCTCGAGGCCCAGCCTGGCCTGGCCTTGCTCAGCCCCAACTAAGGCAGCTCCTTGGTGGGGCTGGGCTGGGCCATGGGGGCAGGACCATCCCTGGCGGGTGCAGCTCAGTGACAGGGACATCAGCACAGCCGGGCAGCTGCTTCCCCTGTCAGTGAGTGCAACCTGGTGTGCGCAGCCAGCAGCTGACGGGGCAGTGCTTACCTGGACTGGCTTGGGAGGAATGTGGGCCCAGAGCCCAGCAGCGGTCCACCACAGGCTCGCTGAGGCCCCATGAATCCCCACGGTGCCTCCAAGTGGGCTCAGGTAAGCACTGCCCAGCCGGCCGCCAGCTGTGCACGCCGGGCTGCACTCAATGACAGGGGAAGCAGCTGCCCCCGTTACTGAGCTGCACCCACTGGGGGGGGCCCTGCCCCTGGGTCCCGGCCTGGCTCCATGAAGCAGCTGCCTTATCTGGGGCTGAGCAAGGCCAGGCTAAAGGGCCAGGGCCACCCCGGCAGCTGTGGCTGTTACAGCTGCTCCCTGTGACACAGCTGGGCCAGGTCAGGGAGCATGGCAAGAGCCTCCCCTCCCCATCACGCAGCAGCAGGGGGAGGAGGAGTGGGCAGAGTCCCTCCCATCACTGAACAGAGCCCCCTTCCCTGGGGGTTAGGGCCGGGCAGCCTCCCCCTTGGTGGAGGGGGAGGAGGAGGGGGAAGAGTACCCCCCAGCATGGAACAGAGCCCCCCGCCCCGCCTCTGGGGGGGGAATTGGGGTAGTGTTCCCATCTGGGGCTGGGCAGCATCGCAGAGCCCCCTCCCTCGGTGGTGGGGGAGAAGCTGGGGGAAGAGTCCCCCTCCCCAACCCATGGCAGGGGTGAGGAAGAGGAGGGGGAAGAGCCCCCTCAGCACCAAACAGGGCCCCCTTCCCCGCTCCACAGCAGTGGGGGAGAGGGAGAAGGGGGAAGAGTTCCCATCAGGGGCCTGGCAGCCCTGCGTGCAGGGATTGCTCTCAGCTGTCAGGAAGGCGGTGGGAGGGGCAGAGCTCTCCCCTCCTCCTTCCCCCACAGCAGACACTCCCTCTTCCCCCACCCTCCAAACCCTGCAGGGCAAGGTGGGGGTTTAAACCTGTGCTCAGTCTTACTCAGGCTTGCTGGGACCTGGCCACGGTCCCCCTTAGCTCAGCTTCCCTGTTGGAAGGGAAGGGCTGCTCTAGCACCCCTGGGTGCTACTGCAGGCTGTGCTAAATGTCTATCCACTTGCAAACCACTTCATTCTCTGCGGGTTAGACTAACCTGCAAAGATTAAATCAATGCAGGCTCGGGACAGACACTTAAATGTTTGTCCTTAGGCTGAATGACCAAATTTCTCTGGTCTCTCTTTTTATCGATGCAATGAAAGTGAACCCAGCTCTGGCTCTTAAGTGATACAGCTTGGTTGCTGGCATTACTAATATATTAATGACTTCTTCTTGGACTACTAGCTCTCACTGTTGCTGTATGTTAAATGCAGACAAGCTGCATCTAATTGCTTGTAGTTTAACAGGCACACAGTGGGAAGAGATTGTCTTGAGCAATCAAAGCAGAATATTTTATATAATCTGAATTTCTCTCTAATTTTTGTTCACTATCTATCCAAGAATAAATTATAAGTTCCAGTCAGGATAGTCATTGAGTATCAGACGATAACTTATCAAAACTCTGTTAAGGCCCAACACTAAGCAAAGCTATAAAATTAATTTATCTCACGAGAATGTAATATTCTTCTTCACTGTCTTTGACTTAAAGAATTTACCACACAGATCTGATGTGTATCCACAGTGATTTTCATTCTGCAGGAAATTGGCATGGGCCTGGTCTGAAGTCTTTACACTGGTCACCATGCCCTCAAAAGTCGGAACAATCACACAAAGAACAACCAAGAAAAACTACAGAATTTTACCCTCAGATTTCCTTGAAATACAGAGAAGCAACACAGTTATTGATGCTCTTTCCTGATGTATACATAAAAAGTACATTTTCTTCACCTGTGGCCCTAGCCAGACCTGAAGGGAGATGTCGCAGGTCTCTAGGCCTGTTTACTGCAGCCAAATCTCTGTGTGTCAACTCTGTGTCAATTTACCAAGACTCAGGCTGCCCCTACCTATGGCTGTATGGCTCCAACAGGACACAGTGTACAGAGTGAAGGCACAGCAGAGGGGGAAGAATACAGGATGCCGCAAATGCACTCAGATACACAGATCTCACAATTTGTCTACTCTGTAAGAAAGAAGATGCTGTATAAAAGACAGGAGAATAAGGGCCTGATCCAAAGCCCTTTGAAATCTATGGATAAACTCCAATTGGCTCCATATTACCTTACACTAAAGTTCCTAACATCAGTGTTTAGTGCAGGGGTGGGCAAAATGTGGTCTGCAGGCCAGATATGGCCCGCCAGGCTATTTTATCCAGCCCGTGGAGCACCTAAAATTTTAGAAAATTAATATTTATCTGCCCCTGGTTGCCTGTCATGTGGCCCTCGATGGCTTGCCAAAACTCAGGAAGCGGCCCTCTGCCCAAAATAATCGCTCATCCCAGTTTAGTGTTTACTAGGTAGAACAAGCTGAAAACTAAACTGCAGTCAGCTTTAACTACCAATTTCAGAAACAGAATATAATCCTAGGAGAACAAGAAATCCAAACTCTTGTACATTTAGATTTCCAACACTTTCAGCAAGAAGACTTCCTCAGCAGCTCAAGAGCAGGAATTGAATTACAGCTTATAGAACATCATACAACAGCTCCCCTTGCTTGGGGCTTACTCCACAAAGCTCAACTATTAGTACTTTTTCACAGCAACATAATTTTATCACAGTCATTATGGTTATTAGCAGACTCAAATATGGATTCCTCTTTTGCATAAAAACAGCAGCAGGCTCTGTCTTCTCATTTTAATCCACTTTTGCAGAAAAAGTGGTTTTTAAGGGAGGGAGGGATAAAGATGACTGCCTACCCAAACACTCCATGGAAATCATTTTCTAAGATTGTGAAAGGGATTTCTTCTTGTCTCCATGATTTTTATACTAACAGAAATTCAGAGTTTAACACAGGAGCTCCAATGAAATCTGTACCCACCTTCCTTGGTTCACCTATACAAAGTTTCCCATTACAGAAGATTTCAGAGAAGCTGAAAAAAATAGTTACTTTACATTTTTCTGTTACATTTTTTTCAACCTTTCATCATGTTCTCAAAATTGAAAATGATTTAGGCTAAGTTTCCTGATTTTAATGAAAACTCAACATTTTCCGTTGCGTAAAATGCCTTGCTTAGACAACAATGCAAATTCTCTAAACTACATTCAATTTCTCAAAATTGAAAATGATTTAGGCTAAGTTTCCTGATTTTAATGAAAACTCAACATTTTCCGTTGCGTAAAATGCCTTGCTTAGACAACAATGCAAATTCTCTAAACTACATTCAATTTGTTTTTTTTTTTTAACAAGTCCTAAGAACACCTGTACAAGCAGAAGAGTGAAGTCACAGTAATTATTTCATGAAAATATTTCTTAGTAACTTTTTGATTGATTTGCCAGCTCTAAAATAAAGGGGAAATTTGAAAAGTCAGTCAAGTAGCTTGGGTTCTATCCTGCTTTCCTTAAAACAGAGTTCTGGTTTATGTGAATAAAATCTTTGCTGAAGTGAAGATCACAAGGTGATCCCTTTTGGATTAAAATGGCTATGTTCATACAGCAAAACATACTTATAGTCTAAATCAGATCAAAATGCATGGGCAATGATGGTTAATCGCATAAACCGTAGAATTACTTGGGTTGTCAAAGGATGGTTTTGCTTTCCCTGAATGACAGTAGTTTACCCCTAGAAACAGAGCTCATAATCCTCCAGTTATATCACAATTCAAATGTTGTTGTTCAATTTAAAGGCAGTGGTTCCTTTCAACTATTCACTGATTTTTCTTGAAGACTGGCTGAGTTTGTAGACTGTGAAGTTGTATTTAGAGACACAGTTAACCTGGCTTTTAATTAAAAATATTAAATATAGATTTCTATCAGTATTGTTTCTGTCGGAGAAATTATTCGCTTAAGCTCCCAACCTGGAAAGGGAACACCTGCGAATACTCCTGACCCCAACAGGGCTCGTTTCCCAGCTGAGACTCAAATAAGCAGCAGACGAGGGTATGGTCTTTCCAGTTTATTTGGCCGAAGGTCCCCTGACCTTAGAAAGGCAGAGGGGCCCTGGTTGCACTCTCACACACGTATTTATATTCTCTGGTTACATGAGCTTTTTGCACGCGCAAAGCTTTAGCGGAAAATTACTAGTACTGCGTAACTCTTCTTTCACCTGCAGCGTAAGCTCCAATCAAAATAAAGTTTTAAAAAGTTTTACCAAATAAGGCACAGGTCTGCCGTTAAGCTTGTCTATCATGCTTAGTTACTATGGGGGAAGTTGTGGGCCCCTGAAGGTACAGGCTGTGCTTCCCGTATTGCCAAAGGAAACCCCTTTCTCTGCGCACAATTTCTAACATTTCCTAAACTATGTGGGATAGCTGAAAGCATTCCGATTGCTCTCCATGACAGCATTAGTTGTCCCTGAATCATTATCTGAAAACTGCGAGGGTAAGTAACTGGAAACTGAGACCTTTGACCTTAGCTTGAATGTAAAGTTGATGTAGGATCTCTCCACCCTGCTACAGATATTCTAGATCAAAGATCCCACTGATTTGCACCTTACAGTTATTTAAGTTTATGTAACGTAGGTGCGAAGGTCTAACAGTCATGATTACTGTGTTCTTTCCCTTCACTTTATACGCTTCTAAATAACTACACAGGATATAAAGCAGTGGAGAAAGATACTTTCCATGCCTTAAATGCAAGGCTTTGTACTAGGTAGCAGATGGAAATAGGTGCCACAGTAGCTCCTTCAATCTGGTAACAATAAGTTATGTGCTTACACACAAATCTTTTAATTTGTGTAACAGGGGTGTGTGTAACAGGGGTGGGCAAAATGCGGCCCGCAGGCCGGATGCAGCCCACCAGGCCATTCCATCCGGTCTGTGGGACCCCTAAAAATTTAGAAAATTAATATTTATCTGCCCCTGGCTGCCTGTCATGCGGCCCTCGATGGCTTGTCAAAACTCAGTAAGCGGCTCTCTACCCAAAATAATTGCCCGCCCCTGTTCTATAAGCACATAACCTATGTTTAACTTAACCTCACTCAGAACTCCCATTCAAAACTCTGCACCCCCACTCTCATATCCTCCCAGTCCTTCATATACTGTTTCCTTCTCCCACGCATGACCCATGCATGACACTAAAAACTTCCCTCAAAAGTATTCCCAAGTCCCTGCTGCTATCCTTTCTCCCCCTCCAAGTAGACCTGCATAGGTTATATACCATTACACATATATAGGGAACAAATTTTAAAATCTTAATTCTGGGTTAAAGTTGGAAATCTGAATAAATCCAGATGGAGCATCAGTATGCCTGGACCCTTCTTGGTTATATACCGGAAGAGCAAAAGAGTCTGTTATGAGTGACACTGAAGAGTACAGTGAGGGGTTTTAAAGGCATATGAATTAAGAGAATCTTAACTAGTTTTCTTGATGGTTCATGATTGTGTTGATTGGAAACGAACACAAACAACGTTACTCTGAAACAGTAACCCTGTACTGGGGTTTGCCTGTACATACACACAAATGCATTCCCTTCAGTACCAAATTTAATAAATGGGGTTCTGTTTAAGTGAACAGCCCTGGGAGTGAAAGAGAGAGAGTTATCCACCTCCCCAGAGTATGTGCTCACCACAGGCTCCCCAGGTCAATATAAATAATGCTCATTAATTACAGGAACAGCCTGCCCTAAGCTGTTCATACCTCATTAACTCTAGTTTGCTTGTTTTGTTAAAGTCTTGTATCTCTAATATCAACCTGATATTGACAGGACTAAGTCAGGTCAGAGCTGCTTTAGAAGCCTTGAAATGGATGACTTCTATCTACCCTTTTTAATCAATTATGCAGTTAAACAAAGTGCAATTAGGTTATAAAGTACAGAGTGGGGCTGAGAGATGCCAGCTACTCATGAAGTCTCTGCAATGTGAGGAATAGGTAACAAACTGGGATCCACACTGTTATGCAGTCAAGCGAAGCATGCAGTAATCAGATACACATATATGTATTATGTATGTACACGAAGTATTCTTATTAGCCCTTTAAGAATTAACAGTTTGGAGGCAAAATAGATTAGCCAGCATTTGGTAGGTGTTCATACAACTTGTGGAATGCAGGACTTCACACAACTGTTTTCCAGTCCCACCAGAGATGGATCCCAAGAACATTATTTCATTTGGGTTAGATGTTAAAAGCTTAAAAAAAAAGGTCTCACCTGATTACACAGCCCATCAGCACTATTAAGTATTTTTTAAAGTTTATATTATTATCTAAGGCATTTGTTAAAAATAAAGTTACTATTGATAACGTAAGTAATTATTCTTTTAAACAGTGACTCATTTGTAGAAGGTCAACAAAATGTCACGTTAAAATGTATTTAGCATTTCATAAACTGTAGCTGATATGATATGGAAAACATCTGTCTCTGTGTGAGGATGGCCTCTGATTTACTGAGAGAATTAATTTCTCATATACAGAGGATCATTCCCTCAGAAATAGGTTGTTTTCTACATATCACACATGTCAGAATGACCTGTAAATAAGCAGCCTTTGCACGCACAGAACTTCGCTTGGGATTCATATACACTAAATGAAGATTTTGCCTGTGGTAAACAATCTGAGCACAAAATGTTCCTTCAAGCCTCGCCATAAATCTTTTCCTGCCAAGCAAGTATCTTATTGCATCAGCCTCTCTGCCTTTACCGCTATCTGTGGTGGCTGCCTCAACGCCTCTTTGCCTGCTTTTCTCACATTTCCCTCTCCCTTGGAACACTATCCCAACTCTATTGTCTGGACTCCTCACTCAAATCTCTTCTAATATCTTCAGTGACAGCCAGCAAAAAGGGAGCCTATAAAAAAGATACTCATAACAAAAAGGAAAACCAAACTTTTATTGACCTGTCATGATATGAAGTGCTTAACTGAGCGCAATACAAGTAAATTGTAGTAACCTGTCCCCTTGCCAATCCCAGCAGTAACAGAACTAGGGGTGGGTGAGTGGGGCACCAGACCCAAGCACCAACCTCGAGGGGGCACAAGATTATTGGTTGCCATCACTGTTGGCCTGGCCACTGCCACTGCTCTGGCTGCCGCTACTATCTAAGGCAGGGGCTGTCAATCGGGGGTACGCATACCCCAGGGGTATTTGAGAAGACCCTAGGGGATACGCATGGGTGAGCAGGGACAGAGCGCTGCCACGCACCATCCCGTGCTGTCGTGCAGGTGCCACCCACCCAGCCAGATAAAGGGGCTGAGGGAAGCTCACATGGGGTGGCTACTGCCGCTCCACATTCGGCCA
Organism: Alligator sinensis; assembly: GCF_000455745.1. Lineage (NCBI taxonomy): Eukaryota > Metazoa > Chordata > Crocodylia > Alligatoridae > Alligator > Alligator sinensis. Next base: position 480,573 of record NW_005842205.1, on the reverse strand, counting down.
CACGCCACCCCTCGTCCAGTCGTCGGGAGTACACTGCTCCGAGTCCAGCTGTGGGGGGTACGCTGATCCAAAAGTTGAAAACCCCTGATCTAAAGGTACAAAAATGGGTTGTCAGGTCTCTGCACCCTGGCATCAATACTGGTTCTCCTCTCTTCACATTATTTTTGGTAGCAAAATATCTAGCAGCCCTAAAATTAAATTTCAAACTCGTTGCAAGATTTCATAGACATTAGGGCTGGAAGGGACCTTGGAAGATCATCGAGTCCGGCCCCCTGGCCCAGGGGCAGGAAGTCAGCTGGGTTCAAAGGATCCCAGCAAGATAAACATCCAAACGTCTCTTAAAGGAGTCCAGAGTAGGTGGTTGCACCACCTTTGGCAGCAGTCTGTTCCAGGCCTTGGGGGCTTGGACTACAAAGAAGTTCTTCCTTATGTCCAGCCTGAAATGGTCTTGGAGGAGTTTGTGACTGTTTGACCTTGTCATCCCTTGGGGCACTCTGGTGAACAGGTGTTCCCCCAGATCCTGATGTATACCCCTTATATACTTGTAGGCAGCCACCAGGTCCCACCTGAGCCTGTGCTTTCCCAGGCTGAAGAGTCCCATGGCTCTCAGCCTCTCATCATAAGCCCTGCTTTCCTGCCCTCTGATCATGCATGTGGCTCTCCTCTGGACTCTCTCAAGCTTCTCCATCCTTTTTGAATTGTAGAGCCCAGAAGTGGATGCAGGACTCCAGCTGTGGCCTCACCAAGCTCTTTGAGCTTTCTTCTGACTGATAAAAGGTACTAACGCTATAAGAGTCAAAGTAATACTGCTCAACTTGCTCTCTCAGTAAGCCATCTTCTTAACTTCCATTCCAGCCGTGTCAAATAATGTAGTCATATTCCAAATACCAAAGCCTGACTCCCTGTTTAATATTCTAAATGTAACATACAGATCAACAGCAGGCAACTTTTGCAGTAATAAAAAGCTTCAAAGTCAATTTGACAGATGTAGGACCCGCAGATAATTAGTATATTTACTTATATAAACTTATCTTGGAAGTAAAAAAATCTCACCCGCCCCTCCCCTTCAACCTAGGACACCAAATTCTCCAATTACACCTCTTTTTCAAGGACAGGATTTTGCCGCTTTTACTGATGTTTAAATCAATAGGGTTATTTGCAGAGTACTGTAAAGGGGTAGACAAATATACATTTTAGCTATTTAAAAAAAAAGAAGAAAGGAACAGGTTTTGGAATCGAGCTGTTATATCTGCATGATCCTCTAGTCATAGATCTAGCTAAACTGACCCAGGCTTGACCATGAACGAAGCTGGTATTGTTACGAGGGATGCACAGATAAAGATTTTCTTGGCCAATACCGATAGCTGATTATTAACCAGCCATATTGGCTGATATGGATCTGATAACCAATATTTAGTAATAAAGCTCGTCGAACGAGCTTTAGTTCAAGTGCCCCCACCACCATTTCTAAGCGTGGGGATGCTGATACAGGAGACAGGACAGCACTTTAATTAGAGCAGCTATTGGAGACACTCTAATTAAAGCACCCCATCCTCCCCCCAGAGGCTTCCTTTCCACCGGGAGAAGGACCCTGCTGCACACAGTGAAGGGGAGCAGCTGCCCCGGCCCCTGGGGCGCAGATCCCCAAGCACTGTGGGTTAAGTCATGCTGGGCCAGGTCAGGCCAGGCTGGGCAGCTCAGCTCTGCCTGCTCCTCCCTGCCCCAATCATGTCTGCAGCTTTCAGTGCCTTTTATGGCATCTACCCCTGCCCCAGCCCACACCACACTGCACCAACACCCTGGACACAGCAACAGCAGGTCCACTCCAGCCCAATCTGGCCCACTGGTGAGGGGATGGGGGTTTATCTAGGGTTACCCCGGCTCACGGGAGGGAACACAGGTGTCCGGGGGTCCCAGCTCCATGGGCAAGAGGGAACACAGGCATCTGGGGGCCCCAGCATAATTAGTTATTGGAGAACATTATCAGCTACAACAGCCAAAAAAAAAAAAAAGGCAATAATGTTAATTTTCCTTTTATCTGTGCCAATCTGATATGCAACTGATATATTGGTGAACCTCTAATTGTTACAGTTGCATACAGAGATAATAGCTGTATCTTAATGACTTGAATTGGTGTACTTCAATATCAATATAATTGTTACATCTGTCTATACACTAAATTGCTGTTAGCATAAGAATTAGTGGAAGCATGTAACCTAAATTTATAGTTTTCTCACCTAGTCACTATAGGACTTTCTGGTAGCCAGACTCACTAACTTTCTCCTTTAAAAGAGAAAAATGTGGGAAAGGATGGGTTTCCCCTTGCAGGCTGACAGAGTTCCAGCCTGCAAGGGGCTGATAATAGCTGGAGGGTGAACCAGCAGGGGGCGCCACATGCACATGCATGCACACTCATTCAAGTGGCAGGCAGGCAGCATGGAGAGCAGCTCCTGTAGCTCCCCACAGG
>NW_005842205.1:475676-477843 GCF_000455745.1 Alligator sinensis | reverse complement strand
CAGCAGGGCAGAGTGGGGCGGGGAGGCTCTGTACCGCTGCTGGGAATCCCGTGCTGCCATGGCAAGGCACCCCCTGGCCCACCCTGCAGTAGTGGGTGTGATGTTGCAGATCTGTTCCATCTGCTGCTGCCAGGCAGGCAGGAGGCACCTCACCATGGCGGCACAGGGATTCCAGCAGTGGCACTGAGACTCCGCGCCCCGCTCTGCCCTGCCATGTTGGGTCCAGCCCGCTGTGCTGCAGAGGTCACAGGGGTAAGGCAGCAGGGTGGGGAGCCCTGAGCCTGCAGCCACCCCCCACAGCCATGCCACCTGGGGAGAGAAAGCCTGGCTCCATGCTCCACTCTGGCAGCAGTAACTGCTGCCTCCCACAGGTGGCAGCTGAGGCTTAGGAGCTTCCGGGTGGGGCAGAGGGCTGTGGACCTGGCTCCATAGCCCTTGCAGCTGGGGGCCCCCTCCAGCAGGGCTGTGGGGACAGGGGGCTGTAAAAGGGAAATGACGGGCACTAGCAAGGCCAGAAGACTCTGGGTTAGGAGTAAGGGGCACCAGCAGGGCTGGGGAGCTGTGGGTTTGGAGTGAAGGGCACAAGCAGGGCTGGGAGGCTGTGGCTTGGGAGTGAAGGGCAATGGCACGAGCAGGGTATTGGCATATCAGGGCTAATCAGTGCCAGAAGGTAGTGGGGGATGGGCAGCCACAGCTGGATCTACATCCTGGTGAGCGAAGGGGACTGGGGGAGCTCTGATTTTCCATGACAGAAAACCTAAAATCAAATGCCAAAATTTATAGGTATTTAGAATTTCTTTTTATTATAGTGACTGAGGCACTGGTAAGCTTTAAAACTGTAAATATATCAATAAAACATTATGTTAACCTGATACCTATATATACACTGGTATTTCACTTTAATTGCGGAAAAATACAGATTTGTGGTTTTTCAATCAGGGAATTTGCAAGAGGTTTTAAAAAAAAATTAGATAATTTGCTATTTTCAAACAGAGAAAACCAGGATCCTTGGTAATTATAACTATTTTTAAATAGTGTCTCTCATGATTGCCAAAAACAAAAAATACAAACAAAAAAGTTTAGCAAATTTCAACAGCAGGATTCTCAGAAAACACCTTATAAACAGCTTTGTTTGTACACCCTTTTTAATTAAAATGTACTTGACATCTCTTATTGGCCAACAGGTTGCAATTCTTGTTATTCAAGGTTTAGATGAGGTAGAGGAGATGAAAGACATTACATTCCTGTTTAAATGTTTCTGCGCCATTCTGTAAAGATTTCAGTAGTATTACTGTACTTTAAAGAAACTCAATAACACAATTAAATCCTGATCCACTTGGCTCTTATTATTTTAAAGACTGTCTTTTAAAAAGATCATTACCATCTCAAACAAATATCTTTAATATGGCACAGAATTGACAAAAACACATCTGCCATAGCCAGTAGAGATTTAAATACAGATAGGCATGCTGATCAGCTGCTCAAATGTCTTTTAAACAGCTTTTTAAAAATGAATTCAAGTTAAACACCTATCTACTACACATTCTGAATAATCAGTCTACTCCGTCTTTTAAGAATTGCTTGCTAGCAGGCTGACAGGGTGATTTATCATCAAGCGGGACCAAGGTTGGGCATGAGGCCACACTCTGCTTGCAAAGAGACCGGCATCAGTGTAGCTACTTCACATTTACACCAGTGCAACTAAAAGCAGAAATCTGGCCCATGTGGGCCGCTCCTTGCAGCGATGCCTGGAACCAGCCCCAGCTCTGATGGAGCAGTTCATAAACAGGACTCCAGAGGAGACGCTCGGGGACTGTCCCAGAGAAGCAACTGCAGTAAACATCTGCTCCCTCGGGCCCTAGCCTTCGGGCTGAGTCTGTGCGGCGGATCGCGGTTCAGACTCCTGGCAGCCCACGCCAAGACTTCAACAACACAGCCCAGGTCCTTGGACGACTCCAGCATACTTGGGCTTGTGGTGGTCGTTTCAAAAATTGCCCCTGCTCCCTTACGGCTCGCGTGCCAGAGTCCCAGCGAGTCACGCCTGGAAATCCGACCGCAATTAGGGAAAGCGGAGCCCTGCAGGGCTGGAGACGAACGACCCGTCCCCGGGGGCCGGGCACGGCTGCTCCACGGCAGCAAGAGCTCAGCAGCAGAGGGAAGAATTTAA
>NW_005842205.1:472876-474784 GCF_000455745.1 Alligator sinensis | reverse complement strand
GGAACGGGAGAGCGCCCTCCCGGCCGTCTGTCTGGGGCCCGGAGCCTGCCTCCTCCTGGCAGCCGCTGCAGACACAACCAGGGTTTCCCCAACCCAAGGCGGTCAGTGAAGTCGATTGGGTCGAGAAATACCAAGCCAGGGCTGGTCTGTTTGAAAGCCGGGTGCCCTGGAGCTGTTTAAGGAAGAAGGATATGGGGAAAGTCCCCAAACAGCTGTATTTCAAAGGGAGATAAGTTACAACAACAGAGAGGAACAGCAAAGAGCCATCTGGCTTTTCAGGGCAGCGCTAAGGTTGTCTTCTTATGGAGCACCTTAGGAAGGGAGGGATGCAATAAATAGTAGTAATGATGATAAGAATAAAAGGCAGAGGTGCATTTTAATTCAGGGACTTTTCTCTTATTCAGCTTATATTCGGGATGGTGAAGAAAGAGAGGGAAGGCCACAGAGGAACATAGGCACCTTGGAGTCCCTTAGCATTGCACCATGTAGCTGCTACACACCTCTCTCCCCTGACAGAGCCCACAGTGCCCAGGTCTCCTGCACAGCGTATGAGGACAATTGGTGGGGTATGTCTGTATTACACCCCTGAGGTCCTCAGTCGCGTGCTCCTGCACACATGCTCTCAACCCAGTAATACACCAAGGAGGACAAGGCAGGGATTCCTCCAACCTGGGTGATGGTTCACAAAGCAAAGGGTGGTGGGGTGGTGGGGGGGCTCCTTACCTTCTTTCAGGAGCAGATGGTGCTTTGTTCTCCTTCATATAATGTCATACAATAGGTCAGTAGTTTAAAACAGTTGTGAGAGACCTGTGTTCATTCAGTTCCTTCCCTTGCTTAAAGGATTCAAACATGCTTCTACCCCCTAGGAGAACGGCCTAAGCACCATACTACAGGTTGCTCCTGGGTAGTAGGGATGCTGTCCATCCCACTCCTTCCTGAAGCTGTTCTCCCTTGCATGGAATAAGTAAAGATTCATTGGCCCAGACACCAAGGGCAAGATTGAGCATGGCTTTGTAGCTCAGTAGTCAGCGCCCTCACAGACCAGGGTTCCAGTCTTAGATCCAAAGCCTGCTTTTGAGTTTTATCCAATGCCTATTTAAAACACCTAATAATTTTGAGCTTTAATTACAAAAATGTTTTATAAGGACTTAGTAGCAGCAACTGTCCAACGTCTAAAGAACTATCAGTGAAAATGTGTATTTCTCATGTTTGAATCAGCACTACTAACAACAGACTGGTGTATATTTCCCTGGAGCTGTTGCTAATTCTCTTAAAATGTTTATTTTAGGCCCTGTTATTGCTTGTGGCCCTACTTTGCTGGAGGTGCATACAAATCCCTCTGCCTCCAATAGCCTTTGGATCAGGCCCTTCGGTCTCTGTCTTGCAAACACATGACGTTATGATGTGTGTATGTGCCTGTGTAGGTTCTGGCTCTCAATTTCTCTTCCCTGCTCCAATCCAAACAGCATAGTCCATAAGCAATGCTCATCTCTTCCCCATTTGCCTTCTCTTGCAATAAGAAAGAACTGTTTTCAAACAGTCTCGGTTTTATGAAAGGGGAGGGAGGGGAAGGAGCTAAAGAAATTCCTCTGGGTACTGTGTGTTGCTTGCATTTGCCACTACTGTTTGTGTGTCAATTGTAAAGTAATTTCTGTGGACTGCACTAAAACAGTAATCTTAAAAATTAATTTTCATGTGTTATAAGGATAATGTAACCTCAAGACAGCCTTCATTTCTCCAAACTGTAGGCCTCATGCCTAATAGTTGTAAACTATTACTGGACATTTACAGTAAGGGTGCTTGGATGGAGAGAAATGAACTAAGGTGACAGGATATTTTCGTGACCATTGGTGAAATGATCATACTTCAATTTGGGATTTTTGCTATATTCAGCATCCTGTTAAGGCC
>NW_005842205.1:462982-472866 GCF_000455745.1 Alligator sinensis | reverse complement strand
ATATATATATATATATAATTCATTTTTCCATTTTCTGTGTAAAATATCCAACAAGAGCAAAATTGGATTACTTTCAACATATTCCCTTTTCTACAAATTTGATTTTCTTCTCATATTCATTTGTAACTTGTCAGAACTGGGGGCTGTTTCTTCTCCCAGTTGATGTGATAGCAGATAAAAAGATAACTGAATGCATTTATCATGCAGCATACTTGCTGCATCCGAGAAGTATAGCAACATCAAACCTGAGGTTCTGACACCCTTATTCAGCATAGTCTTTCACTCCACAAGTGGTTCTACTCAAAAGAATATTGCAAGCAGGTCCATAGTAACTAATGGAACCACTAGTGATTGCCAATATTTTCTTAAAGTTTATTTCCTAATGTTTTTAAAAACAGTGAATCCTGGTCTCTACTAAAAGCTATACTGCCTAGCCATGTCAGTCAGATGGATGATTGTTATTGATACTGGTATGCTAGTAAAAGCTCTAAAGACTTCTCTGAAATAGCTAGCGAACCAGGTGAACCAGGATTGATTCAGCAGAGCTGTGCCCTCACTCTGGGGCTTTGCCAGTGCATCTATACTGAGAGATCTACACTAGCAACCTCACTAGTGAAGCTAAGGTGCTAGAAGGGTTTACCTTTCTTGATAAAGCTTACACCAGTTTCCCAGACATAATAAGCAGTGTTATAACTTTTTGCTGGTATAATTGTGCCTACCCTGGGCATAACTTACAGAAGCATAACTAAGGCAAGGTGACTGGGCAGCAGCTCTGGGCATTGACTTGAAGGGGGTGGAGAGTGTGGGTGGGGAAACTAACAGCTGCTGCCACTGCTAGCCAGCCACGTTAGCAGGCAGGTACCCCTACTGATCCGTGCTGCTGCTGCTCTGGGTGCTGAGCTGTCTTGCCCTACTATGACTTTGCAACTATGTTCCTTATAAAATGTAGGTTTCTCCCTGCTCTAACTGACCCAGAAGTTCCAGATTTGCAAGAAGGCTTTGGAGGCTGTGGGCTAATTTTGATCTTGCATTGGTTCAAAGCTTTCACACTGGTTTAACTCCACTGAATTCAGTGGAGTTTAACTTTAAATAAGGTCAGGTTCAGAACCAGGATAGTTTTGCTTTTCTTGAGTGAGGATGTGCTGCTGCAAGAAGTCATGACAATTTCCATCACACTAAACAGAAACCACATGAATAAACCAAGCACACACTCCTGTATGATCCCTCAGTGTTAACATTTCATATTCCTTTCCATGAGTTCGGATATTTTTTTTGTGGTATGTTTATCAGAAAGTTTATGCACCCTTAATGTCATGTTCTTCACTGTGCATTTCATACTAGCAGGACACCTACCTCCAATTGGGCTGTATTAACAACTTCAGGGCCCCTGTAGATGTACAGTAGAGAATAATGAAAAAGGGAAGAGTTCAAAGGAAAGGTGGGGTACCCTTAAGCACTGTGGCACTCACAGATTCACTGAAGTTTAGGGCTGGAAGGGACCTCGTGAGATCTGCTTCAGGCATCTCACCACCATTCCAGAGGTTGAGTATGAGGCTTGCTATGGACTTGTTCTGAAGACTTCCACAATAACTGACCCAGCTGTAAATAATCACTTGGTCATGGGGGTTGGGGAGGGAAGGAAGAGAAGCGGCCAATCTTTGTAATCCACTGGCTCTGGAAGTTACTGTGCCCTATTTGCACTGCTATGATTTGCCATCTAAGCCCAGGTGGATCATTCATGACTGACTAAAATTAAGGAAAAAATAGTCCTGTGGTTAGGGAACATGCATGGGACTTAGGGGAAGAGGAAGCTATGCCACAAACTTCTTAGGAAACCCAAAACAAATTATTCAGCTTCACAATGTCTCAGCTTCCCAAGCTTATAGGAATGGTTTATGTGGAAGAAAGCCACAGAAAACATCTCTCACCCATTTTCATATACTGCACATTCTATTTACTTGGTATGGCAGGAGCAAGTGCAAAGTTTTTGTTGTGTGCATAGGGTTAATCATCTTAATTAGGCAGCTGGGAGGGAGCATGGGTGTGGGCACTGCTGGGACTACAGCCAGCGTCCTAGGCTCTGGGGGGTGGGCAGAGCTCCACTGCCCCCCAGGCACAGGCCACAAGGCCTTGGAGATGGGCACTGCCCTGACCCCCAGGGCAAGATCAGGGATCTCTCATTGCATCCTAGCCCCATCTCCCTGTCCTATCCTTGCAGGATGTTCTGGGGCTGCACACATTGTTCATAGGACCCTGATGGCACAGTCAAGTCCAGGAAGAGACCATGTACTCGGAGAGTCCAGAGACGAACCACCCGTATGAACAGAGACTTGCAAGGCAAGCCATACGAGGAAAGGCTGAGGGACTTGGGCCTCTTCCGCCTTAAAAAGAGAAGGCTGAAAGAGGACATGGTAGTAGCTTACTGTACTACATCGGGGAATACATCAAGGGCTTGGCGAGCAACTGCTCACCAAGGCACCATTGGGGATAAGCAGGAGTAATGGCCACAAACTCCTGGAAGACTGTTTCAGGCTTAACACTAGAAAGAACATCTTCGCAGTCAGGGTGTCCAGACTGTGGAATAAACTCCCTCCAGAGGTGGTGCAATCACCTATCCTGGAAATCTTCAAGAGGAGACGGGATGGTCACCTCACTGGGGTCACTTGACCTCAGTTGTCTTCCTGCCTAGTGCAGTGGGGGCTGGAGCCAATGATTTTTGGAGGTCCCTTCCATCCCCTTACAATCTACGAATCTATGAATAATTGCCGCATCTTCACAGTTAATGTTTCCTATTCAGTCTAACATATGAGAATATCCACAAAAGAGACATATTCATTTACAGTATCTTCACTGCAACTGTACACTGCATAGCAAAGAAATCTTATTTTATACTAGAGACTCACATAAGGAGAAACCACATTAATACAATGCACATTCTGACCATCTGACTTGCACTGTGCATGCTGTATGCAAAAGAAACCCAAACACACACAAAAAAACACTTAATGGCAGCTCTGCTCTTAGTCTGAGGATATATGGAAAACTTTAGGTTGTGGGCTGTCTGAGTGACTTCCTCCAAAGTTAGAGACAGAGGACAGACAAAAAGCATTTATGAATAACTTCAGACTAGTGTACTACAGACTATTTTTTCTTTGATTTAGTCTTTTCCTTTAATACTTAGGTAAAAAAGACATAAAAATAGAGGAGCAACAGCACAAAAACAAATCATCCCACATTTCATAAATTTATATGCACATCAACATTCATTTTAAGAGAAAATTAAGCTTAATAGCTAGTATTACCACACAAAAATAAAAAATAATAACATAGACATGGTCATAGAGATTTAAGTTGCTTGGTGTATTCCAAGAATGGAAATGGAACCAAAAAGTAATTGCCTGTATCTTGTTCTTAGACACGTGTTGGTTCCAGGAACCCTATCATCCTTGATTCTTTAAAAGTCATCTGAAAAACCATGGGTATTTGATAGCAAAGATATCAAGACAAAAAGTCAAAGACACTGTATATTATTTACTGATCATCAGCAGTCTTACAGAAGAATGCTGTACCTTTCATAAAGAATGGCATGAAGCCTACCTAAAGAGCCTCTGTTCAGCTGAGGCTCTTTAGGTCAGACACAAATTACTGGATGGCTAGAAGAAAGTCTTGTCTCTGCAGTCTGATTAATTTATTTCATTGGCTTTGTTGGACTATTACAGAATATTCCTGCAGAAGTGTGTTTTAAGGAAGGGGTTGAATTGTTATTTCTCCTGTAGGAGCATTCAGCATCCCTGCCAGGAACCCTATTTTGCTCAGCATTTTTTAAACAATAACAAAAGGAAGTTCATTGTTCTAAAGAGTTTGAAAGCCAGTTATTTGGACGCTGATAGCATAAGGTACTGAGCATCTCTTGAGAGGTACCAGACTGCCCTCAACCTGCATACTTCAGCAGAGACTCTGGATGTTTAGCACCTTTTAGAATTGGACTCTGGTACCCGAGACATAGGAAGCTGTTTCAAAGCTAAACAGCAGTAAGGAAGATGGTCCTGGAAGGAAGAGGTTTGTTAATGGGAGCAGCTTGGATGGATCAAAGGAAGACCAATGTACCTGAATTACTTTTACTAAAGTTCTGCCAGATTAATTTAACTCAGCTTGATCATTCCACCAAAGAGTAGCAGTGTAAGAAGCTCTAACCCAGCCCGACTACTACTGAAATTGATGCCCTGCAATTGAAGCAGGACTGTGCCTTAGTGCCTTCCTTAAAAAAAATTCTTCTACAGTTGCAGTCAGTAGTGGTGGAGCCTAATTTGATTTGCTTGGGGCATCTGATACAGAAACAAGAAGTAGCAGAACACTCTGCCTAATAAACATGGGATCAGTTCTCATGAGGTCCTGTTCCCGCAAGCTAGAAGTTTCAGTACCTCCCAAGTCAGATTCTTGTGAGAGCAGAAATTGGTAGATCAAATCAAAGTACTTTTGGTATAATTGTTTCTTTTACATTTCTAGATCTATTAACTGGGAACCATACTGGCTGCCTAACCTGCACACTGGCAGTTCCCTGTATGTAAATTAAGGCTACGTACACACATTCAAATGATTTGGGAGAATTCTCCTAGGTTTGTTCTCTTGATAGAAAAACTTAACTGGAGATTCCTGAAATAGGGTGACCATACATCCCAGTTTGGCCAGGATACTCCAGGATGCTGTAGCCCAGTCCTGAACCTGTTTGTTTAAAAGTCACAGGCCAGAGTCTGGCAGGGAAGTGAAGCAGCATGCTGCTCCAGGCAGGCAGCTGGATAGCTCCTCTACAGCTCCTCTACAGAAGCAACATGGGTGGCCTGGAGCAGATGCCACCATGCCCACATGTGGTGCATCCTTGCTCCCACAAAGAAGCAATGGTGCCTGCCAGGCATACCATGCCACTCCATCTCCCTGCCAGACTCCAGCCTTGGACTTTTGACCAACCAACTAGGACCGGGCTACAGAATCCTGGAGTATCCTGGCCAAATGGGGACATGTGATCCTTCTAGCCTGAACAGACATTCAAATGCTGAGTCTTTGAATAGGAGAGAGCTTGCAGTGCTGACTCTGTGCAGCCAGAGGTCAGCATATCTCACACATCTCAGCCTGCTCTGCAGGCTCCCTCTGTCTGCCTGGAGACAGAATGGCAGCAGTGCACAGGGCAGCCCTGACTGGCTGACTCAGATTGCTACCAGCCAGTGTCTCCCTGTTTGGCTCCATTCTCGAGGAGCAAAGTCCAGCAAGTGACACAGTCTCCTGTGAGAATGAAATTGTTCCATTCTATGTGCAGAACTTTACACTTGTCCTTATTGAATCTTATGAGATTTCTTTTGGTCCAATCCTCCAATTTGTCATGGTCTCTCTGAATCCTAGCCCTACCCTCCAAGATATCTACTACTCACCCTGGCTCAGTGTCATCTGCAAACTTACTGAGGGTGCAGTGAACTGCTGAGAAAGGACAGCCTCCACCTCTCTCCGCTGGGGAGGAGGGTCTTCTCAGCCAGACTGGCTGACCTGCTCCACCGGGCTTTAAACTAAGCCTGCCGGGGGAGGGGGGTACCACCGCCACTGTTCACCTCTTGGCAAAACTGGCCAACTGCGGCCTTGGCTTCTCCATGATCTGCTGGCTGGGGAATTGGCTACGTGGTCAGACCCAGAGGGTGGTGGTTGATGGAAGTCAATCGTTGTGGTGCCCTGTGACCAGTGGGGTCCCTCAAGGCTCTGTTCTTGGACCTATATTGTTCAACATCTTCATTAATGATGTGGACATTGGAGTCAGAAGTGGACTGGCCAAGCTCGCCGACGACACCAATACTGGGGTAAAGTGTCCACATCTGAGGACAGAAAGGGCAATCCAGGCTGACCTTGACAGGCTCAATAAATGGGCAGATGAGAACCTGATGGCATTTAATACTGAAAAATGCAAGGTTCTCCACCTTGGGAAGAAAAACCAGCAGCATGCTTATAGGCTCAGTAGTGCTATGCTGGCTAGCACTACGGCCGAAAGGGACTTGGGGGTCATGATTGAACACAAGATGAACATGAGTGTGATGCTGCAGCTAGTAAAGCAAGCAAAACGCTGGCTTGCATCCATAGATGTTTCTCAAGCAAATCCCAGGACGTCATTCTTCCATTGTACTCGGCCTTGGTGAGGCTGGAGCTGGAATACTGTGTCCAGTTTTGGGCTCCACAAATCAAAAAGGATGTGCAGAAGCTTGAGAAAGTCTAGAGGAGAGCCATGCGCATGATCAGGGGTCAGGAAAACAGACCTTACGATGAGAGGCTGAGAGGTATGGGACTCTTCAGCCTGGAAAAGTGCAGGCTCAGGGGTGATCTGGTGGCCACCTATAAGTTTATCAGGGGTACTCCTCAGGATCTGGGGGAACATCTGTTCACCAGAGCACCCCAAGGATCAAACGGTCAAAAACTCCTCCGTGACCATTTCAGGCTGGACATAAGGAAGAACTTTTTTACTATCTGAGCCCCCAAGGTTTGGAATAGACTGCCGCTGGAGGTGGTTCAAGCACCTACTTTGAACGACTTCAAGAAACATTTGGATGTCTATCTTGCTGGGATCCTATGACCCCTGCTGACTTCCTGCCCTTTGTTCAGGGGGCTGGACTCGATGATCTTCTGAGGTCCCTTCCAGCCCAAATGTCTATGAGTCTATGAGTTAGCATCTCCCTGCTGGGAAGTTGCTAAATGCTCTGTTACCAGTTCCCTGCTGGGCTGGTCAGGAGGAAGTGGGGAACCCATCCCTAATCAGGCCATCCTGTTGGGGCCTGACCAAGCTCCCCCCCTCAGCTCAGCACTGTGGAAGGGAAGGGAGAGCTCCTCTAGTGCCCACTGGCTTCTAGCCTGAGCCACTGCAGGCATCTGCCTGTGTTTTCTCAGTCCAGCGGGGATGGTTACAAACTGGCTCAACCTAGCCAGGTTAGACTAAACTGCAAAGACTGAATCAATTCAGGCTTAGACCTTTTGACTGTCTGTCCCTAGCCTAGGAGGCTGGGGCACATAATTTATGAGGAGAGGCTGAACGAACTGGGCTTATTTAGTCTAGAGAAGAGAAGACAGAGAGGGGATTTAGTAGCAGCCTTCAATTAACTGAAGGGTGGTCCCAAAGTGGATGGAGCTAGACTGTTTTCAGTGGTGGCAGATGACAGAACAAGTAGCAACAGTCTCAAGTTGTAGTAAGGGAAGTTTAGGTTAGATATTAGGAAAAACTCTCTCACTAGGAAGGTAGTAAAACACTGGAACAGGTTACCCAGGGAGGTTGTAGAGTTTTCATCTTTGGAGGTTTTTAGGACCTGGCTAGACAAAGCCTTGGCTGGGATGATATAGTTGAGGATGGTCCTGCTTTGAGCAAGTGGTTGGACTAGATGAACTCCTGAGGTCCCTACCAACCTTAAGTTTCTATGATTCTATGATCTGTACTTGTGGAGACCAGTGACTCTCTCAGGAGAAATTGGATGTCTCTATGTGACCTAAAGCATTAGTTCCTTCTTCTAGAGAAGCAACTCTATCTTGGTATCTTCTTCCTGCCTCAGCATTTTACCATGGATCCCTACCCTGCAAAATTGCTCTCCTGAGACCACATAGTGTTGAAAGACAGCCTTGAGTGTTTTGGCCTTCTTTGGTACAGCCTCTGCAACACAAGTGGAACCTCAGACAATGCTTGATTGCCTATTCAAACAAAGGAGGGTGTTTAATTCTATGTGATTCCTTTATCAATTGTCTTAGTGAAATTGTTACAGGAGGTAGCTTCAATCCCGTCTAGGGAAAATTTCCAACTAGGAGCTTATGCACTGACAACTCACAGCGTGGATGACAGCCACTTTCAGCACAACAGCGTGTCACTTCAGGGAGATCTGATTAGAAAAGGAAATTGCCTTCTGAGTTAACACATATTAAACTCCTAATCATCTTTGAAGAGTTCTTGTCTGATGATTTATATACTTGTGACTATTGGTTTTCCCTGCTCTTTCTTTTTGAGCTGGATTTTTCATTTCTGTATTGCTACCTGAGCACAAGAACAGAGAGAAAAGCCAACCTTGAGAAAGACATGTTCATTATACCTCTTTTCTAGTATTGTGTTTATGGGGCCTCCAGTGATGGGGGCTGATTGTGCACCGATTTATCGTTGCAGGGTTGTGACAGTGCACATTAGTTCTTAAATGAATAAATCAGCTCTGAAGCCATTGGGAAAAGCTCTTTTGTTCTAATCTAATTCACACAGAAGCCAGGGTTGTGTGCTAAGATGTTTTCCTCCGGAGTAGTTCTAAAGTCAAAGAAAAGCATTAGCAGACATGCTTTTCCATTTCCCTTGAAGTTTACTTGGTAGAGTTCCATCGATCCTGACACTTGTAAACAGATTCTCATATATGATATCTGGCCAACTGAAACCTTAGACAGGGGCCCAATCTAGAAATAGCTCTTTCAGAAATTACCCCATAAATCACTTGACAGAACTAAGAAGGACACCTAACAAACTTGCAGCACTACAGAGCACACCTCTATGCGCTGTGTTACTAATGACAACATCTGTTTTACTCGGAACTAAAACCTCTGGAATGGTGTAGGAGCATATGCGTGGCTTCGTGTGCAGGGGATTATATGTTCAGCTCTGGCTGACATTATACATTTGCATGCACTTCAAATGGTGGAACCAGCTGCTATGAAAGCCCTCATCTTGTAAATTCCCTTCTCATAAATTTCACCTTTCAAAGCTGAAAATTTCAGTATAGTTCAAGTAATTGAGATTGTAATATAATTCTACATATGCTAGAATACATCTACTGGGCTCTCTCCATTTTATAGACTGTGAATCCATTAACTTCCCTGAAGTCAGGGTGACAGGAAGGAAATCATTTCACATTGCCATTGTGGAGATTTATCATGTTGGATTGTATATTAATATATTATTTATTTTATTTATTTTATACTGCACCATCAGGCTTGCTGAACAATGAACAAACACACAGACTGACATTTTGCAGCTACATATGAATCTGGACCTCCAGATACAATGAAAGGAGTCAGAGGAACTTGCAGTTCAGATGGAAGGGCTGGGGGAGGAAAGACAGCTACTACATTTAAAGGATGCACTGATTCACTTTTGAAGGGTCCTTGTTTACTCCTTTAGTACGCTCCTGGTGCTGCTAGTTTAAAACGATCACTTCTTGTGAGTGACTCATATTTATCATTTGCACTCCAAAAATTTCTCAATTTTACTCAACGCACATAGTTAATAGAAAGAGAGGACATAGAAATGGAAGGCAATTTCTGGTTCTGATCGCTGCTATAGCAAGTGACCATATCATATAATCCCTTTCATAAATTAATCAAGCTCTCCTTCAAAGCTGGTTTGGCATCTTTTTGTCCAACCACTCTAAACGGAGGGCTGTGCCAGAACCTCGCTGCTCTGATGATTAGAAACCTCTTCAAATTTTCAGCCTACATGTCATAATGGTCTGTGAATACTCACTTGTGTTTGTGTCCTATCACCCACTGTTATACTGGAAGATCCTGGTGTCAAAAAACCCCACACCTTAAAAAAGCAGGGCAGCTCATGTGGTGGCAGTGTGCGCCACTGGAAATAGGAGCCTGGCTGGTGGAAGCTATGCTCTGGCTGCTGGTCAGGCTCCATGCCTCCAGATTGCTGCAGCCCCCAGAGGCCCTCAGGACCCCAGGTAAGGCTGCTGGGGCCAGCTGAAGTGCTGGCCTCAGCCTCCCCTATCCCACTTAGGGCAACGTGCCACATGACAGAGTGCGTGTGCATGGGCATTTCTCGGGGACAAGCAGCAGCAGTACATATTGCACATATTGTGCCACTACTGTTTGTCCCCAGGAAAATGCACATTCCT
>NW_005842205.1:453112-462804 GCF_000455745.1 Alligator sinensis | reverse complement strand
ATTCCTGCTCAGTGGAAAATCTGAGAAGTCCAGTTAGAAAACACAAGGTTTCCAGAATTAATTATGTTCCTAGGACATTCTAGCTCCTCATCAATGTTCTTGCTCACAGCATGGGTAAATCTGACAAAATGTGACCTACATAGAGCAGCTTCCTGGGATTCAAGGTTTGTGGCTTGGGCCACAGCTGTAGGCCTCAGGCTTGCTGGAATCCCAGACCTTCCAGGTGTGCCTGGCTGTACAGGACAGAGCCATGAGGCTGTGGCCTGGCTGCCTGGTTCAGAGCCACAATCTATGAAACCCCAGGGCCTTGGGCAGTGTGGCCAGCGAGTCTGCCCTACAGCCATGGCCCCTAGCCCTGAGATAGTCTGCCAGGAATCCTGTCTTCCTTTGGATTCCAAAAAAGTTCATTGAAACCAAGTGTACTGGGCTCTGCGTGTTAACATTTGCTTTGTCAGAAATTCTCTGAGCAGCTGAACACTATCCTGGTAGCCACTCCCTGCACCTGTTCCAGTTTGAATCAATCTTTCTTGAATATCAGTATTGTAATATGGAGGTTAGGGGACAAGTGGGGCACCAGCTCCAGACACACATTCAGAGAGGGGCACCAACATGGCAGCCCGAGAGCCCAGGCTGCCACTGCCACAGACCGCCCTATTCAGGGAGTCTGTGCTGAGGCAGCAGCAGCCTGTGCCACTGCCACAACTGTGGCAGCCCCTATGAAGGGCGGTAAGTCTCTGCATTGATAGCACTGATGTTGATTTCATTGTGTGGGAATTTTAAAATTATTTTATTTCTATTCTTTTTTTCAATGGAACAATATTTTGAAAATATTGAATTCCCTATTAAATGAAAAAAACAACGACAGGGTTCCTACTCATCTCTAGTATTTTACCTGTGTAAAATCAAATCAAATAATCTACTGTAAATCAATCTCAAATGAGGCTTTATCTTACAACTCTAAAGCAACTTAGAAATCATAATACATGAGACTTTTAAAGGTAGCTTCTCTATAAAATTATGAAAGTAGAATAGATTCAACATGCACCACATATTCAGTACAGATTTTTTTAAACAGTGGGCGTGTCTACACATGCATTTACATTGGAATAAATTTACAGCGCAGTACATTTAATGCAATGTAAATGCCCATGTGACCACCTGCAGATGCTGCCGGCAGTGTTGGTGATGCCTGGTGGGGGGGAGGGGGGGAGTGGGGATTGCCTGCAGGTGTTGCAAGCAGTGTTAGTGGCGCTTTTTGCAGGGGGTGCACTGCCAAGCTCAGGGGGTGCACATGCACCCATGTGCACCCTCTACATGTTGCCAGTGGCTGGTGCTGTACATAGGAGAGGTAGTAGACATTTTTCCCATGTCAGCTGAATGGGCCTCCATGCAGCTGGCCCTGGAGGGCTGGCAGCAGCACCCCTAACAGGGTCACGACCAAGGTACTTTACCATGGTCCTGCAAAGAGAGAGAGGTGTGGGTTAAGCAGCAGGAGGCAGCAGGTGCTGGCCCTGGGGGCACAGGCAGCAGGGCCAGCAACCCTCGGGGGATTACAGTGCTGGACAAGGGGTGCAGCAAGCTGCAGCCCTTTGCAGCACTCACCTGTGGCCAGGCAGCAGCTCTGGAGTGGGACAGACCTGGCAAACACAGCCTATGGGCTGCCCGGGGGGCACATGGGACCTGCTGGGATGCACCAGTGAGCACAGGCTCCTGCAGGCCCCTGGAGTGTGTACCCCACAGAACAAAATGGCCACACGCTTTTCTACCCTGCAGCCAGAAAGCAGCCCAGGTCAGTAGCAGAAGAGGAGGCCAGGCAGCAGCCCTGGGGCTGGCCCCCTAGTGGCTGAGCAGACCCAGCTGGGAGGCCCCTCCATTACTGCACAGTAACGTGTCTACACGTACATTACTGCATAGCAACTAATCTGGCATAAATTTGATACCTGCATCAAATTTACGCCCAAATAACCATAAGTCACCGTAGTTACTGTGAAGTATGGACATGCACATGTAGACACGTGTCCATACTGCTCAATAATTTACATTACTGCACAGTAAATATGCATGTGCAGATGCACCCACTCTACCACTGGCATAAAGGAGACTTAAAATTAGTTTAAATAGTTTGATGCTGTTTTTCCACTAGCTTGGTTTGCGAGGTGAAGAGAAGGTGGGGAGGGTGAGGAGAGGGCATTGGGAGAGGGCATGGCCAGTCTAACTGAAATCTTTGCCCCACTGAAGTGACTGGTTGAACTGCCATTGACCTTAGAGGGAGCAAGGATACAGACCACATTATCACTGGACTGAAAAATACCAAATATGATGTCCAAGGTTCATTAACCTGTAACTCTACCAATGTCAAGTACACCAACACCTGCTTACAGTGCCCCTCTTCTGTATACATTGGACAGACAGGGTGATCGCTTTCTGTAAAAATAAATGAACACTGATCTGACATCACCTCCTGAAAAACCCAAAGGCCTGTGCCAGAATGCTTTAACTGCCCTGGACCATTCATCACTGCAAAACTTTAAAAACCTGCAAAGGACAAGCAGAAGCCCTGAGGATAGAACTCTTCTCTGTGTTTATTCAACCAAAAGGTTCAGTTAAAATGGAGCACTGCAGGCTCAGACGTGAGACTACAGCTTCCAAACAGTTTTCAACCCTGATTTTCAAGTACTTAATTGGCTCAAGAAATGCATAAAATGTCAGAAGTGGTTTAACTTCAAGTAACAGTTGAGAATTTGGGGCCATTGAAACGGCATTATTGTGATACAGTTTATAAAAATCATTCCTACCAGATATGAAGAGTCAGTTCTGTAGAGTCAGTTCAGCAACTAGGATGTAATGAAATGCAAGACCCTGGCTCACAAACATCCAACATATTGTTTATGTAGCCTAGTAAATCCCTCAGTTTTCTCCGCTGAGTGCTCCTTTTTGAGTAGTGGTGCAGAATGAAGGCAGTGATCATTGTTATAGCAAAAAAACTGAGCCGAAAGGGAGCATTTGCTGGATTTTTTCTATTAATTTGTATTTTTATTTTATTTCCAAAATAAGTAGGTAAGCATCATCAATTACAGTTTCACTGCTTGTTCCTTAATTCATGGCTCTAGCATTTTTACTGCTTGCAAAAATTATACATAATGGGTGCATGCACATCTACAATTAATGCAAAGCAATAAACGCTGGAGCTTATTGCTTTGGAGTGTATTGCTCCCAGTTGCTCTGTTTGCATGTGTGCCTGAGACTACAGCATGTTCAGCTGGGGTGGACTGGCTGTGGCTGGCAGTGGGCCCTGGGGGGTCAGCCTGCTCTCTGCCCTGGCCCAACATATTGCAGGGGGGCTGGCTGGGGCATGAGAGCAGGAGTGATTGGGGCCTCCTGAGTCTGTGGGGGCACAATTTGTGGGTGGGCCCAGGTGTGGGCCAAAAGCTCCATATCTACTCCTATACTCCTACTTCTGTGCCATGGCTTAGTGTGTCCCCCCCCCGCGCAACATGCTGCCAACCCGCATGGCAAAAAAACTGCCCCATCCTGAGCGGTGCTGAGTCGGGGGCCAATCTCAGGGGGGGGATGTGTCCCCACCCCGGATCCCCCCTATCAGTCGCCTGTGCATGAGGGTGCTCAAGTGCAGGGCTAGCCAGCAGGCAGCCCCCACGTTGAAGCACCCTTGTGCCCCAGCCAGCTGTGTCAGTGTGTACACATGCACTGCTGCAGAGTAAAAAAACTCTGCAACAAGATGGTACTTGCATTTACAAGTACTATCCTGCTGCAAAGTTTATTAACTTACTCCATCCTAATTGCCCTGTATGTGTAGATGCCGAGATGTTTACTAGAGAGCTAATTAGTCAACTCCACAGTTAATGTCTTGTGTAGATGTGCCAATGTGCAGAGCCCCCTAGATCGTGGAGGGGAATGGCATCTTTCAGAGCATGTCAAGTTGCTGAAATGGTAGGATTCCACTGAAATAGAATGAAAGCTGAAGAAATTTACACTTGGGTGATAAACCCCCCCAAATTTTAGCAGGTTAAACCAAAAATATTTTTGGTTCAAATTAGGTCCTATCACAGACAAAAACCACTTGATACTCATCAGTGTTAGAGCAAATCAACAGTAATTCTACAAAAATCAGATTTAAAATCAAGTTGAAGATGTTGACTCTGTTTTTGCTTCATCTGCACGTTGACTTTTCCAGAAAACTTTTGTGATTCTTAAGCATCTGGTACTCAACCTTTGGCTATTCATTTCTCTCTCCTTCAATGCCCCAGTATTTCCTTTTGAAAGTAGAAGCCTGATGCCAAGCTTATCTTCCTTCCTGCCTTTGACACTTTGGGTTTTACTCATCTTCTTTTGATTCAGCCTTGTTCCTTTTGCCTTTGAGTGCTGGCAGGTAGAGCCACACCTACTCTGACTGCTTTTCCCTCCCATAATTTACATTGCTTCTAGTTTAGACTTGTATAAGTATAAACAAAATTCTGTTAGGATATTTGACATTACTTGAGTGCTTGGATTGATGAGTTGGTCTAAAAAAGCTATTGGATTTACCCAAAAAACCTTGTCTGCCTGGATTCATGTGCTACACTCTGCATTTCAGAGATGCTTTTCAACTCCACTTTAAAGTGTCTAGCTTTATTTTTTACCTTTTTCACCCTTTTCTTTTCACTTCACTATGATTTTAAAAACTTTTCCTCCATATTACACTGTCACCAAACAAGCAGGCAAGCAAAGTTATAATGCAGCTCCAAAACTGCCTAAGCAAAAGCACTGTATGCAAGACACGGGTCTGAAAGTACCACTATGCTCAGTGCTGGTCAGGCCTCAGCTGGAGCGCTGTGTTCAGTTTTGGGCACAGTAGTTTAAGAAGGATCTAGAGAAACTGGAGAGGATCCAGAGCTGAGGAAAGAGGATAAACTGTTTGCAATGCTAGCTGTGCAAGGCAAAGGTGAGAGAACTAAGTAGTTTTAGCTTAGAGAAAAGGAGATTAAAGGGAGACATGATAGTAGATTTCAAATATTTGAAAGGCTGCCATGAGGAAGAATAAAAATCCTTCTCTTCCTTGCCACAGGAGGCAATGGTTTAATCTACAGGAAAGCAGACTTAGAAGAAATCTTAGGAAAAACATTCTAGCTGTAAGAAGCGAGATCAGGAAGCTGTAGCATTTCCCTCACTGACAATTTTTGAGAGGCTGGCGAGACTGTTTCTACGCGGGGTGGTTTAGGAACAGCAAATCCCGCATCTTTGCAGTGGGTTAGATGAGACAACCCTAAAAGGTCCTACACAAGTCTAGAGACAAAGCGGACATTGGCTTTTCACTCTCCTATCTGGAGATTTTTGCTATTTGTTTGTACCGCGTTCATTTCAGAATGGGATAATGAACTTAGTTTTTACACCTTCAATGCATGTTCGGTTGAGGTACTCTGTCTGTGGGGTTAGCGTGTTTACTTCCTGGGCCACACAAGTCTTTTTTTTTTAGTTTAATTAGGGCCAGACTGAGGCAGCTCAGCAGATTCTTTGTGGTCAGGGCACCAAGCTAGGGGAATTTCATAAGCCTGGACAGCCATTTTCTGCAGAAAAGGATTTTCAACCTCAGTGAACCCCTATTCCTTTCTTTGTACCTCATTTGAGCTTATCTGCACTTACTCTCCATCATGTCTACTACCATATATTATAGCCTGGATCAGTGGGTAGGAAATAAACACAGGGTTCTCTCTAATAACAATGTGGTTGTTGATCCCCTCAGATCCATATACACTAGGCCTGTGTGAATAGGGAACTATTCGATTCGGATTCGACTGATTCAAGTGCCAGCAATTTGATTCAGAGATCTGAATCGCTTTTCCAATTCTATTCAGTCAAATTGGCTTTGGAAGATTCGGAGCCTATTTGGAGAGATTCGGAGATTTGGCCATAGAGTATAATGGGGAATCAATGAAATATCTATAACTTTGTTGTTTTTTGGCTAATTCAGATGAAACCTGCAGGAGTAATAGCCTGTGCTGAGAGCCTGAAGCCTGGTAAATTTCAAGGTGATAGGTGCAGGTGTTTCTGGGAAATTGCACCTCAAGGACTTGAAAGCAGAACTCATGTCACGTGTATGTGTTAAGCCACAGTGGGATGAAAACTGCAGGAGTGGTAGCCCCTGCTGAGGCCACAAAGCCTGCCCAGTTTCAAGGAGATAGATGCAGGGGTTTCTGGGAAACTGCATGTCAAACTGCTGATAAAACTTGTGACATAGGTGACACTGTGTGTGTGTTAAGGCACACTGGGGTGAAAACTGCAGGCCTGCTAGGCCCTGCTGTGGCCACAAAATCTGCCAGCTGTCAAGGAGATACGTGCAGGGGAGTCTGGGTTGTAGGGCCCTGCACCTCTGGCCGCAGGCAGGCAAAACTTGTGACATGGGTGCTTGTGCAGCTGTGTCTGTCTTGGGGCACAGTGGGGTGAAAACTACTGCAGGCCTGGGTGCTAGGCCCTGCTGTGGCCACAAAACCTGCCAGCTGTCAAGGAGATAGGTGCAGGGGGAGTCTGGGTTCTGGGGCCCTGCACCTCTGGCTGCAGGCGGCAAGACTCGTGACATGGGTGGGTGACACCTCCTCCCCTACAGCCTCAGGCCAGTCCACTACTGTAAATGGCAGCAGGTCAAAATAAAGTAGGTGACTCAGCAGTCAGCACCAGTAGCACCAGCAGCATTTAAGGTAGCCAAACTGAACTGTCACAGAGCCTTTCTTTTTATAAAGGAATTGACAGCAAGAAGTAAAGATGTTGTGTTGGATATATGTTACTCATGGTGTGTGATGGCTTATCTTGTGTTTTTCTGTTTATATGTTTACTATGAAAAAAAAAGGGAATAGTTAGAGAAATATACCTTAGGAAGCTTTAGGTTTGAAAACTGCTACTTACTACCTAGGAGGAACCACTTTTCACAGCCGGGCCTATGAACTTCACTTCATCAGCCTCCTAGGTACAGAAACTCATGGAGTCAATATAGATCAGAGAGTGGAATTCTGACACACTGCAACCTGCTGGACATCTGACTCCCCAGGCACCTTGGCACTCTTACCTGTGCTGCTACATCCCCCTCCTCCCCACCCCCTGACACCTCCATTTCTATTTTCACTGACTGGCTTTCTTGCCTGCATTGCATGCCAGGCCAGCCTCTGGCTTCTTTACTATTCCTTCCATCCAAGGCCAGGAGAAACACCAACTGCAGGTACTTCCTCAGCCTGACAATGGGTTTTTCAACACAAAAGCTAGCTCAGGAGACTTTTCAGTGAGGCCCTAAGGGACCACGACCCCAAAGGGAGGGGAGTCCAGGAAGAGTGGTCACTTCTCAAGGGAGCGATCCTAGATGCACAAGCTAAGGCTATTCCATCTCAAAGGAAAGGCAGCAAGAGGGCACAGCAGCCCCCTTGGCTGTCCATGGAACTGGCAGTCCTCCTGCATCTAAAAAGACAGACCTACAAAGGATGGAGGACGGGATCCACTTCCAAGGAGGAATACTCTGCACTGGTCCGGAACTGCAGGGAGCAAACCAGGAAAGACAAGGCTGCCATGGAACTCCAACTGGCCGCAAATGTCAAGGACAACAAAAAGTCCTTTTTTTAGATATGTGGGGAGCCGGAGGAAAAGCAAGGGCAGCATTGGACCCCTGCTAAACCAAAAGAGAGAGCTGATGACCAACGCCCAGGAAAAAGCCAACTTGCTAAATGGGTACTTTGTGTCAGTCTTTCACAAGTCCTATGGGACGCCCCTGCCCATTACGGGACAGGGACACCTAAGCGAGGGTGGTTCCTTGCCCTCCATCAATGCTGACTTTGTGAATGAACAGCTTGAGAGGCTGGACACCTTCAAGTCAGCCGGCTCTGACAATTTATACCCCAGAGTACACAAGGAGCTGGCTAGCATCATAGCTCAGCCCCTGGCACGGATCTTCGAGTGCTCCCGGCACTCTGGTGAAGTGCCCGATGACTGGAAGAAGGCCAATGTGGTGCCTATCTTCAAGAAAGGGAGGAAAGTGGATCCAGCAAGCTACAGGCCCATCAGCCTGACCTCTATCCTGGGGAATTTCTTAGAAAAAATCATCAAGGAGGCCATCCTCAATGGACTGGCCGATGGCAACACCCTGAGGGACAGCCAGCACGGGTTTGTTGGGGGTAGGTTGTGCTTGACCAATCTCATTTCCTTTTACAACCAGGTGACCTATCACCTGGACAAGGGGGAAGAGATTGATGTCATATATCTCAAATTTAAAAAAGCCTTCGATCTGGTATCCCATGATCATCTTTTGGCAAAACTGGCCAACTGTGGCCTTGGGTCTACCATGATCCGCTGGCTGGGGAATTGGCTCTGGGGTTGGACCCAGAGGGTAGTAATTGACGGAAGTCGATCGTTGTGGTGCACTGTGACCAGTGGGGTCACTCAAGGCTCTGTCCTTGGACCTATTTTGTTCAACCTCTTCATTAATGATGTGGACATTGGAGTCAGAAGCGGACTGGCCAAGTTCGCCAATGATACCAAACTTTGGGGTAAAGCATCCACACCTGAGGACAGGGGGGTAATCCAAGCTGACCTTGACAGGCTCAGTAAATGGGCAGATGAGAGGCTGATGGTGTTTAACACCGAAAAATGCAAGGTTCTCCACCTTGGGAGGAACAACCTGCAGCATGTCTATAGGCTCGGCAGTGCTACGCTAACTAGCACTACGGACAAGAATGACTTGGGTGTCAGGATTGACCACAAGATGAACATGAGCCTGCAATGTGATGCTGCAGCCAGTAAAGCGAGCAAAACACTGGCTTGCATCCAGAGATGCTTCTCAAGCAAATCACAGGACGTAATTCTCCCATTGTACTCGGCCTTGATGTGGCCGCAGCTAGAGTACTGCATCCTGTTTTGGGCTCCACAATTCAATAAGGATGTGGAGAAGTGTAACAGGTACCCGCTCTGGTCCGTGCTAAAATGGGGCCCGCACACCTGTTCTTGGGGCAACTGCCCGCCTTCTCGCCTGCCACGCCTTGCTGTTAATTAATTGGTTGATGTTAATTAGCAGGAGGCTTCCCTTATGCTGCCCCGCTGCCACGGGGCGCTATCTGTGGCTCCGTTTCCTCCCCTACACTGCAGTCCACACCTCGCCGATGGAATATCTGTTATGTCTTGTCCTTATCACAATCAGGTCCCCTCTTTGGGCCTTCTCAACAGTGCCCCCTCTCTGAGGCTCACCACACCCGCTCTGGGGCTCCTCAACAATGCCCCCTCTCTGAGGCTCGCCACGCCCGCTCTGGGGCTCCTCAACAGTGCCCCCTCTCTGGGGCTAGGGTCTATGTACCCCATACGCTGCGCCCCTACTGACACTGGGGTCCCCACGCTACTGTGGGTCCTCCATGAGGCCTCCTCCAACCCCTAATAGCCTCACCCAAACCACCAGTGTAACAAACAACAACATAAACACAAGCCCTTCGGCTATAACAAAAACACAAGCCAACTGGCCCAAACAACATTCGGTCCTACCAGTGACCTTTTAAGTCTCAGATGCAGCCCCTGCATCAGGTTTCCCCTCTCTCCCAGGGCAGAGAGCTCCTTCCTCTTTGGTAGCTGGCCGGGAACTGCCTCTGGCCTCATGTCTGTGCTTTATATAGGAGCCAGGCCCTGCCCCTTTCAGTCAGCTGACATTCTTTGGTTGCCCTGGCAACCCACAGCCA
>NW_005842205.1:451992-453090 GCF_000455745.1 Alligator sinensis | reverse complement strand
TTCCCTGGCAGTTTTCCCCTCTTCAGGCACAGGGCACCTCCGTGCTCTGTGACACGAAGCTTGAGAGAGTCCAGAGGAGAGCCACACGCATAATTAGAGGTCAGGAAAACAGACCTTAAGACGAGAGGCTGAGAGCCATGGGACTCTTCAGCTTGGAAAAGCGCAGGCTCAGGGGCGACCTGATGGCCACCTATAAGTTTATAAGGGGTGTTCACCAGGACCTGGGGGAATGTTTGTTCACCAGAGTGCCCCAAGGGATGACAAGGTTGAATGGTTATAAACTCCTACAAGACCGTTTCAGGCTGGACATAAGGAAGAACTTCCTTACTGTCCAAGCCCCCAAGGTCTGGAATGGCCTGCCACTGGAGGTGGTTCAAGCACCTACATTGAACATCTTCAAGAGAAAATTGGATATTTTTCTTGCTGGGATCCTATGACCCCAGCTGACTTCCTGCCCCTGGGGCAGAGGGCTGGACTCGATCTTCCGAGGTCCCTTCCAGCCCTAATGTCTATGAAATCTATGAAATCCCAGGCAGCTAAGCTCAGCTCACCTGGAACCTCACAACTGCACTGCAACCAGCAAGCCTCAGGTCTGTCAAAGATGTGACAGGTCTGGGCTTTCCCCAGTCAGGACTCTGTGTGTGTGTGTGTTAGTTAGCTAGCTGGAGGTTATGGTGCCTCCTACCTACCTTTCACCAGGGGATCATTGGGCCTGGCATTTACGGGGCCAGCAGTCCCACCAGGCCTCCCTACCCCGGCAGGGTGCAGTTTTAGTGGTTGTGCCCAGGACCTGAGGCCTCCTCCTTCCCCATAGCCCCAGCTCATACCTATAAATTCATCCTGGCAGGGGAGTGAGCTCAGCAGGGACATGTTCTTCCCCTGCTGGCTGGTGATGTAGTAAGTGCCCCCTCCAGCTGAGAGCGGGGCATTACCTGGCTTTAAAAAAAAAAATCAAAAATGGAAATCGGTGCAGACAGAGTGAGGAGGGTGGCACCCAGTCCATCTGCAGGTAGAGCTTGGGGAACCCCAGCAACAGGAGGTTCACCTTCAAGAACACCAGCTGCTCCACCAAACCAGGATCCAAGAAGGTGCAGTGGG
>NW_005842205.1:396575-451890 GCF_000455745.1 Alligator sinensis | reverse complement strand
GCCCGTGGCCCACACTGGCAGTGGCTGGTGTGGAAGAGACTGACTGATGCTGGGAGTGCTGGCATGGGAAAGTGGATCCCCCTCTTCCACATCCCTCCGCCTCTGCCCTTTGGCCTCCCTGACTTTGTTGACCAGCACCTGCGTCCAGTGATCGAGGGTTTTGGTGCTGCCAGTGCACATGCTCCCCTTTACCCTCAGGTCGCACATGCCACCAGCATGTAGACCATACTGGACCACAAGGGATCCAGCTATGTCCTGATGCCCTCCTTCAGCCACCTCACCAGTACCTGCACATCTGGTGACAGTGGCCTGCCCCAGCCAGGAACATTGATCTCCTGGAAGCTCTCCATTTGGTTCTCAAGTTGCCTCACTATGGGAATCACCTGGCTGAGGAGGGCATTGCCAGTGCTAAGGGTCTCGGTGGCCTTGAGGAAGGGCTTGAGGACCACCAAGATCTGGGAAATGGTACCCCACTCAGCTCTGTTCAGGGGGCCGCTGATCCTGATCTCCCCAAGCAAGGCCATCGCATAGATGGCCTTCTGTTGCTCCACCAGCCTTTTGAGCATCAGGTATGTAGAGTTCCACCAAGTCTCCACATCCTGCATGATTTTGTGTTGTGAGATGCTCAGCTCTGCCTGTTTCTCCTGCAGCATCTTGTACCCCTTGATGCTGCAGTGGAAGTAGCCCACCACCTTCCTGCATTTTGATATCACTTGGCTTGCAGCAGTAGTGGTGGCAGCACCATCACGGGCAGCCCTGTCCCCCTCCAAGGCATCCCTCACTATGAGGTGCAGCATGTCTCATCACAGACAGCCTTCACCATATTGGCTCTGTTGTTGGTGACCATGAACATGTGGGTGAACTCGGCTTGCCCAATGAGCCACCCCTGCACCACTGGGCACGCTCGCACTGGTGCCAGGCTGAGCAGAAAGAAGGGCAAGGGGGTGCTGCCTCCTGAGATGCAGCAGCATCGCTGTGTGGTGAAGTGTTTCACCTCCTTGCCCTGGAGGATCTGCCTTCGGCAGTGCTGGCAGATGGCAAACCTGGGATCACCTACCAGCTCAAAATGCTTTGTGTAGACAACTATGGCTTGATTATTGATTGTTTGTTAATAAAGTATATGGTGTGTGTGTGTGGGTGTGGGTGTTCGGTGATGTGCTCTCTGCCCTGACTCTGAATGGGTGACTGCCTGACTTCTCCCGCTTCTTCTTCTGGGTTGAGTTTCTTTACTGTACTGTTCTGTGTTGTGTAATGTACCTAAAATATCTTCTTCTTTCTGAATCTCTGTCTCACTTCTTCTGTGTTCTCTTTAGTCAGTATGTAAACTATTAAAACTCACTATAACTAATAATATTACTAACTAATGTAATAGCTACACAATCTCTTCTATGAATATCTAATTTTTCTTCTTCTATGTGTGTGTGTGTGTGTGTGTGTGTGTGCAATGCGTGCTTCCCTGGACAGTGATGGATCACACTGCCAGGGAAAACACTGAGCTTTCTTTTTTTAAAGTTTTCCAAAAAAAAGAAGACAACAAATATAAATTGAATGAAATGAATTGGATAAGTATTAAGTAGACAGATTCTAAGCTAAACTAAACTAAGCTAAGCTAAGCTATATCCTATCCAATCCTTTCTTAGAACAAAAAGAAGCAGGCAACTGACTGACTAGGAAGCAAGCCAGGAAGTCCAGTCCCTTTCTGATACTATTGCTCACTCAGAACCAGCTCACAAAAGGCACAGCAAGCCTGCAGGCAGAGGCTCTTATGCTGTTTTTATGTCCCTCCCCCAGACACTGATTGGAAGGACAGTCAGAGAGAAATCATGCTCACTTGCCAGATAGAGATGTCAGTCCTTCCTTCCCTGCTCCCTCTCCCCCCACTGCTCTCCCTCCCTCTTCTAAGTTTCTGTTTCCCCAAAAAGACTGCCCTCCGAATCTCTGAATCGCTGAATCAGTTCAGAAAGTTTCAAGCTTCTAGCGATTCGATTCAGATTTGGAGATTCAGCCTCTGAATCAGTCCAAATCTTCTCCAGATTGAATCGCAATCTGAAGCTTTGCACAGCCCTAATATATACCACCATGACAACCCAGGTCTTCAGGGATCTCCACTGAGAAGGAGTCTCAGATCCAGATCCAGTGAACACTTAGGGTGTGGAATATAAATAAATTGCAGAGCTTGGAACTCAGACCTGATTCTCAGGCTAGAGAAAGCACTACAACAAAGCATCACTGGTAGAAAAACAGAGAACAAAAGAAATTCACATCTCAGCCTGGCTACCTCCTTGATGCTGATAAATATAGGCAGAATATGTATTTGCCTGATATCTGGAAAGATTCCAAGAGTTAAATAGCACTAATAATTGGTGGTTTGCTTTGATCAAATTGGCTTATGAACATTCAGCAAATTTCTTAAGCAACCTCTAGAGCTCTTTGGCCCATTCTCCTGTTTGCTACTCTGCACATACTGGACACGTTCCCACGAGTGCACACATGTGGTTTGTGGTGCTACAAAGCACCCATTCGCAATGCTGCTAACCTGCAGTGCAGTGTGGGGGGGAAGGGGGGTTGACACCAGGAGATCCAAACCCCCCCCCCCCCACCATTGAAAAAAAGCAGCGCACTGCATATGGCAGTGGTGTGTGTCACCAGAAACGGAGCCTGATTGACCAGAGCCATGGTCTGGCTTCCGGCCAGGCTCTGAGCAGCTGGATCGGTATGCTGCTGCTGCAGGAGCCCCCCAGGACCCCAGGTAAGGCTGCTGGGGCAGCACAGGTGCTGGTCCCAGCTTTCTCTACCCCACCCAGGACAATTTGTCCTGCATGAATCCCACATGTAGGGGATGTGTGGTGGCAAAGAGCAGTGGCACATACTTGTGCCACTGCAATTTGCCATGGCAACTTTATTGCTTCACATGAATAGGATGTGCACCCAGTGGCTACTAGGTCTGTATTAGTTGATTTGCTGGACCTATTCCTGTTAAATCACCTTCCCATTATTACCACATTGCCAGTGTGCGCTAGTAGTGAAAGGCATCTACACACCAAGCCCCAGCAACTGGGTCGCATTACTAGATTTGTTCAGGGGCATAATAGGTGCTTGGCAATAAAAGCAACAAAAAGGCTTCTCCAGTTGCATACTTTTCATTCTGTGGTACTTAAAGTTCAAAGTACATGTTTCCTAATGGAGGCAATGCACCACATTACATTTGTACAAAATGACACTTATTTTTGACAGAAGTTTTTAGTTCAGCTCTAGTGCAAATACCAAAAAAATAAATGTGTAAACGCTATGAGCTATGGTGTGGTTAACTCCTCCTTACCCCTCCCCCCTGCCATGTGCCCACTTTAGATAACAGATTCGGACAATGATGTCATAGTACAAAATAAAATGACCTACATTTTTGCAGATTTGCACTTTTTTTTTTTTA
The DNA here is from genome assembly GCF_000455745.1 of Alligator sinensis. Classification (NCBI taxonomy): domain Eukaryota; kingdom Metazoa; phylum Chordata; order Crocodylia; family Alligatoridae; genus Alligator; species Alligator sinensis. The sequence goes on along the minus strand of NW_005842205.1, from coordinate 448,463 downwards.
AACAAGTATCCCTATAACTGTGTTCAGTACACAAAAAGGAAATAAAGATCCCAAGTGCACTTCAGTGAAGAAAGCTGAGTTAATGAAAAGTTCATTTGAAGTCAAACTCTGGAACTTTGATATCATGTGTCTATAAACTGAAGAAAATGTTTACACAAGGGGCTGAACTTGCAACAAGAGAGATTTAGGTTAGATATTAGGAAGAAATTTCTTCCTTGGAGGGTAGCTAAGCATTGTAACAGATTACTTAGAGAAACTGTGGAATCACTCTTTTCCATGTTTATGAGTGGGATGGTTGAGAACCACAGGTCTGAACCAGACAGGGTTGGGGGCTGGGGCCTCATCTGTGGGCTAGATAAAGTGCCATGTGTCAGGATCAAGCCCTGTGACACCTTCCCTCAACCCTGTGCCATCTTTGTCCAGCCCATGTGCACTTGGATCAACCGCATACCCATACTGGCCTCCTCATGCTGGGATCAGGCCCTGTGCACTCAATTTAGCACTCAAGGCCACACTCTCTGGCCCCTGGGGCTCTCCCCAAATCCAAAAATCTGGCAGCAGGGGGGAAGCACTCCCCTACCTCCAAATATTTGGACTTACAAAGAGCATTGTGGGTCTGATGTTCCACATGCTGGTTCTGGACTGTGGGCCAGGGGATGAGCACCCTGTCTATACCTCTGTATAGACAGAGGCGATCCTGCCTTGAGCAGGGTGTTGGACTTGATGACCACTAGAGGCCCCACCCAGCTCCTTTTCTATGATTCTATGGATCCCTGTGAGGTAGGGTGACTATGTCCTGTTTTTTCCAGGATAGTCCTGTTTCAGACTACGTAGGTGTAGCAAGTGGGCCTTCCCAGGGCCGGTCAGACATTGGCCCGCCCACCTGTTTCTGGGCTAACTGCCCACCTCTCTCTCCTGCCATGCCTTGTTGATACATAATTATGGTGTTAATTAGGTGGGAGGCTGCCCATTTTCCCGCCCTGATGCCAGGAAGTGCTACCTGTGGCTCCATTCCTCCCCTACACTGCAGCCCAAGGTTTTCAGGTGTTCCCTCCAGCTAGCTAGCACTGGGACCCAAGCTCCAAAGTCTTACCGGGACACTCACTCCCCACTGGAGCTCCTGGTCCCAGTACCCTCACACTGGGTTTACTTGGTACACACACAAAACAACATACACTGGGTCCCATACCCACACACTGGGCTCCAAACCTACAAATTCACTCTCGGGGCTTCAAACCCTGTCCCCATACCCTCCCTGGGCAATACCCTGGGCCCCAGGAGCTTCCTTAATAGTTCCCCAAGGCTCAGGGCCCCACCCCTCCTGGAGCTTCATGCTGGCTCCTTTATGCAGCCTCAGACCTCCACCTCAGGATCTGGGAGCTGCCACAGGTCCCTCCACCAACTTGGGCTCTGTCTCAGTGCTCCACAGTGAGCCTGCCCCCACCTTGCTTGATCTCACCTACCAGGGATGTGGGAGCTGGGGTTATTAAGGCACCCCAACCTGCCTTTCACTGGGGTGGTAACTGACCTGGTATTTCCTGGGGACTCCCACACCACCAGGAGCCCCATCAAGCCACCCATCCCCAGCAGGGTGCAGTTTTAGGTCATGCCCAGTACCAAGAGCCTCCTAGCCATCCCCATCAGCTCTTACCCATACCTCCTAGTTGTTCCTGCTGCAGCTCAGCCAGGCAATGTGTCTGCCTGGGTTGGCAGAAGCAAACTGCAGCCTTTATATACTAGGTTCTCAAAATGTTTGCCACCGTCAGGCACCTGGTAGCTGCCTGATTGCCCTTAAAGTGGCAGGCACCAACAGTGCCCTGCCATAGGAGGGCATCGCATTGGTACGTTCAAATGAATAGTTCTGTATTTTGTTCGCACTCTGGTGTACCCAGCTGAGACCAGAGCTTGGAGACAGCTGTGTGTGTTGGAGAGTTAGGGAGATGCAGACTGTCCTATTTTATGGGCAGGGAAATATAGTCATCTTACTGTGGGGTGAAGCTCTTTACCTCTGTAGCAGGCTACAAAGTTTTGCTTAGTTTACAGCACAGATGGAGGCAGAGAAGGGAGAGTTCTGCTGCCACATGGGAGCTGTGTGTTGAGGCACTCACAGGTCTGGGAGTGACCAAGCAAGACTGTGTGGTGTGCAGCAGTGTGCATCTGGAGTGAGAAAGAAAGAAGAGGGAGTGGGGCTGAGGTAGGTGCCAGAAAGTGCAAGCTGCTTACTTCTGCAGGGCCCTGAACTGCAATATAAGCAGTCTTAATCAGATCTTAAGAGGAGAACACAAACTGGATATATAGTGTTCCAGGATGAAACAGCTAGGCTTAATGTATTAGGTGCTACCATTCATACAGATGTAACCTGGGCGGTACTCCTAGACGTACCCCCTCTCCAATTGAAGGGATCAAAGCAGGTACACAAGCACTGTGGGAGGTATAGGGACTCTCCTCCCACTATAGAGCAGAGCCAGACCACCAATGGGGACGTAACCATATACCTTTTAATGAGAGAACAGTACTGGGAACATAACCAGTATAAACTAGGGGGTATAGGGGACACTACAACGCCCCGAGGGGGCAGGATTCAACAAAGGTTAGACACTTACAATCGTAGACATATTCATCCAGTTGGCAAAAGGCAGGGTTAACAAAAAATAAAACACAAACAGCCGAACAAACAATACTGGTTGGTGAAATATAAAAGACACAAAATACAAAATGTCAAATAAGGAATATAGGGCCTAGGTACCAGGAGGGGGGGAAAAATACAATGACCCCTTTCCACTGCAACAGGAATTTCTCCCTGTTACTTCACTCACTGCAAGTCAATCCAGCTGGGACTTGAACTCACATCTCCTACATGGTAAGCAGAAACTCTGCCACACTGCCACCAGTGCCAGTATTATAGGAAGCTGCTAGGGGTCTTGACCTTCCTGGAGCCCTGGCCTCACATCAAGCTGCCTGGCCTTTTATTGGAGAAGCTGGAAGCTGAGCCGGGAACCTCTCAGGTCACTGCTCAGATCCTTGCTGAAGCTGGAGAGCCTCTCCTGCTGGCCACAGCCTCTCATGGGCAATCCTGGAGCCCAGTGGGGAGCCTCTCCTGCCGGCCGCATGCTGCGCTGCTGAGGGTCCAACTGCTGCCCACCGGTCCCACTCCTTCAGGTGCTTCTGGGACAACTGCTCCTGCCCCACTTGCCCAGCTCTTGCCAGCTCTTTGAAGCTCCTTCCTTGTGGTCCCTCGCTGGTCTCCCCTGAGTTAGCTGCGCTGCCTCTTTTATCCCCCTCCAGGTGACCCAAGGGGCCAATCAGGGGACATGGAGGGTGAGTCTCTGGGGCCTGATTGGTGAGGAAAGGGAATCCCAAGTCCTCCAATCATCGTTTACCCTTTCAAAACCCCTGGGGTAAGTCACTGCCAGCTAGCCCGTCACACAGAAATGAACAATATTTGACAAATGGCTCATGCTATTTGCATGATATAAGTATCTGCCCACCTTACTCACAGGTGTGTCAATGGTGTGCATCTCAACTGCAGTTATGTCCTGCAGGGCCAGAGACCCCTCACTGATCCTGAGTCACTGGAGCATCTCTACCCCCACAGGAGGCCCTCAGTCATGCTAAGTGGTACTACACCCTGTCATCTCCATTGCTGCCTTCCAATATTTTCAGTCAAGCTTTTCTTTGTCCTTTCTCAGACCATTGGCTCTTCTGCTACACGTTAATTAGAATCACAGGCTTGGAAGGTACCTCAAGGGTCGTCCAGTCCAGGCCCCTGTACTGAAGTAGGATGCGCTATTCTGCTGACTCATGTTGAGTCAGTGGTCCACTTAAATCCCCAGATCCTTCCCAGCAGCACTACTGCCTAATGTATTATATTCGTTTTTTCTTCCCTAGGTGCAGCACCTTACATTTGTCTCTGTTGTCTATAGTCAAGTTCTCCAGTTTCTCAAGAACCTTTTGAAATTTCTATCCTTCGAAGTGTTTGCCCAATGCTCTCCCAATATCTCTGCATCTGTATATTGGATTACTAAACTCTATTTCTGCGTTCAAAACATTAATACAAAGCGTTAACCAGTACCAGATGTAAAGCAGACCTCTGTGAGAGTCAATGTGAACCCTTCTGCCAGTCCAATAGTGATCCATTTTTAGTTCCTCTTTGCTTGTGGTTATTTAAGCAAGCATGTATCCAGATAACAATAATTCTATCTAGGATACATTCCACCAGCTTACTTATGAGAATGTCACATGGGACTTGCTAAAATACAAATATATCATGTCCATCACATTCCCTGCATCCATCAAACTGGATACTCTGCCAAAGGAGGATAGCATATTGTCGTGACTTGTTCCTAATAAATCCATGTTGGCTGCTAGCGATCACTTCCTTCTCCAGGCATTTACACATTGATTATTTTAGAATTTGCTCCAGAAACTTCCCAGGTACTGAAGTCAGGCTGACCAGCCAATAATTCACTGGGTCCTCCCTCCTCCCCCTCCCTGCTTTTTAAAGAAGAGTACTGTATTAGCCCTTCTCAGTCCTTCGGCACTTTCCACGTCATCTATGATGTGGCAAGTATTATTACTAGTAGTTCTCAGATTTCGTCATCCAGTTTCTTCAGCAGTCTCAGATGAATGTCATTTGGTTTTAACTTGTCAAAATCTCTTTGTGCATACTCTTTAACATACTCTCTTTAACATACTCTTGGTTCCAGTTACTTTTGATAAGGATGGGCAAATAAAAAAAGCATTGCTAAGCCACATAATGATTGGTTATTTTCAGAAAGATTGCTAATATGTATTCATGCTTTCTGGGTAGACAATCTTCCACTCAGCATGGTTTTGAAACAGCGGCTTGTTAGCGTTAAGCAGCTAATACAGAGGCAGGAAAGTCTGGCCTGCAGGCTGGATTGGGCCCATGGTGGACTCTATTTCCCAGCAGCCCCTGCCCACATTGCTGCAGCCAGTTTCCATGGAGACCCCTGCAGCAGTGGCCGCACTGTGACAGTGTGGGCTAAGGCTTCCATGGAGACAAGCCCCAGCAGTGCTGGCAGGGCATGCAGCAGGGCAGGGAGGTGCTCTGGGGCCAGGATCTTGAGCCAGTAACAGTGTGGTCTGGAGCTGGGGCAAAGCTGAGATCCACTGCCCACATGCCCCTGTTTGGGGCATATGGGCAGTGGATCACAGCTCTGCCTCTGCTCTAGAACAGGCTGTCACCACTGCAAGATCCCAGCCCTGGAGCAACTCCCCAGCCAGCCGTGTGCCCAGCCAGTGCTGCTGGGACCAGGTGCCATGGAAACCCTGACCCCATGCTGTTACGGCACTGCCACTGCTGGGATCTCCATGGAAAGTGGCCGCAGCAATGTGGGCCAAGACTACTGGGAAGTGGAGTCCAGCTGCTGGCCAGCTGGATTCACCATTTTGCCCTCCCCGTAGCTAATAGCATTTAATGGACCATAAAGTGTGGAACAGGCCAAGTGACAGACAAGAAGGAACTAAACTTTGCCATCTGCCTTTATTGGCATTAGAATATAACATGGAGATCTGTTGAAGCTGGGGAGAAATATGATTAACCCTCTTACGTAAACAATCAAGTATTCTTAAGTATTATTTTTACCATCACATGTAACCTTGCTTGTGGTCTCCACCGTGTTCTCTGAAATAGATCACTGTAAAACTTTTTGGTCCCAGATTTCTGTTATATCTGGTAACTTGCTCCTAAGGTCTGAAAAAGATAACTACCAAGTGAGTACAAATATAGCACATAGCATCCATACTAGTCTACTGACTTCCTGAAAAGCTCCTAAATATGGTAATCATCACTCAGGATGGCACTACTGATACATGTATTTCTGCCTTATTTTATGTCACAATTTCACTTCTCTGGGCTGGGGGCTGGGGTGGCATAAGCACTAAGATGCACATTTGACAGGCAAGCGGTCACATGTTTGAGGCCATAGTTGAAGCACTCACAGTATGGCCTGTCAGATTCCAACAAATCAGGGAATACTGCTTAATGCCTTGTCACAAGGACATGAAAATGGAAAGGAAGGACTTCTCTGTGTGCATCATTGTAATTTGCTAGTTTAGCATCAAAGGAAACACATTTGCCATAGCATGTTATCAGGCACTTTGATATAACTGCTACAATAGTTCAGTTATAAAAGCAATAGTTAGGTTACTCAGGAAAAAAAAAATTGTAGGGTATGTAAATTAAAACATTCAACTACAGCAACAGTATGATTTAAATATGGCTAGTCACCCCTTCAGTGGAAAGACATCTTATTTCATGGAAAATAAAACATGTGAGTTAATTTTTTACTAGCAAGCATTATGTGACTTAAAGTGTTTCCCCATTTTCATATACTAGCAGTTGCAGGGCAATGCTATATTCCTTTTATTAGCTATTTTTCCCAGATTCACATATTCCTGCAGGAACAGGTATTCAGGAAATAGGAATGAATTTTGTCTATTAAATAAAGTGAACAAGATGGCCAGCTGATTGGCAAGTGATGGATACAGCACAGTTGGGCACTATACCTTGGTTTGCTGCTTTAATATTACCTGTTGCAGCTGGTATTAAACCTGACAGATTATATCCCCACAGTTATACTATTAATCTTGATCATATACTGGCTTTGTTGGGGAAGGAGTTCTTTGGTGACCACTGCTATCAAGAGAGAGATTGTATTCTTCTGATATCACTGGCCTTGTACATGTTGAGGCAGCACATGTTGGATAATTGACTAGGAGAATGGCCAGGATGCATGGCAGGTCCAATCAAATTCCTACTATAGACAATCTGAGTTAACTTCATTGGAGTTGGATCAGACCATAAAACCTTAGTACAGATGCTTCCATGCATCAAGATGAAAAGATAGCTCTCCTATCAGCAGAAAATACTTATGCAAAGAAATCTAAATTCAATTTACCAAAAACTGTCATGACAAAAAAGTAATTAAGCTTTAAAACAGGGGTGGGCAAAATACAGCCTGTGGGCTGGGTCCGACCCACCAGGCCATACCATCCAGCCCTCGGGGCCCCTAAAAATTTAGAAAATTTATTTTTATCTGCTGCTGGCTGCCTGTCATCTTTGACAATATGGCGACCGGGGGTGGGGCAACTGTCAAGGTGTGGAGCTACCCATGCAGCCCTCTACAGGTCACCAAAACTTGGTAAGTGGCCCTCCATCTGAAATAATTGCTCTCCCCTGCTTGAAAACCTAATGAATACGTTCCATATTCCTGCAAAAGGGGATGTGACAAATGATAGACAGGGAAACACATGAAGCTTAAATCCAAGGTGTTCATATTCACTCAGTGCTGAAAGGAAGCATGACTGGCTAACAGTCAGAGCTGAAGAAACTGGAAGGAGACTTGATTAAACAAAAACAAAAAAGGCCTCTCAAAATGACCTCACCCCCTGAGAACTTTAGTTTTTCTTTGTGAAACCCTTCATTTAATTTTTCAGCCAACATACACACATCTTTTGAAGGAAAGAAGTTACCATCGGTGACCATTTTTTTTAGTCTAATGCTTTTTTTTTTGGTCCAGAGAATCCTCAGACACTTGTTGATTTGTAAGAGGGTACACAAACCTATGCAGTATTAAGCAGGAGGCTCAAAACTCCAGTTTAGGTCAAAGTAACTAAATAATGGATAAGCCAATGATTTAAAAGATACCACCACTACCACAGAACATTATTGTCTTACTAGGAGAGTCTTTCAGCTAGTGTCAGTTAGTTTTAAAGCAGGCTGCAATTGTAGCAGAGGAAGCAAAGGACCAAAATGTGTTGAGTTCAAACTATTAAGGCTGCATGTTACAAAGGAATGAGGAGGCACTCCAGCATCCTGCCGTGATAGCACAGTGCAGCTCTCCACTTGGAAAGAAGAGTTGGATAAAAGAATGTCAATAATCTGTGCCTCAGAGTGAGAGAGCATGTGGGTGTGGAGATTGCTTGAGCAGTTAAATACAAACGTCCAATAGGTATTTATTCTATCAAAACAAAAGCAATTGTTTGATTTAGAAGAAGGAAACTGATCTGGTGATCTCCGTTTCATTGTGTTACCATTCCAAGAATGTTACTGTGGATCAAAGAACCGCCTGAGTTATAAACAGGAGTAACTCCACTGACTTCAGAGGACTTATATGTTCAATAGCTGGCTCTGATAACCAGGGATCTTGGTTTTCTCTATTTAAAAATAGCAAATTCTCTAATAAAAGCCACAAATTCTCTGATTAAAAAACCCCAAATCCGCACTTATCCATGATTAAAATGAAACACCACTATACAGAACCAGATTAACACATAGGCAAAGTAGGCACATGCCTAGGGCCCTGAGCTGCAGGGGGCCCAGTCCTGCTCTCCATGGGTGGTGGTGCAAATGGACCCAGCCATCACTCTTCCTGTCCCTTCCACTGGGGTTGCAGAAGGGCCTGATCCAGGCAGCTTTGGTCAGCACTGCACAGCGGGAGTGAGGATTTGACTCAGCATTTCATTTGGGGTTTTTTATCATGGAAAATCAGAGCTTTCTCTGCCCTTTTTGCTCACCAGGACACAGGTCCAGCTGCAGCTGTCCCCCCACTGCATTGTGGTGCTGAGCAGCCCTGATATGCCAGTGTCCTGACCATGCCATTGCCTCTCACTCCTCTTGCACAGCCCTTTAAACCTGCTGGTGCCCCTCACTCCCCACCCACAACCCCCTGCTCCTCCCAACCCTGCTGGAAGGGCCCCCAGATGCCAGGACTATGGGGCCATGGACCTGGATCCACAGCCCCTGCCCCCACCCCCACCAGCACCCAAACCCTGGTTGCCATCCCGGGGATGCAGTGGCTGCTGCAGCAGAGCAGTGTGTGGAGCCTGGCTCCCCCTCCCCCATGGGTGACACACAGTGGAGTCCATGTGGGTGGTGGATACGGGCTGGCTGTTGTGGGCTTGGGGCTCCACACCCTTCTGCCTTTTCCCCAGGGCCGCCTCAGCCTAGTGGGTGGGACCTGGTGCAGCAGAGCAGAGTGCAGACAGGATGGGAAGCTTGGCACTGCTGTTGGGAGCTCCACACTGCCATGGCAAGGTGCTTCCTGCCTGCCTGGCAGCAGTGGCGGGCACAACTCTGTGTCATCACCCCCACTGCTGCTGCACGGGCAGGGGGTGCCTCATCATAGTGAGGAAGGGTTCATGGTGGTGACACTGAGTTTCCCCACCCTGCTCTGCCATGCCAGGTCCCACCTGCTGGGCTGTGGAGACATAGGGGGAGTGGGGGGGGAGGGTGGGCAACAGGGCAGGAAGCCCAAACCCACTGTGGGCAACCTACCCGTGGGCAACCTACCCCTGCCCCACTCACTAATCTGGGGGGCCCCTTGTGTCCCCCCCTAGGAGTGCACTCAGCAGTGGTGAGCCAGCCCCCTGCCTCTACCCCCCAGATGAGCTGCCCATGCCTCTGTCCTACCCCCTGCCCGGGCCATGCAGCTAAGCATTCTGGCCCTGGTCCCAAGCCCCATGCACTGCCCTAGCTGGGGAGCAGCCCTAGCCCAGCCACAGGCATACCCAACTCCCTCTCTCCCTCACTATAGGAGCCTCAGTCCCTACCACCACCCCATACCACCACTGCCACCAGACTTATCTGTGGGAGCTGCTCTCCAGGATGCCTGGCACATGTACATGGTGTCCCCTGCTGATCGCCCTTCTCCTGCTCCCCCCAGCCCCTTGCAGGCTGGAACTCTGCCAGCCCACCTTTCCCCACATTTTTCTCCTTTAAAGGAGAAAATCCAGGATTTGCTCTTTAAAAATGAGAAAATCCAGGTTTTACTGTATTTTTCTGTGGCAAACAGTAAACCTGGGTCCCTGCTGATAACTCAGGTGCTGACAGAAGTGACGTTTTGTCATACAATTGGCCCCTTGAAGCACTCTACAGTCATGCCCTGGGAGAAGTGCACAGCTGAAGAGGGCTTTAAAAGTGTCCAACTGCACAACAGTCTGAACCCTCATTACATGAGGGCTCAGATGACAGCGTTCCAAAGTGGAGCACCTTCATTAACTTCTCTCAGTCTCTGCCAGGACCAGAGCTTGGGTGATGCAGCTGAGCCCTGCCCCCAGTGTTGTCTTCAGAACGGGAGGAGAAGAAGGGAGGGGCAGGAGCTTGGGCTGGGATTTACCCAGCCTGTGCAGGAGGGTGGGGCAGGTGAATTGGAGCCCAGCACTTTAGGCTCCAATCCACCTGCCCCACCCTCCAGCACATGCTGAGCAAACCCCAGCCTGAGCTCCCTCCCTTCGCTTCTCCCCTTCCCATCCTGAAGACAGCATCAGAGCTGGGAGGGGGGCACAGGGTTCCAGGAGAGAGGCTGCAGACATGCAGCCACTTAAAACTGGAGTTCGATCCCTCCAACTCCCTGGATCCAACAGCAAACATCTGTTGTGTTGGGGAGAGAACTGTAACTCATGGCACTTCCTGTGAAGTGCCATGAGTTACAGCAGGGAGCTGCATGTCTGTCAGCTGCACCTTAAATCAGAACCACAGGATACTTGGAAAATTCAGGTCTTAAGGAGGCCTATCACAGTCAGCCCAATTGCATAGAGTAAAAGCAGAAAAAATATTCTGTCAGTGGGTGCATCTACATAAGACATTTACTATGCAGTAGACTAATTAGTTATGCAGTAAGCATTTCAGCATCTACATGTGTGCCCTTATTAGACTTGAGTAAAGTAATTTACTCCACAGCAGGACAGTAGTTGTAAATACAAGTACTGTTCTTCTGTGGAGTAAAAAAAACCCAACATAAACCTCTGCAGCAGTACATGTGTAGCAGTGCCAGATTATGACATGCTGAGGCCTTAAACTATGTCCAGTTTAAGAGGCCCCACACGATAAAAATAATCCACAAAATCCATGAAAATGGATTTTAATGAAATTTAAGATGAATTATTGTTATTTCTGCACAAATTTATGAACTCAATATGAATAATAACTGTGGAGCTATATATATATTTTTGTCATATTAGAACAAAAATGTCAATTTTTTTTTTCTTATTTAGAGGCCCCTCATATTATGAGGCCCTAAATTGTAGCTTAAGTAGTGTAAACCTAAATCTGGCACTGACGTGTAGACGCTGCCCTGGCAGGCTATGGCATGAGGGTGCTTCAATGTGGGGGCTGTCTTCTGGCTAGCTCCATATTGAGCACCCTTGTACTCCAGCCAGCCCCTCTCCAGCATGTTGAGCCAGGGGAAGCAGCCCCAGGCTGGCAGGCTGACCCCCGGAGCCCTCTGTCAGCTGGGGCTGCTCTGCCCTGGCTCAACGTGCTGTGGTCCCGGGTGCATGTTCAAATGGCAATGAATGCTGGAGTGTATTGCTTCACATTAATTGCACATGTTGAAACACCCAGTGTCAAGCATTTTCCTTTTTTTCTTTTGATAAGCAGAGCCTCATGCACTCTGCTGCTTTTTTAATAGTTCACTCTCTTGAAAAGAAAGTTTTCAGTCTGAAGTCTTGCCCTGTCTTCTCCTGTTGAATCCTTAGTGGCTCTGTCTCTTTTATTAAAACAACTGCTGAATGACTAACCATCTCAGTGGTAACATTGCAGTGCATCTAAACATCTGGAACCTGGCCTACAGCATCCTTGTAATGCATACACTCAAACAGAAGGTGAACAGGAGCAGCTTACAGGGGAATGTTGGAAGAAGTTTAAGGAATGTGTGTGGTTCCTTTACTTTAGCTTTTGCACTGGGTCATGCATGTGGCTAATTTTAAAGCAAGAGCTAGGATGTGCCTTCAATGTATAGTTCTTTCCTTTCTGCCTGCAGACACTTCTTCTCTGAAAACTCTTCATGTATTTTACATTAAAAAGAGTCATTTTTTCCATGTCTTGGTGCTCTATACTATAGTTCTAGGTAGAGGTTAGGCAAATCAACCCCTTGAGTTTATAATAGTACAATCTTTCAAGTCAGTGGCCATCCAGTGTTCAGAACTTCTGAAAACCAGGGCAGGTAGACGGAGAGAGTTGCATCAAAAATCAGTAAAATAATCTTATTTTATGATGGAAGGAAGCAGTACCAATGCATCAATTTGATAATCAATTTGATTTTGGCTATTATCAGTGCATCCTGGTGGTCTGTTTTTTCCCCAAAAATGCCAGGAGAGGAACATGAACAAGTGCTCTGAAGGAGACCAGTGAACTGAAGTATTTACATTTTTCTTCAATATGAATCTTTTCCATCTGGCAGCCTCATCTTTAAACACATACATGTAAAAAAAATGTATACAATCATACTCAATTGTAGCCCAGGACCCACTCAGTTACATACTGCGGTTTGTCCCAGCCCCCGGCAGCTGGGGCTGAAGGCAGTGAGGAGAGGGGCTGATTGGGTACACGTGGGGCTCCACTCACATGTGTGCCCCCTTACCCGAACAGCGTCAGTCGCGGTGGCACAGCAGAGGCAGCAGCAGGGGCAGCAGCAGCTGATCCCCCTAAGGTAAGTGGGGCAGAGGAGCTGGTGCAGCTGGGGTGGATCTGGAGGGGAAGCCCCCTGGATCCCTTTTAACTGAGCCGGCAGGAAGCTGCGCTCCCAAGCCACGTGCTAACAGAGCGCGCAAACAGGTGTGCTCTGTAAGGGCGTGATGGTGTTTGCGCCGGTGTTTGCACAGACAGGCAAGCAGAAGGGGCCAGGAGGAAGTCTTCAGCAAGGGAGAGGCAAAGGCACTACACTAAAAAAAATAAAAAAAAAAATGGTATCAACGCCAAGTGCTGCTAGGGCCCCTGCCTGGGGGGTGCCGCCTACATGGGGCTTCTCTGAGGCCTCAACCCAGACGGAGCCTGTGGGGGAGCTGGCATCACCCTGCCCCCTGGCCTGTGAAGGATGTCCAGAGGGGATGGGGGGGCAGGGAATGGGGGCCCCCACACCTGTCCTGAAGGTGCCCATCTTAGGGCCTTGGAGGGGCAAGTGAGGGAGCTCCAGGAGGAGGTTAGCAGACTGAGGGGGACCAGAGAAGCAGAGGATGAATTGACAGGTATTTCCTTTCCCTGCAGGGCCATGCACCAAAGGGAGAAGCACCCCAGGAGGTGCCCTACACAGTGGAACGGCAGAAGGGTCCCTCCAGAGCCAGGGCTGCTCAGAGTGGTGCAGTATCAGCTCCCGCAGTCCAGCTGGGGAACAGGTATAAGGCCCTGGCAACATTGGAAGAAGAGGAAGGAGAGGAGGAAACCTCTGGAGAGGAGGCCACTCCATGCACAGAACAGGCTGAAGGAGGCAAGTTGACACAGAAGAGATGCTGGGTGTTCGTCATTGGTGACTCCATCCTGAGAGGAATGGAGGGTCCCATCTGTCGCCAGGATCCCATGACACACAAGGTCTGTCTGCCCGGAGCATGGATTCAGGATGTAACGGAGATGATCCCAGCCCTTATCTGGCCCACTGATTACTACCCCATGGTCCTAAACCATGTGGGCACTAATGATGTGGCCAGGAGCAGCCCAGATCACCTGATGAAGGACTACAAAGCTCTGGGGAGCAAGCTGAAGGAGACAGGGGCACAGGTGGTCTTCTCATCTGTCCTTCCAGTGAGCGGATGTGGACGACGCCATGAGACCTGCATCAGGGAAATCAACTTGCAGCTTAGGAAATGGTGTCTCGAGGCAGGTTTCGGCTTTTTGGACCACGACCCATACTTCAGAACAAGAGACATGCTCAGGTGGGATGGGCTTCACCTCTCCCCCAAAGGTAAGTGTGTGTTCTCTTTCAGGTTGGCTGATCTCCTCAGGCGGGCTTTAAACTAGGCTTATCAGGGGAAGGGGAGGATGAGGACAGAGGGAGCCATGGAACACTGAACCAAGAGACACCCACAGGAACAGCCCAGCCAAGACAGGCGATGAGCACAAGAAGTACCCAGGTAAGAGACAGGGTTCTGGATAGTCCTGGGATTAGGGGGGCGGTGCATACACCCTCAGGAGGCCTTAAATGCCTCTATACTAATGCTCGTAGTATGGGGAACAAGCAGGAGTAACATGCCCTCCTGCTAGCTAACACAAACCCAGACATAGTGGGGCTCACTGAAACTTGGTGGGATCCAACACACGACTGGGTGGTAAACATCAAGGGCTATAGGCTATACAGGTGGGATAGAACAGGGAGCAAAGGTGGGGGTGTGGCGCTCTACGTCAAAGAGCAATACACATCCTCAACATGTAGCACTGGGTCAGAGGAGGGGCAGACTGAAGTGCTCTGGGTCAGAATACAAGGGGGTCAGGGGGAAAGGGACTTAACGGTGGGGGTCTACTACAGACCACCCAACCAAAAGGAAGAGCTGGATTGGGAAGCCTCAGGTCACTTGCAGAGGCAGTTAAGTCAAGGGACGTGGTCATCATGATATCGATTATCGCCTTCTGGAATTCACCATCCAGCGCAGGGTGTCAAAGGCCTGCAGCAAGGCAGCAGCCCTGGACTTCAGGAGGGTGGATTTCAATGAGGTAAGAAGACTAGTTGGGGAGGCACTGAGGTCCCGGAGGGGAGGGGAGCTGGGAGTCCAAGAAGAGTGGTCGTTCCTTAGGGAGACAATTCTCCAAGCCCAAAGGGTGACAGTCCCAATGTGGATCAAAGGGGGCAGGAGTGTTCAAAAGTCCCCATGGCTCACCAAAAGCATCCAGGAACATCTCAAACCTAAAAAGGAGGCATACACGCAATGGAAGGGAGGGGTCATCACCAAGGAGGATTATACCTCCATTGCGCGAGATTGTAGGGGGGCTGTTAGGAAGGCTAAGGTGGAGGCGGAACTGGGACTAGTGACCCAGATCAAAGATAACAAGAAGTCCTTTTTTAAATACATAGGGGGTAAAAAGAAGATACCAGGTAACGTGAGGCCTCTGCGGGACACGCTTGGAAATCTGGTGGTCACACCAGACAACAAAGCTAACCTCTTCAACAAATTCTTTGCTTCCATTTTTCTGAGCAGGGACTGGGACATCCTGGACGGACCCAATGGGATCCCAGATGGACCCATGGGAGGCGCAGCCAGGTCCAGCATCAGTAAGGACCTAGTCAGGGAACTTCTGGTGGGAGGGACTGGACGTATTTAAATCAGCAGGTCCTGACAATCTCCACCCCAGAGTGCTGAGGGAATTAGCAGAGGTCATTGCGGGACCCCTAGCATGGCTTTACGAGCACTCATGGTGCTCTGGCATTGTGCCAGAGGACTGGAAAAGGGCCAATGTGGTTCCCATTTTCAAAAAAGGGAGGAAGGAGGACCCAGGAAAATATATGCCAGTTAGTCTTACCTTGGTCCTGGGTACGCTTTTTGAGAGAATTATCCTGGCACATGTCCGCGAGGGGCCAGCAGGGGAGATTATGCTTAGGGGCAACCAACATGGGTTCATTAGAGGCAGGTCCTGTCAGACCAACCTGGTGGCCTTCTATGACTAGGTCACAAAATCCTTGGATGCAGGTGTCACGGTGAACATAGTCTTTCTGGACTTTAGGAAGGCCTTCGACACTGACTGTCACCCCATCCTCATTAAAAAATTAGATGACTGTGGTGTCGATGCCTACACAGTCAGATGGGTCTCAAACTGGCTGGAAGGCCGCACCCAGGGAGTGGTGGTGGGCGGGTCATTTTCGACCTGAAGGGGGGGATCCCCCAGGGCTCGGTCCTCGGGCCCACACTGTTCAACATCTTCATCAGTGACTTGGACGAGGGGGTGAAAAGCACCTTGTTCAAGTTCACGGATGACACAAAGATGTGGGGAGCAGTGAGCACATTAGAAGGGAGAGACAGGCTACAACTAGATCTGGACAGGTTGGGTGGGTGGATGAGAACAGGATGGGTTTCAACACTGACAAGTGCAAGGTACTGCACCTGGAGAAGAAGAACCAGCAGCATACCTACAGGCTGGGGAACTCCCGTCTCATCAGCACAGAGGCAGAAAAGGATCTTGGAGTTGCTATTCATTCCAAGATGAACATAAGCCACCAATGTGAGGACACAGTTAGGAAGTCTAACCACACCTTTTCATGCATCCACAGATGCATCATGAGCAGGGCCAAGGACGTGATCCTCCCCCTCTATGCAACATTGGTCAGGCCGCAGTTGGAGTACTGTGTCCAGTTCTGGGCGCCACACTTCAGGAGGGATATTGCCAGCATTGAGAGGGTCCAGAGGAGGGCCACTCACCTGATCAGGGGCAGCAGGGCAGGCCCTACGAGGAGAGGCTGCAGGTCCTGAAACTGTTCAGCCTCCACAAGAGAAGGCTGAGAGGGGATCTGGTGGTCATCTATAAATTGGCCAAGGGAGACCAGCAGGCATGGGAGAGTCCCTGTTCCCGCAAGAACTACCAGGAGTAACAAGGAATAACAGCTGCAAGTTGACTGAGAGTAGATTCAGGCTAGACATCAGGAGGCACTACTTCACAGTCAGGGCAGCTATGATCTGGAACCAACTTCCAAGGAAAGTGGTGCTCACTACTACCCTGGGGGTCTTCAAAAGGAGGCTGGATAATCATCTAGTCGGGGTCATTTGACCCCCAGCATTCTTTCCTGCTCATGGCAGGGGGTTGGACTTGATGATCTGCTCAGGTCCCTTCTGACCCTATCAACTATGAAACTATACTGTAGGAAGACATAGTCAGGAACAAAAAGCCTGAAAGAGCTGAGAATTTAAGCAGACAAGAATTGTTAGCAATAAATGAAGTAGTGACTTAGACAAGTTAGTGCCCTGGAAGAAACACAAGTTCTGGTTCTATTTATAACTATCACACATGAAAACTATTCTTTAATGAGCATAAAAGAGATAAGGAAACTAGAAGTGATGTACTATGATGGAACAAGTTAAGACAAACCGGTTTCATTTATAACCTAGCATAAATGCATCCTATACTAGAGTGATCTCTTGCCTGGTCTAAATAGTTCTAGTTATTTCACCAACAGAAAACATGATTGGTTTGACTTTTCACATATTTACTGTGGAGATATGCTTTCTGAAAAGGTGAAGGGGTTTGTTGATCATATGCTGGATTGCAAACGGACAATTTCTGCATTTATCATAACATCTCCCTGTGAGATTCTGGAATCTCTCTTTCTCGGGTACTGGAAAGATGACAAATGATAGGTCTAAGATTCTGACATTTATGGAAGCAGCGATGCAGAGACTTCTGTTGACATATATATGCTATAACCTTTGGAAGTGCCATTGATATTTTCACTTTGAAACTGATGAATATGAAACAGAAAGAAGTGGAGTGGTATATGCATGGTCTTATAAAATAACACTAACGGTGGGAGTCTAAACAGACTGCTATAAATGCACTAAATCAGCACTACTACAGGCTGTGGTAGGGATTATTTTAGACCAGCGGCCAGCAACCTATGGCCTGCAGGCCAAATCTGACTTGCCAGGTGATTGGTTTGAATCTGAGAAGCCTGGTC
Source organism: Alligator sinensis (assembly GCF_000455745.1). Taxonomy (NCBI): domain Eukaryota; kingdom Metazoa; phylum Chordata; order Crocodylia; family Alligatoridae; genus Alligator; species Alligator sinensis. The sequence goes on along the minus strand of NW_005842205.1, from coordinate 431,070 downwards.
ATCTGTGGCAATTCTGCCTTTGGAGCTAGCTCTGTTAAAGAAGCCCATCACTCCAAAAGGTTGCCAATGCTTGTTCTAGACTTGTTTTTTAGGTCTTCATCCAATACAATGACAACCAAACTATCCTACTAATGGCATCTGGTGCCCAACTTGAGATGGGGGCTGATTTTTGTATGTGTAAGCACTTAATTACAACTGACATCATTAGGGATTGTGGATACTTAGGGCATCTTTACACGTGCTCTGAGGAGCAGGTAGGGGGGCGAGGCACTTTAATTTGAGTGGTGCTTGGGAGCCACTCTAAGACATCTGCAGAGTCTTGTGTATTCAGTGTCCCATGGTTCAAAATGGTGGCAGGATTGTTTTAACTAAAGCTTATTCAATAAGCTTTAATTAAAGTGTCCCTGGTGCCATTCTGAAGTGTGGGGACACTGAATACATGTGATGGTGAGGCTACTGAATCATACTAATTAGGACACATCAGAGTAGGTGTCAGGCAGGTGCCCTTAGTACTTAAGATTTTAGGCTCAGCATTTCAGCTTCAGTTCTCAGATCTACAGGCACCTAATTTATTAAAAGCTGTTTTATCTCTTGGACTATCTCACAGATAAATGGTAAGGGCAAACTCAGGACTATTTATAAATTATGAGGAACTCAGATGCTATGGTAATGAGTGCCAAAAAGGTAAGCTCATGAACAAATTGTTAACTCCATGGTCAGTTTAGGGTTTTGATAGTGTGCGGTAAGCAAAGAACAGATGCAAAGAATAAAGAGAACAAAAACAAATATTAAAAGTTTGCCCCATTGTACTAAATTTCATCTAGTCAGCAGAGACCTTGAGGAAAAGGTAACACCTTGCTGTGTAATTAATGGTTGTTGATGGGATTTTTTTAAAGTATCTAACTGACTTGTCCAAAGACTCATTTTTTGAAAATCTCACTCCAGGTCACTGGGCCTACACACCAAGGAACAAAATTAAAGTCAAATGAATGATTTTCACTTGGACAGTGCTGGTGTTTCATATGTGCTGAGAGGCTGTGGGCACGTTTATATGTTGCCCTACATCACCATAGTGACACGCTACATCACTGTATGACTCGCCACATAATGGAGCAATCATGTGTCTACACATGATTGGCAGCTATTTCACTGGAGCGGTTTACGCCCCTATTTTAGCGCGCTGTTATGGTGAAATAGCGGTGAAAACTAACCATGTGCTGCACGCACGGTGCAGTATGGGAAGTTACTGTACTTCCTTTTGGAAGTACTAAAGCACGGCACAGTAACAACATCGCTATAGAGCGACATGTAGATATGTGCTGTATTGACAAACTTACTGTTCTTTTTAAAGTTTTTTTTGCACAATGATACTGAATAATAAAGTGAGAGCAAATAGTATAATATCTTCAGAGCATCCTCATCTGAAGAAAAGGAGGAATAGGTCCCTTAATGCAGATCTGTTATCTAAAGCTATTTCCCAGAAAACACACAAAACTGCCCATCCCAGGCAATTAGAAATTGTTCTTCTGTTTATTGAAGAATTTACTTAATACTATTCTTCTTCTTCTAAATACTTTGATTATAGCATCTTTTTCATTTAAGTCAGGAAGTGGACACTTAGAAGTTGTGGAAAAGTTTTCAAAGCACTTATTTCACAGTGCTGTTACATATCCAGCATTGCACAAAGGAGTTTCATCAATGATTTTGAACAGAAATACTGGATTTTCCAGACTGTTACAGAAAATCAATAAGCAGCAATAATTATGAGCTGTCAAATCACTACCTGACAGCACATGAGATACCCACATTAAAACAGTTTTATAAAACAATCCATAAGATTGTTAGTGAAAGACTAGAGCTCTCCATTATGCTCCTTTACCCCAGTAACTCCATTACTAGCAATTCAGTTACTCCTGATTCACACTAGGGAACACATTGGATTTTTTTAGACAATATTCTCTTCTTACACATTCAAACAGTTAAAAAAAAATCCATAGAGCTGTTAGTGATAGAACAGGGCATAAGACTGAAGAGGAACATCCTGTTGTGGGCTTGAGAAAGATACAGAGAATTGAACTAACAGACTAACAGAAAGCAAGAACATTGAATGGTGCTATAGAAACAAAACAAAGAGAAATGGCGCATCTACATGAAATGTTTACTGTGCAGTTGACTAATTAATTGCGTAATAAATGTCTCAGGGTCTACATGTGCATCCCTATTAGGGCACATGAAACTAATTAAACTCCACAGTCAGGTAGTGCCTGTAACTACAAATCCTACCCTGCTGCAGAGTTGTTTCATGCAAAGCCATGCACATGTAGATGTTGCCTGACTGACTGGGGCACAAGGAAACTTTAGTACTGGGGCTGCCTGCTGGCAGTAAGCTCCAGAGTTTATTCATGTGCACTAATTGCATGTGTAGACATGCCCAAACAGCCTGAATCTATGCTGTCTGTATAGCACTTATTGGATACTGTACTGGTACCAAACTTTATCGTGGCTATGTTTTCCTCCTTACTTTCATAAAATGAAGAATATCCATCACCCAGGGTCTTTTAGCCTTCAGTGACCAAGTTGTTTATATTGTGTTCCAAACAGACCTGTGTATAACTTTCCAGGGGGAAGCTTGGTAAGAACAGATATAAAGAATCACACCAAGGAATACAGTTGCAATGCACACCGATAAGATATGCTGGTCCAAAAAGCCTATGAACTTTGCTACATATTCTGGAGCACTATATACTGGCATCTTAAGTATATTTCACATACACACATCTCTAGAGCCTTCTCATAACAAAATTCACCTGAAACAGTTGAATTAAAAACTCAGTCTTTTGGCAAATGTGGATATAGCTTTGTGTAAACTCCAATTCTTTGGCCCCCAAACAGACAATTTCCTGCTTATGAATGGAACGCCTATCTACAGCCCATTGCTAAAACACATGCTCCTGGTCCCTCACCTTTTTTCCTTGACTTGTTCTCAACAAAGGCTACAAACTTCCATTGTTATAGCTGAAGGAGTGTATAATTCAAAGGACCCATGCCTCCCTCATCTTCATGTTCCTTTATACCTCAATAAGTCCATTATCATTGATACAGTTATTCTTGATTCATACTAGGGAACACACTGTAAGAGGAGAATATCATTTAACATGTGCAGAATGTTTTCCTATAAACCCCTAATTCTGCCTTTGGGATGCTTGAAGATAGTGTTGATAAGAGTCAATGGGCACTATGTGCCTACAGCCAAGGGAAAATGAGTCCCAGTCTGTTCCTGAATCCTTCAATATCTCTAAAGTAAACACTCTAGGAGAGTGACACCAATAAAGAAAGCCAAAGTGAAAGCTACACAAACTTAATATTTCAGCCTGCAAGATTTCATGTAAACATTTTTTCCAATTTAGACTCAGACAAGTGGTGTCCCCCCCCCCAAATTATGATATTCTGAACTGCCAGGTACTTCCTGTTGTTATATTCTTGTTTTAGCACATGGAAGTGAAAAGACATATCCCCTTCTCAAAAACCTCACTGAGAAGGATTTCAGACATCATATGTCAATAGAGCAGTGGAAAACTGCTGGAGCATACCAGAGAACTGGGGCTTCTGGCACAGGAACATTTTTTTTCCTAATTAAGGGTATGGGTCTGCTTTTACCTGCACCACTATAAAGATTTCCTCTCAGGTATAGCTAGTGAAAGAGTAGAATTAGGTCTTGTATATTCCCCCACCTCAGTTGCCAGCCCTCGCAGCACTAAACTGGTTACAAGATCAGTTAGAAGAATCTCAAAACTTTTTTGCAAAGCAGTGAAAGCCTTCCCTGCTACAGCTAGCTTTGTCTGCCCATTTGTTTTTAGTGACCAATGAGAAAGAATATTCATTTTGACAAGCTATTTGAGGAAGCATATTTCAGAGCCAGTAACAAGGCAATGAATTACAAGTCAGCTTTCATATTGGTATCTCTATCCTTCTATAGACTTTTTTGCAACTTGTGAATTGGCCCGATCTCTTCCTCTCAGCTCCTGTCTCCTTCTTTTTCCTCTGCTATCAGCACTTTAGGAAGGTGTAACTGTGAAACTCATAAAACCACAGCTAGTGGTTGATAATGAGTATTCTCGTCAGCACCAGCATCAGTTTTACTTCCTAACCTAAACTGTCTCTAGCATTTATTTGTGCTGTTATACATCTTACAGGCAGGAGACAACAGTGGTGAGTGAAGTTATCATTTTATATAGCGATATATGCAGAAAGTACATCATAATCTGGCTTCAGGTGCATGTGCTCAGTTTTTGCTGAAGTCAGGAGAGTTCTGTACATATCAGAAGACAATTTTTGGCCAGATGTGAATAAATTGACCGTGAGAGTCTTCTGGAGCTGTATAAATGCACGAGTCTGACGTGTGATATGCACCTTATAGACTAACTAAATCAGAGATGCATAAATTTTCATGAGCCTATGCTTACTTCATCAGATGCTGTGTGATATGGTCATTGTTGGGAATCAGACAGTAATCCTTGATCATGCAAATACTTCTAGGGTGCATGGCAGAGAGCACAAGATTGTTGTCCTCCAGTATAAGGAAGAGTTTCATCTATAAATTTAATTATTTATGGGTGGAAGTCTCATGCCCATATAACCTCCAGACAAAAGGTAAATAGAAAGAGGAAGAGGCAGGTCGGTAGGAATAGAGAGCTACTTTGGAGCAGTATGTAAAATTAAGTCTCGGCCTTGCACACAGGCTACTGTAACCAGATTGGATCCTCTATTATACTAAGACTTCTTTTCTCAGCTATTGCAGTAGGAATACTGGCTTCAGATGGAAGTTGAACTCCAGATGAAAGAACAGTCATTGAAAAGTGGAAAGAGTTTCCTTATTATTACTTGCTTCACCATTATGTTAATCACATATATGGCCAAGGGATTCATAAAACACATGTTGACAGTTGTGAAAGCTGCCCCTTAGAATGAGATATAGAACTTGCTGGACAGTGAAGAGCCCTTGCAATTCTGGCATTTGATGTGTTTGCTTATGAAGTGCGGGGTACACATGTCCTTTCAGAAGAGAAAGCTCAGTAACAGAGTGCATTCTGGTAATCGATCCTGGAAGAATAACACTAAAGCTTTTCCTCAAGCATTCATTTCAGACATGGGAAATGTCAGGTTTTTAACCATGGACTGTAATTTGTCATCTTGTGAAAGATTAAAATTCATTTTATGGTCCTTTGCAAAGGCAGAAGATGATGCACAGTACAGATCAAAAGCACCTGCATCTTTCTTAATGAAGTAACAAAAATAATGTGGGGGCTAGAAATACGATAATGCCATCTTGAGCTCTCTGATGGCACTAAGAGGTTTCAGTTTGTATTTCATCTTTAAGATGTTTGGATTAGAAATATATCTACTAGAAGGGGAGTTTTGAAAAAAAAGGTTATTGCTGAACACAACATTTTCTTTTATCTATCAGTATCGTGTGCATGGCTAGTCTTATTGTTTTCACATAAAGTGTTACGGTTTACATAGAAAGAATAGATGGTCCATTCCTGAAATCAGTTCAGATATATAGTGCCTTTATATTAATTTTGGACTATTTCAGTGTTTCAAAGTGACAAGACTGGCCCTTATATATTCGTAAATCTGGGAGAAAGGGTAGATCAAATAATGACACATGTTTATGAGTACAAGTGCACTATTTAACTGTGAGAACATTGTACAATGGCTAGACTACTCTGGTTGTTCTGGATGAATATTGTAATTATGGTTAGAAAAACCTAGGCATCAAAGGAAACTAAACAATAAAATATTTGTATAATTAAGTTAGCTAGCATACCGGTATTTATGTATGAGGCTTATACTTCTGGAACATGAAACATTCCCTGACAGAATAGTTCAGCTTTTGTTTGAAATTGCATCTAGAGCAGTTTATAAAAATATAATACCACAGAACAGATTTACATATTTATTTTGATATTCAGCAAATAAAACATAAAAGAATATTTGCCTTTGGTGCTCTTGGTGTTTTTAATTAAAAGTGCAATCCAACAAAACAGAAGCCATAACAATGAACCAACTATCCTTCTTTGTGGAAAAGGAAGCTAACATCTAGGACTAAAAAATCCCATCTCAACCACCACAAAACCCTAATCCAAACAAAATTTCACACCACCACTGGAAACTACTCCACCAACCACCCCAAGCAAATTAGTGTCCTAAGTTTCAACCAGTCTAAGTTATACCCAGGGAAACAATATCAAAAGACAAGCTCCTCGGTGAAATGCTTTATCAACATCCTCCTCTTTCCTATTCCCAGGGCTGGATCCTACCAGGCAGTAAGTACATGGCTAGGGCCAGCACCACCCACAGCCAAGGGAGTAGTCCCAACAATGTCAAATGAGATGCACCAAGGTTGAACTAGGATTTGTATTGGCCAAATTTTAAAACATTTGGCAAAGTCAAGTATTCAAAAGTTGGGAAATGTCCCTCCTTCAGATAACCACCAACCTTCCCAGAGCCTTCTCTCTCATCTTTTTCTTCCTAAAACCAGACTACTGTTGACTTGTCAGATGGGGGGGAGGGGCAGGGAGAGCTCTAACTTTTTCAGGGCATGGTAGAATAAACATGGTAGAATAAATCAAACTAATTGCAAAGCTTTGATTTTTAAACCCAAAGTTCCTTCCTAGTTCCTCCATGACCACTTGTTCTGTCAAAGGGGCTTCACACAGAGCTGGCCATGAGAAGTATGGATTGTACAGTCCTGTGATCTGATCAAACTCATCCTACAAACTTAGAGGACACATTTTGAAGAGACCTTATCATATGTTCCTTCAGTTCGCAGCCCCCAGGGTCAGAATAATATTACTATCCTACACAAGGAGGGAATAACAGATCCATGCAGAAACTCATATGCCAGAGGTTTTGAGGGAAGGAGCCATCATCCATCACCATGCTGTAAGCTGCTTTCAGGTTTGCTGAAAAAGGAATGAAAAAGGAGAAAGAAGGATCTGGGGATGGGAGGGATGGATGAAAACTAGTATCAGTTCCCAGATGCCTTTTTTGTAAGTGTTAGTCTCTAGGAAACAGAGTACCCCCTATGTAACAGAACCAAAGAGACATATCTTAAGGCAGGCTAGACCAGAACACCATAGTACTATCTGATCAATACATTCAGAGAACTTGGCTGTGCTTATCTGGTGATGCATGCAGTAGTGGGGACTTTGCATAGCACCTAGTGCACATAAAAATAGCAGAGAATCAGCAAGTTGTGTGTGTCATACAAAGAATATTTGATAGCACTGTGATTAGAAGGGAAACAGTCAGAGAGGTACAACAATTTTAAAGTACTTCCTATGCAACTTGGCAGTTTTTATAGAATTATAGAATCATAGAAAATTAGGGTTGGAAGGGGCCTCAGGAGGTCATCTAGTCTACCCCCCTACTCAAAGCAGGACCATTCCCAGCCAAAAGCTTTGTCTAGCCAGGTCTTGAAATTCTCCAAGAATGAAGATTCTACAACTGCTCTGGGTAACCTGTTTCACTGTTTTACTACCCTCCTAATGAGAAAATTCTTCCTAATATCTAACCTAAACTTCCCTTCCTGCAACTTGAAACTGTTGCTCCTTGTTCTGTCATCTGCCACCACTGAAAACAGTCTAGCCCCATCCTGTTTTGAATCTCCTTCAGGTAGTAGAAGGCTGCTATTAAATACCACATCAGTCTTCTCTTCTTTGGACTAAATTAGCCCAATTCCCTCAGCTTGTCCTCATGAAGTCATGTGCCCTAACCACATCACAATTTTTGTCCCCTCCACTGGACTCTCTTCAATTTGCCCACATCCTTTTTGTAGTGGGGGCCTAAAACTGAACACAGTACTCCAGATGTGGCCTCACAAGTGCTGAATAGAGGAGAAGAATCACTTCGTTTGACCTGCTGGCAACACGCCTACTGATGCAGCCCAGTATGCCATTAGCTTTCTTCGCAACAAAGGCTCCAGCGCTAGGTGGCAGCATCCCTGAGCTCACATCCCTGCTGGGCCCTGTGGCCTCTCCATGGCCAGATGCTGGCCCTCTACAACCAAGAGACAGAAGCATTTTGTGAGAGTTGGCAACATTTCAGAGATAAGATGCTCTGCATCAGGGGCTGTGCGCTGCCTGGCTTCAGATTGGGGGTTGGCCATGCACGGGTGCCCATGGACCATGGTAAGTCAGGCTGAGAAGGCCTGGGCCTAGGTAGCCACCAGCCAAACCCCGCATCCCTGCGTGCTTCCCTAGGGCCAGTGGCCCAGGATGGGACAGGCCAGGTTCCTGGCAGCACCTGCTGCTGCAGCTCCAGACCCTACTCCCCACTCTCTGCCCCTCCAGGCCACTCATCCTACTATGCTGCTGCCCAGCCTAAAGAGGCCAGGCTTGGGGTTTGTGGGGCTCTTGGACAATTGGGACACTGAGCTAGCCATGCCCCTGCCCTGCCTGCAGGGATCTTGTCTGAGGAAGCACCCCAGAGCCAACCCCCCGCAATGCTGCTTTTGTACCCCAAGTGTGCCCCTGCTGCACATACCACAGCCAGTGCACAATAAGCTGTTTGTGCAGGCTGAGGGGTGCCTGGACTACTATGCCCTGCTGCTGATGATCCTCATGGTGCCCCAGAGGACATCGCCACTGGCTTTGACACCTTCCTTGGGGTGTGAGAGGCCCATGCCCACCCAGATGTGGGGGCACAGGCTGTTCAATAAAATGTTGAATTGTGTCCTGCCTCTCTGCATGCTGAGTGGGGGGTGGATGGACCTGGAGCCAGGAGAGTGCAGGTGGGCCAGGCAGGGTGAGGGGGCGGGGGGCAGAGGCAGAGGCTGGAAGGGCTCAGCCCCCAGTATGGGGTTTACCACATGTCCAGAGTTGGTGAGGCTGGCAGCTCAGTGTGGTCCTCCCCATCAGTAATGGTGTCCAGATTCTCCTAGATCCTGGGCCCACAGTGTGCAGGCACCCAGCCTGCTCCACCCCCTCCGGGAAGGAGTTGGTGCTGCTTATGGCCAGTGGTGACATGGCTGGCTGTTCCTCATGGTGGGATGCTGGCGGAGATGGAACTGGGACTAGCAACCTGGATCAAGGATAACAGGAAGTCCTTTTTTAAATACATAGTGGGGAAAAAGAAGGTACCGGGTAACATGGGGCCTCTGCAGGACATGCTAGGAAATCTGGTGGTTGCACCAGATGACAAAGCTAATCTCTTTAACAATTTATTTTCCTCTCCTTTCCTGAGCAGGGACCAGGTCATCCCCTCCACCGGGATCCCTGACAGTCCCAGGGGTGGCACAGCCATGCCCAGGGTCAGTGAGGACCTAGTCAGGGAATTTCTGGTAGGACTAGACATGTTAAAATCAGCAGGTCCTGATGATCTCCACCCCAGAGTGCTGAAGGAATTGGCAGAGGTCATTGCAGGACCCCTGGCATGGCTTTACAAGCACTCATGGTACTCTGGTGAGGTGCCAGAGGACTGGTAAAGGGCCAATGTGTTCCCTATTTTCAAAAAAGGGAGGAAAGAGGACCCAGGAAACTATAGGCCTGTTAGTCTTACCTTGGTCCTGGGAAAGCTCTTTGAGAAAATTATCTAGGTGTATATCTGCAAGGGACTGGCAGGGGAGATTATGCTTAGGGGCAACCAACATGGGTTCATTAGAGGCAGGTCCTGTCAGACCAATCTGGTGTCCTTCTACGACTAGGTCACAAAAGCCTTAGACGCGGGTGTCATGGTGGACGTAGTCTTTCTGGACTTTAGTAAGGCCTTTGACACGGTCTCTCGCCCCATTATCATTAAAAAAATTAGGCGACTGTGGTGCCAATGCCTGCACAGTCAGATGGGTTGCTAATTCGCTGGAGGGCCGCACCCAGAGAGTGGTGGTGGACGGATCATTTTTGACTTGGAGGGATGTGGGCAGTGGGGTTCCCCAGGGCTCGGTCCTCAGGCCTGCACTGTTCAACATCTTCATCAGCAACTTCACTGAGGGTGTGAAAGCACCTTGTTCAAATTCACGGATGACACTAAGATGTGAGGAGAAGTGGTCACACTAGAGGAGAGGGACAGCTGCAATCAAATCTGGACAGGTTACAGGGGTGGATGGATGAGAACAGGATGGGTTTCAATACTGACAAGTGCAAGGTATTGCACCTGGGCAGGAAGAACCACTAGCATACCTACAGGCTGGGGAACTTCCTTTCTGAAAACACAGAGGCAGAAAAGGATCTTGGAGTCATTATTGACTCCAAGATGAATATGGGCCATCAATGTCGGGACACGGTCAGGAAGGCTAACCGCACCTTGTCATGCATCCATAGATGCATCATGAGCAGGTCCACGGAAGTGATCCTCTCCCTCTATGTGCCATTGGTCAGGCCTCAGTTGGAGTACTACATCCAGTTCTGGGCACTGCACTTCAGGAGGGATGTGGCCAGCATCAAGAGGGTCCAGAGAAGGGCCACTCACATGATCAGGGGGCAGCAAGGCAGGCCCTACGGGGGGAGGCTACAGAACCTGAACCTGTTCAGCCTCCACAAGAGGATGAGAGGGGATCTGGTGGCCATCTATAAACTGACCAAGGGGGCCCACCAGGCAATGGGAGAGTCCCTGTTCCCCTGAGCACTACCAGGAGTAACAAGGAATAAAGGCCATAAGTTGATGGAGAGTAGATTCAAACTAGATATCAGGAGGCACTGCTTCACAGTCAGGATGGCTAGGATCTGGAACCAACTTCCAAGGGAAGTGGTGCTCACTCCTACCCTGGGGGTCTTCAAAAGGAGGCTAGATAGACACCTAGCCAGGGTCATTTGACACCAGCATTCTTTCCTGCCCATGGCAGGGGCTCAGACTTGATGATCTGCTCAGGTCCCTTCTGACCCTACCAACTATGAAGCTGAGCATGGGATACCAAATTAACCCTCATAGCCCTTGTGGTTCAAACTGACCCACTTTCCAATGTATAGTTTATACCTTCATTTCTTACATATGAGGTCTGAATGGAATGTAATTAATTGACAAAATCAAATAAGGAGCAAAATAAAAAAGATGTCTATGCATTGACAACGAAGCAGCTGATAATTTTAAACCAATTTTAAAAGGCAGCCTGAGCATGTTTTATTTATTAATTTGTTCTATTATGCTCCTTTAAAATGCTCTGACTTGTGTTTTTTTAAGATAATGAACCAAAGTCTACTTCTGTCTATTACAACTTACAATAAGAAAAACTGCTCTTTCATAGTTTACATATTTTGGGACATTCAGATGGTTTTTAAATCTAGAAATTATTCCATTGGGGGTTGGCAGCTAAAAGGGGCACAAAGATGACATTTTATGACCTCTGGTGTGTTTGCTTAACATGAAAAGAGCCAGCAACCATAAGACAAATTAACTACAGGGACAAATTTTTCCTGAGCCTGTTTGTTTTATGATAAACTTCTTTCAAATATATTGTGCCTCACTGGTGTGTCTGATTTTGATAATACCTTCCAATAAAACTACAGGGTGCGTTTTATATGACAAATTCTTCAGTAAAGGAGTAGCTTCAGCTATTTCACACTCTCCAATGCCCCTACAAAAAGCATAATTCTGAAGAAACTAAACAAGAACAGGATGCTACTGACTGGGAAGGACAAACAGTGTAAAGCAAAGGTGTCAAACTCATGTGGCCATGAGGGCCAGATTGGGCTCACAGACCTCCTGCCCCTCCTCCAGTATACTTGACCTGGTAGCTGTTCCTGCCAGTCTGTGACCTGTGCTGCACAGGGGTAAAAGAACGTGGTCTATGGGCTGGATCCAGCCCACTGACTGGCCCCGCACCATGGGTGCACATCAAGCCCTATTTCAGTTTGACCAGATCTGGAGGCAGCACTGAAGGCTGGATGGCAGGGCTCTATGGGCCAGATCTGGTCTGCAGGCTATATGTTTGACACCCCTGGTATAAAGTAAATTTTTACAACTATTAAAGGACATGGCTCCTAAGTGACATAGAATATTTACAACACCTCTACTAATTGACATAGATGACATTAATTCAACTAGATCCGGTGAACGGGTGAAATGATCACTTTACTCACATTCAGTCACACTGTGGCCCCTGCCCTGGCTACATATTCAATCAATTAATGGCATGGTAAAGGAAGGAATAAGCCATAATTTTGTGGCTGGTTCCTATCATGCCATTAATTGAACATGTGGCCAGATGTGCCCCTATGGATGGGAGCCCTCAAGCAGCTGTGGGGTCCCAGCTGAGGAAGCATATGGTGTGCCCCCATGACTGGGAGCACCATCAGCTGAGGGGGCTTTCAGTCATAGAACTTTGCTACTTACCAATTCAGGGGGAGCCCAGGATTGCGATTAACTGGTCGTGATTCTAGACTCCCCATGCACCGACAGTAAGGTATATTGCTATCTGAAGTGTGATCCCACAATCACACCTTCCGATATGCATGTGTGGCATGGCAGGAAGCACAATTGTGTAGATCATGCATCAGATCCCATCATGATTTACCTGCACATCTGGCAGGGGCCCATGAATTCAATGGAATTGTGAATAGGTAGACAGAGAGCAGAATGTGACCCATTTTGGTTAATAAGTTGTTCGTGCTGTTTATTTAACTGCCTGTTTCAGCTTTCAATGATTTATATCTTGTCTCTTTTTCTCAGGAAGATACGTGTACCAGGTCACATTTGTGTTGGCATTTTGTGCTACAAGTACATAATTTGTGTTTGCACTGCCAGAATATCTAGCTATGCCAAGAAAAAAATCTTACAGCTAGATCTCCCTGAAAAGCAAACTTCACTGAAGGGAAGTGAAAAAAAACAAGGTCAGTAACTGAGGACTTTTTTACATGTACTCTGGGATGGTGCAAGGGTGTTTTAATTAGAACAGCTCTCAGGAGCCTCTCTAATTAAAATTCATCCAGTGTCTCATGTATTCAGTGTCCCACATTTCAAAATGGCAGTGGGGGTGCTTTAACTAAAGCTCATCCAACAAGCATTAGTTATAGTGCCCCTGTCATTATTTTGCAATGCGGGGATGCTGATACATGAGACACTGCAGCATGCTGGAGCATTCTGATTAGAATTCTTTAGCAGACTCAATTAATCAAGTCTGCTCTGACGAGTTCTAACCAGAACGTGTTAGAGCACATGTATAGGTGCCCCGAGTGTTTAATTCATACCACACAATTGACATGAAAAAGAATATAAAAGTAATAGATTATGACCCAACTTTTCACCCCTTTCAGATGGTTTTTTAATGAAAGTATCTTCTGATCGGTCTTGCTGCATTGTTTTGTAGGTTTATTAAGGCTGCCTTTACTTCTCTCTCTGATCTCTCTTCTAAGCTGTGTATCTTACTGTAGTATAGAATGGAAAGAGAAAAGAGGAACAGGTAAAAAGGGGGAGAAAGAAAGAAAGAGTCAGGGCCACATTGCATGGGACAATTATCATGTGTTAAAATGCACTTAAAACACCTGTGTCAGCACGTTCAAGCAGTTTAATGTGTGTTGAATGTTCTCGTTATTGTATTTTATCATAGCAAAGTTTTGTCTTTTTGAGTGAGGAGTATCTTCAGACAGCATTAAGTAACAGGCTGAGCTAACAGAGGGATGCTCTAATAGGTAATATGATTAAATGCAGTTCCAGACTCTGGCACAACGCAGGGGCTGAGACTGACAATCCTCAATGTTACTTGAGGACTGTTGCATGTGACACTTAGCACGTTTTTTTAATCTGAGATCATAGTAAGCATTGCTATACAATTGCTCAGAACATCTTCTAACTGTCAATACTGCATGGTAATGCTTACTACAATCTCAGATAAAACATATGCTAAGTGTCCAATGAGAAAAAATCCCCAGGCAGTCACTTCATGTAGCAGACTCATTCCTGAGTTTGGCTGGTTTGGGAGGTATTCTGAGGGTTTCCAACAGACTGCTAATTTAGAAGCCATAAGTCACAAACCCTCATACTTCATTGTATGAGTTACCCTGTTGTTAATAAAGTGTGGGAAGACATGTTTCAGATGGGCAGGTTTCTCCAGTTTGTCCATATCATGTTTTTCCATACCTTCCTCTGAAGTATTTGTTCCTGTCTACTTTTAGACATAGGATACTAATGGTCTGATCCAACCTAGCAATTCCCATCAATCCCTAGATTCACTTCTTACTGCTGAGAGAGACTGGGCCAGATCCAAATGATTCTCACGGGCACCTACATGATATTTAGATGGAATTTAGGCACCAAAGTCATAACAATCAATCTGGAACAGCCAACCCTCTTGTCTCCCAGTAGAAGTCTTGTCCATATATCAATATTCCTTAGCAACAGCTCTGAAATGTTCAATAGAGGAGATGTTAGGATGGAGTCTACATAGCAGCAACATATTTTTATATCACAGATATTTTATTTTTCCATTACTGTTCTGATCATTGATCTCATTTTCATTTAATTTAATCCTGACAAGTTACTTAGCTAAAGGTTGGTTGATGTAAGTACTTGCCAGCTTTTAACAGTTTAATTGATTAAATTGCCTGTCTTAGGCCAAAGTAGCAATATATGAGCGATTTTCCCCATAGAAAATGATCTACAGTTGAGTTGTATCGAGGGAGATAGGGCTGCCTTTCTGTACAAGAGATGCAGGAAGGTTATTTATGTAGTCACAGAGCTATCCTTAGGAGAACATTTTTTCTAATATGATCCTCGTCAGAGCTGAATTATCCTCCAAATGTCAAAAAATCCTATTAATTCATTCTTCAATCCTGAGCAATTAGGTTTTTCCTAGGGGGAATAAATTCTGTACCATTCCATCTATTGACTTCTCTGTGAAATCCTATAACATATGAACTTTCATTTCTACCTATGAGAACTTTTACAGTCTTTTCTCTGATTCCTGATGAAAGGTGTTTGTGCCCAAAAGCTTGCAATTAAAGATTTTTTCCCAAAAATCTTGTTGGTCTAATAAAAGATCTCACTTCTATTATGAGCCCTAATTGCTTGTACCTTAATCATGCATTAAAAATCTGTTGTTGCAGCTATTTAGACTCCATCCTACTATTTCCTCCATTGAATGTTACAGTGGTGTTGCTAAGAATATTGATATATAGAATGCAATTATATTAGTAATACTGAATCTTTACTCCTTATTGTGGCAGAAGGCCACCTCTGTTTCTCCCCAAAAACTCTCCTCTGTGACAATTTGGTTAGGATGGGCCCAGCAGAGGATATACACCTTACCCTATCTCTTTAGGTAACCTGAGCTGGATACATTCCTGAGGGAGGGGGGAAGCCTGCTCCCTCTGCCTGCGTGACTGGTATCACATACCTGGGTGAGGGGCTTGCTCCCTGGGGAGCTAGGAACTGCCAGTCTGCCCAGCAACTAGTGATGCATTTCAAATTGGTTGGCTGACAGCCAACAAGTGCTGGCCTCCATTGGACCAGGTAAATGAGGTCAAAAGGGCTATATAAGTTAAGGACTGCCCAGGAGGAAGGGGTAGCAGCCATGAGGAATGCTTAGAGAGAGAGAGAAGAGCTGAACCATCTGAAACTTGCTCTCTCTCTCAAAACTCATGATCATGGAACTGCCTGCGTCCAGAGGGAATCTCCACCTGCCTCTGGATGATACTTGTGAGTAAGCTACCCAAGATCTAACTAGATATATAGCTTGTAGTAACTCAGATGCGTGATCAAAGGCTACACAGCCATGGGAATTTGCTCTATGGGATTTCTCTGATATTGCTCTACCTTGTACCCTGTCCCAATTCTACCCCTTTGTAACCAATACATTTCTCCTTTGTACCTAGTGTGGGAGACGTATTGGTTGTGGGTCTAGATTATGCCTTGGGGTCCCCTTGGTTTGGCTGACTAAGGGAGACCACTATTTGTGCTTCTGACTGAGAGAAGCACCCCCAAGTGCTTGAAGTGAGTCAAGTACCCTCGAGGGCTACTAGGCCTGTGTTTCCCAGGGTGCACAGAGCCAGAATCAAGCCCAGCCCTGGGTGGTAGTAGTGGAACCCCCAGGCTAGTGGGTGTGCTCCAGGAAGGGGGTCGGCCAGATGTGAGGCGTACCCATGGAGGCACTCAGAGCCTGGAAGGTGGTCGGGCGCAGTGAGGTGGGTGGCTCAATGCAGGAGTGTCCCCTACTGGCCTGCCACACTTCTCTTCCATTTCGTTTGAAGAGGACTGCAATTATGCTATGAAAAGGGGTAAAACCAGTTTTATTTAGGACTTCTTCCTTACTATTTAGACTAAAATTCATGTCCCTTCAGCACGTTTTTGTGACATTTCTATTTTGTTTCAATTATGGCAAGAATGTCAAATGCATGTCCTGTGGGCAGGATTCAGCTCATGGAGCCATGCTGTCTGACCCACAGGGCTTGTAGAGGGGCCAGGAATTAAGGGGCAGAATGAGCGGGGACAGGAATTGCTGCTAGTCTGAAGCACAGAGTTCTGCTGGGAACATGTGTTGGTGGCAGGGGGTGAGCAACAGTAGTGTTATCCCCTGAGGCCACTGCAAGAAGCCCAACAGTCAAGACCTGACCTGGGATGTGGGGTGAATTTGACACCCCTGGATTATGGCATGCAATATTTTATAATGAATGCTCTGCATTTGGATATCTTAAACAACTATTATGTTGGAGTACCCATGAGCCATTTGGCATGGCAGGTCATATGGTTAGAAGCCATCAAACCCACAGCTACAGTCACGGATGAGCTTCGTGTTTTGTTTGCTCTGATATACACAGCTGACTTCACCTGAAAACTAAAAGAATTTATGATATTTAATATCAAACTTTTAGAGTTCCTGTTAATTTGATACCACTTGAACATTTTTATCTCTATGCATCACCACTCAACCAACAGTTGAAATAAAAAAACCCCAGCAAACGCAGCTAGAGAGAACACCATAAATACACATGCACATACATTCATATATATCAGAGAAGATTGTTTGTCTTTGTGATCTCCAGGCCTCAAACAAGATTGAGTGTGTGATGTGCTAAGCACATAGCAAGAGATAATCCTTTCCTTAGTTTATGATCTAAATAGCCAAGGTAGAGAGGGAAGAGTGTTGAAGTGATTTGCCCTACTTCATACAGCAGGGCAGTGGCAAAAATGGGAATAATACCAAAGTCTTTTTACTCCCAGACAAAATCTCACCAGCTAAAACATGCTGCCTGATATCTTTCAGAATTAAGCCAACAGATACAAAAAATTCAGCTTGAACAATAAAAAAAGTCATTTTTGAAGATCAAAAGATGGAAAGGGTCAAACAAATACCTTTCCTGGACAGTTGGCTTGCTAAGTATTTCTAGTACTTGTGACAGGCTTTGTTACTATGGACTGAATAATCTAGTTTATAAATATAACCTGTTTCCTTTATCTATAGGCATTTCTTTCTATACATTCTTTATTTGATCCATGTTTTGCAATATATGTATATATAATATTGTAGCAGTGGGACAAGGCGGACCAGTTGATCTCTGCCAGGGAGAGCCCTGGGAACAAGGGCAGGCAGCTGGAGGCAGGTTGACTCTAGCCTGGTAAAGGCAGAGATGACCTAAATTTACCTGCAGGTGAGGAGATGCTGGAGATGGAGCAGCATGCCATGCCACCATGGTGGTTTATCAGCACCTGCTCTCTTCAGGTTGGATGGCACATGGACGCGGATGTCATGCAGTCACATCATGGCACCTCTAGAAAAGTGGAAGAGGAGCAGGTTGGAGGGAAGAGGAATGTACAGGGTGGTGAAGCCAAGGAGACACCAGAGCCAGAATGGAGCACGGTTGCCTCTGCAGCCTGGAGGGGTCTCCAGCTACCCACCAGCCCCAGATCACATGGGTAGGGAAGCCCCATGGACCACGGCCCTCAAACACTGGGAGGGGAGTTTGTGAAGGGCAGCTGCTGGAACCTGAGGACCTGGCTCTGGAAGTAGGGCTGTCACTGGTCTATTTTCATTTTTTTCCTCATTTTTTTCACTTCATGTGGCTTTTTTCCCCTCTCTCTCTTTTTTGGATTATTTGTGGCACTTAACTAAGACTAGCTACAGGGAAATTACCCTGGCCATGGGGGACCTGGGCTTGGGTGATGGGCCTGAACAATAGCCTGGTACTCACTGGGAGTAGAGAATAAATTGAGAACTCTATTGTTTGTATGAGACCAATGAAATGATTATGAACTGTTTAAGTGTGCTATAACTTGAAGCCCACTCCACTCCGGAAGGGGGACACCATATATTTACCTTAACTAGGGAGGTTATACTTCTTTTGTGTGAGCTGAACAAAATCTCCAGCTAAGTCCTGAATCAAACATACCAAGTTGAAGTCTGAGCTGTGATTCAAAGCCTTGGACCTTTGGGAAGCCAAGTATAGCAGCTTGAGTTCCAGCATGTCATCATCCTTATACCATTGGTTGGCATGTGGATAGGGTGTAGGGGAGAAGTAGCCCACAGAAGAACCCACCAGAACTTGAGTACACCTGCAAGGGTACCTATACCATCATTGGACCCTCCTCTTCTTTTTTAAGATCAAGGCATGGCAGGAAAGTTTAAGGCAGTGCCCTGGACACTTGTTGCATCAGCATCCTGATGGAGACATGATAAATAAGTTATGCAGATCAATCACAAGCCTTTTACTAACTTAGATGAATTTTCTTGACTGAGGTCCTCCAATGGCTTCCATGTGGGTTCAGGCTCCAGCTGAATTTGCTGCAATTCTAACTTCTGTACCTGAAGACTCTCATTATAACTATGCCCCTCCTTTTATGTTGCCTCTCCCACAGGGTTGTGTTTGTTATTCAAGACTGAAGCCTACAAGATATGGTCAATTTCTCTTCTTTGAATTGTAACAGTAGATAGAGGCCCTGACTGACATCAGGAGCCCCATTGTGTTAGGCAGAATACAAATATATGTACAAAGCCAGTCCCTCCCAAAGAGAACTTGCAGTCTAAATAGTTAAGTCATGCAAAGGATGGGTGCCCTACATAGTGACCATGAGATCTTCCTATCCTGTCCAAAGTGACACAATGAATTAATGGCACAGTTTATAGCTCACTGGTATTCACAAGGCAAAATCCTGTTCTGGGCATAGGTGCATAAAGTGTGCCTTTGGGCACAGGACTGTTTAATTACTGTATCCATGCAGCACACCTGGGTAGTAGTGATGCAGCAGCTACAGTTCTAGTCCCTTCTTCTAATACTGTTTTTGCATTAAATTATGTGGGAGAAGAAGGGAAAGCATAATGTGTATGTAATTTCTTCAGAGGGGACAAGAGCTCAAGACGCTCCCTCTCAGGGATGTGCCCTTGTGTAACTGGGTTAGAGTCATGCTCCCTCTTGCTATTCTCTCTGCCTCCATAAAACTTTCTGTGCAGTGGAATAGCTTAGCAGGAGGGATAGAGAGTAAACTTATTCAACCTATTCTACAGTCTGGCAATTAGGGCACTCTTATAGAAGGTACAGTTTTGAACATGTTTACACTGAGGAGAGCCCAGTACTGAGGTCCCCGACTTCTCATCATATGTCCTAACCCACATATTCTTATCTAAAAGGTTGGTGTCATCACCATTAGCTGTGTTTTGAATGAAAATGACTGTGGCTGTGTTTTGTATTTAATGCAAGGCTGCCTGTGTGTGTTAGGTATGCTCAAAGCATACCTACAGGATTGGGCGCTCAGGGATGTACAAGCAGATACACCTAATTTGTAAATCTCAAAGTGACAGAGTTAGGAAATAGGTACTGAGATGCCCAGGCTAACCCAACTGCTGGTGTGTTTGGCTATAAGCAGTAGCAGAACTTTAGGTGCCCGTGAACTGTCCTGTTAGCAAGGAAATTTGTGGATTGCACTCTCAGGGTGTGTACAAACATTATTTTTAGATTGACCTAACTAGAGTTAGTTTGATATAAGTACTGATCTGTGCAGAGGTTGTGTCACACACACACACACACACACAAGGCTGGCCTGATCTAAATTACTTCACTTGAAGAGGTACAC
This sequence comes from Alligator sinensis, assembly GCF_000455745.1. Classification (NCBI taxonomy): domain Eukaryota; kingdom Metazoa; phylum Chordata; order Crocodylia; family Alligatoridae; genus Alligator; species Alligator sinensis. The sequence goes on along the minus strand of NW_005842205.1, from coordinate 411,078 downwards.
TAAGTTAGATTGGGAACAGGTTATCCCAATCTATTGGACATCTACACATGTTTGGAGCACTGACCTGGGATTGGTAAAGCCCAGCTGCTCACCCCAGCGCTACCCTCTTTCTACCCCCCAACCCTAACCAGGCTATTTTTAGCCCCTCAGCCCACCAACACTTCCCACTAACCCTGCCCAGACCCCTTGCTCCCCCATGGACCTGTTAGCTCACCCTGATCCCACCTGCCCCTCCACTTAGGTCAGGTTCCCAGTAAAGCTCCCAGCACCAGTCACTCACAATCTACAATCACGCAGCTTAAAGTAAGCTGCGTGATTGTAGGTGGGCTGCGGCAAATGTCCGCATGTACCCTTGGACTTATGAGGTTCCACAACATCTGATTTTCCTGTTGATGCAAAGTTCTGTTCAGGCTACTTTATAATGGTGTTTGAGGCCTACATCAGAGTGGGTAGCTCTTTGCTAAGCATCAGCTATATTTGAGGATAAGTGTATTTGCCATTAGCTGCTACGTTCTTGAGTGCTTCTGCAGTCTGCCTCAAAGCTCTAGCCATTTTTTAACACTGATGGCATTTGGTTCATATTGTTGCCTCTCAGCTGAGCAGCTGCAATCAGGGAGTTCCAGCTCCTTAATGGATGAGAAAACAGTGGCATGAATCCATGTTATAGTCTTAGTGCAGCCCCTCATTACATTATGCACACCAGCTCTTAAAGAGAGGTGGTTAGACGACATGTAGCCAAAAATTTCTTTCATCAGTTGTAGGCAAAACATTAATCTACAGGGTGTAACTCTTGTAAAATAACTTGATTCTACTGAAAGTAAATCAGGCACTAAACAGTCCCACTGCTGCTTACAATTATTGCCTTCCCAAACCCACACCTTAATGGTAACAATATAAACTTTTCTCATCAGAAACTGTGTAGTGTGCACACGCTAAGAAAAAAAGATGCTGTAAAACTACACAACAGTATGACTAGTCGGTCCTGCAACCAAAGCCTTTAGAGTTAGAACATAAATTTAAAATATAATCCCCTGACCCTAACCTTGTAGAGGTAAAAGTAGATGGAAAGTGAAAAGAAAAAACTAAGTGGACATAAAAAACCTGGTACAGTCCAATTTTATGTGCTCTCTATCAGACTATGTACTGCGTGGCACCGTAAGAATTTTTGTAGCCGCAGGAAAGTTAGAAGATGTGTGTCCCTCCCAGCTCACACTCACTCACAGATTGTAACTGCTGCAAGTGTTTGACTGGTCTCAGCATGTTGGAGCCCTAGTTAATGCCTTATTCTTTCTTTTTGGGAAAAAGTGGGCATATCTACATGTGCATTAATGTGCTGTAGTTATGGATCATTAAGTTTAGTACTGAACAGTAATGCTGGTGCACGCCTTTTGAGTGACACTAATGTGCAATAGACTAATTCTACCGTGCATTAGCACAGCTTTTGCCATGACACACTAATGCACGGTAGAATTAGTTTACTGCACATTTAGTGTCTCATGTAGATGCGCCCAGTGTTTTTTATGCTCAATCTTTTAGTTACAGAAGAAAATCCACAGAGAATGTCTGAATGCCTCCTCCACCGAAGGAGGTTTCTGAATCTCTTGAACTCTTAGACCTGCCTTGAGGATGAAGTAGAAGACATAAGCAAGGTTTGGAGAGCTGCATTTAAAACTAGGTTCTTTATGTGCTATTTTTTCTTTCACTTTTCAAAGAAACTGTGTGTGTGTGTGTGTGTATGTATGTTCTGTAAAAAACAAACAAAGAAAAAAACAATTAAGCAGATACCTAAGTTGCATCACCCATTTCTGCACTAACCTGACAAACTAGCCTATAAGTCTATTTATTACTAGAATTTGATAATAAAGCAACTGAGTTGGCTACTGGAGAAATAGGTGATAGGATATACTGTTTTTTTCTTGATTAGATAAGAGTTGCTCTTATAAGCCGGATTGTGTCAGTATTCATTTTTCTGAGTTCTAGGATTACTTTTCATGAGTTTTCCCCACCGTTGCTTCAAACATGCTGTTTACTGGGAGAAATATTCACAGATATTTGTTCACTGAAACATTTGAGGAGGAAAAACTAAGATAATACCAATAATATGGAAGCAAATGCATAATACATTACAAGAAAGGAGAAATTGATTATTTATGTTATTTTTTAGTCAATGATTTGTGTTGGTGCTAATCCCTTTTTTAGCATTTAGTCTTTGCATTAAAGTAACACCTAAATGTCTCAACAGAGAATAAACTCTCTGTGCACTGATGTAGGAAGCAAAGTGCTTACAAAGAGCTTACAGACAAAGCAGGAAAAGGTAGAGAGGAAGAAAATATCACTATTTTTTTTTCAGATGGTGGATTGAAGAACAAAGAGATTAAGTGATTTGCTATAGACATTGTCTATAGCACTGCCCACAACTGAAACCCGGTTTCCTAGTCTGCCCCCTTGACCACTGCTTCCTCCTGTGGTACTGGAAATGCTCCTTTCAAAGACTTTACCTTCCTGAATCCTAGGCAATCTAAAAGAGAAGCAATGAAGAAGATATAATCTGTTCTGGAAAAGCAGTTGAGGACCCAAGTCACTGAATAAAGGTTTTTTTTCAAGAACCTTGAGCCCAGAGAGATTTTTCTGAACACCACATGGTACCAGGAACAAATAACATTAAAGAAAATAAAGTAAGCAGCTAAAAGCACCACCACAGCTGAAGTTCAGAAATGTGGAAAACAATTCAAAGTGATTTAAAGTCAGGACTGATAAAACATGGAAATAACACAAAGGTTAAAGGACTGGTAAATGGTGAAGAGGGCAGATCACAGATACAAAGCAAGATAGATTACTTGATAGACTGGGCACAAACACAGAGTGGGCGCATCTACACGAGATGCTTATTGTGCATTAGCCTAATAACACTGTGCAGTAGTGTGGTGGTTAAAAACCATGCTAATAGTCTACTGCACAGTGTTATTAGGCTAATGTGCAGTAAGCATCACAAAATAACCACGCGCTGGCACTACTGCACAGTAACTCTAGTTACTGTGAATTCAGTTAGTACTTTATTAAGCAAGTACTAAACTACGTGTGCAGTATCTAAGGCAACTAATACATGTGTAGACACACCCTATGTGTTTTTAATAGGACCAAATCTAAAGTCATATTGGGACAAATAATTGAGGCCATACAAAATGAAGGACTCATCCTGGAGGCCCTGATTTTGAAAAAAGCCTTAGAGGTTATGGTGGAAGATTGGCTGAACATGACCTCCCACCGCTGTAGCAAGAAAAGTTAATGCAATCTTGTGATGTGAAACAGAGGAATATCAAATAGGAGGATGGAGGTTAAATTACCTGTCTATTTTGCATTATGTGGTCTATTCTGGAATACTTTGGGGGTATTCCAGGTACTGCTGGTGGCTCATACAATATTTCCCTACCTTCGTTGGAAATATTTTTCCCAATATAGTCCAAGTTCCCATTTGCTTTTCTCCTTTCCACCTTGCCTGGGTGGCACAGACTTCTTGTGATGAACTAATAATACATGTTTTTCATCTAAAATCATTCCAATTAAAGAGTTCCCAGATTATAGTATAAATCCTTATGATCAGTTCTAAAGTCCATAATCAAGCACTCATAATATTACATGTTATCCAATTTCTATTAGCGCAGTCCTAAAATTCAGTTACTCTATCCCTGCTCCTCCTTATGAAGTCATAGTCCTTCCATGAAAGAAATTTCCTCAGCCCACTTTTATTTTCTCTGCTGAGGTCATTAATTAAAATTTTAAAATACAACTGGATCCAAGACAACACTTGAAGAGTACTAGAAATAATCTCCTTCCAATACCATAGTTCTCTTCCTAATACAGTCTTTTCCTGTCTCCTCTTTAACTGGGTCCTAACCAGCCCTACAGTCCTTATACTAATCTGCTCCTTCTCCTGTATAATTAATAATTCCCACTGGGGCAAAATGCTTTACTGAAGTCCAGAAAGAAATCATCTACTGAGTTTTCTTTGTCTAGAAAACTGACTATTAAAGAAAAATACCAGGTTAGTCTAACATGATTCTACCTCTAATAAACCCACATTGAATATTATCCCATTTTCCATTCACCTCTGTGTCCATAATAATTGTTTCCTTCATTTGTTTTAAAGCCTTGAAAAATAATGGATTAGTACTTGTTAGATAATTTTTCTTCCCTGGACTACCAAACTATTCAGAGCCAAAGTAGTACTTGTAAAGAGCTCAAATCCACTCTACAGGCTGGGCATGAGCAGAGTGGGGGAAGAGAAGAGAAGAGAGGAGACGGCAGCACAGGGCAGAGGGTGGTTCTCATCCCCCAGCTCTCCAATCCAGAAGAGTCTCAAGCTCTAACTTTATTCCAGTATCATTGTTTCATATCTCAGTAGACTGACTTGTACTCACCTGGAAGATAGTCTTGCATACACTGATGATAAATGCAGTCTCTTCTTCTGAAAAAATAAGAGATGTAGTTCTGACTAACTTATCCAGACAATAGCTGTGACTATTTATGCAGCCAAGTACCCTTTAACTTAGTTATCATATTCTTTTTGTTTAATAGATCTTTTTTATGAAACAAAAAGAGAATTCAGCTTTATGTTATCAGTGAGTAACTCACTATAGAGATTCTACAGAAGCTCTCAAACTTTCCATAATTCATGTTCATTCTTTCTGAGCAGATGTGCTTTACCCAAAGATCTGTTAGCAGGGGCTGTTTCAGAGATGCAGGTGATTCGATCTAGGCATTTTAATAATATCTAGCAGAGTTAAGAAGAATTAGCTGATAAGCCACAGCTGTTCCCAACAGAATTATCATATCACATCATTGCTTATGCCCAATATTAGTGCTTTTTTCCTCCTTTTACCAATCAAGTCTGTAATTTCCTGCCTTCCTCCTTCTTTTTGCTTCCCTGGAGTGAAATCATGACTACATTGAAGTTAATGGCAACACTGCCATTAACTTCAGCCTAGCCAGCATTTCACTTCTATTGTGTTCACCTTTAAAATATTTACTGATTGCTGCCAGCTGTGGCTAACTAATTATAGAGGAAGAAAAAATTAAGAGCTAGTTAGGTTTGTGTGTGTGCTCCTCTCCTTGTTCCTCCCTTCAGTTTTGAGCTTTATTTTCTCCATGCAGAAATTGCAAGTTGCTCAGCATTTTAGAGGCTTGGATACTTACTTCCATATCTAAATATGGATTTAAGAGTCTGGTGATATTCTAATGTTATTGTGGAGAAAATACAAGGACTATAATTTGGAGCATTTGCTGTATCTGCAGAAAGGAGAAACCAAGGTTCACATTTTATGAGCCTTGGATAACAGGATGATTACACAGATAATTAAACACTAGACCAGGGGTTTTCAACCTTTTTTGGCAAGTGTGTCCCAGGTGGCTGGATGTGGAGCTGTGGGGGAGTAAGGGGTGGGGAGAATCCATACGTGTGGCCAGATGCAGAGCGGCAGCAGCAGGGAGTGGTGGGAAGAGGTGGTGGCCACCACATGCAAGCTTCCCCTCTCACATCTGGCCGGCTAGGCGGCACCTGTACATCCCACAAAGGGACACCGCTGCCTTTACCACCTCCCAGCCCTGCTCCTGGGAGGTGGAGGAGTGGGGTGGTGGGTGGCAGTGCTCTGTCCACACTCACACGTACCCCCTATGGCCCTCCCAAGTACCCCCGACGGTACGCGTACCCCCGGTTGACAAACCCTGAACTAGGCAATAAATGAGAAGAAGCATCTGCTTAGATCAGGAATGAAGAATCCTTGGCATTAACCAGTAAGCATTACTGAGCTATGGCACTGGTGCGTGTCTTTTTAGGGACACTACTGTCACTGTGCAGTAACTGTGCAGTAGCTTAATAATACTGAGCAGTAGCATATTAGCACTGTTTGTACTGTGATGGGCTACTGCACAATATTATTAGGCTACTGCACAGTTAGTGTCTCATGAAGGTGTGCCACTGCATTAGATCATTTAAGTAGAAGTGAAAAAGATGTAAAAGATTCATGATACAAATAAAAGTCATGGTGCTCAGAAGTCTGAGGACTTGACAGAGGGTCCTACTTTGGTGTAACCGAACCAGTGGAGGCCTATTTTGGCCATGAAGGCTGTTTGGATAAACACCTGACCTGTATTACTCCCCAGCAGTTACTAGCTTCTCTAGGTGTGCAGGATATTAAGGCCAATACTATGTAAATTCTGCCCTGAACTGTGGGTTCAAGGAGCTTCCACAAAGATCCCTGTCCTCTGAAGAAATTAAAGGTTGATTTATTAAATGTTTCTATTTCAGTCTTTGCTGGTCAAGATGATAGTCTAAATTCAACTTGATTCAGGCCCTCTTTGAGTCTGCACAGAGCATGAAATAACAGCTAGAGAGGCAGGAACTGCTTAATTCATCTTGTATTTAATTCTACAATCCCCTAGTGATAAACTTAAATATCAACATGAACTTTGCCACTGTTGATCATTTTAGTATAAATATTTAGGTCTGGGCTCACAGGGCACATCCCGACAAACAGGCACATGCAGCTTGCGGTGCCGCAAAGCAGTTTGAGGTGCTATGAACTGCATGCAGTACGTGTGCAGCTGTTTACCATGCTACTAATTAGCAGTGTGTGTGTGGGGGGGTGTTTTTGTTTTTTAAACACTGGAGATCCTGGTGTCAAAAAAACATGCTGCTGAAAGAAGTGGCAGGGTGCATGTGGCAGCAGCGTACCACCAGAAATGGAGCCTGGCCAGTCAGAGCCATACTTTGGCTGCTAGCCAGACTGAGTGGCTGGACTGGCACAACACCATGTACAGAGGAATGCACAGTGGCAAAAAGAAGCAACATAAATTTGTGCCACTGCTATTTTTACTGCAGCAACTGCACGCTCCTACATGTGGGGATGTACCTACAGAGGGACTTAAGTTCCACAAACACCAGGTTTCATGCCTGAATTCAAAACCTCCAGACAGCTGTTGTCCAACACTGGAGGCAAATACAATTTTAATGTTAAAAAAAAACACCCTATAGTTTCTGAGGTACTTAGAGTTCTACTCCTAGGTATGCCCAGAAATACTTCAGTCTTGACAGTGGTGAGCCACTCAGTTCTTATTATATGATTAAGCCTCCATCATACTCTACAAGCAAGAGATGCCTTTGCTTCTTTCTTAATGGGGACACTCCTCAGGCTCCACATGAAAAAGACCTGAATGAGAAGGTGCAACTCTATTTTAATCTGTAGTTCAGTGATTAGATCAGTCCCCAATAATCTAGAAGGCTTGAGTTAAATTCCCTCTGCCTGAGGCAATTCAAACCTATGTGGCCAGTCTTACAGGAGAGTAGTATAAACTTTAAACTATTCTTGTGGGTTTGGTGAGGGGGCACACTCGGTTTCTCCTCTTCCAGCTAGTCCATATTGCATGGAATAGTTACATATTTGGGCCAGAGAAAAACCATGAGAATAAGATAGACTCCATAATCTACTGGTTCAGGCCCTTTCTTACAGAAGAAAGGGGATCTCAATTTCAATTATTGCTCTACTTAACATTTCATTGTTTTATATGAAGTATTCCATAGGGAAGGAACTGGAACCCAGTTTCCCTCCCTCCCAAGTGGAACTGCTTTGACTGGAAGCATCAAGTACTCCCCTCCCCACGCCCCTCTACAGCCCACCTGAAACTACCCAATAGCTTTTGGTTAGAGCAGAGTCCTAGGTGGAAGGAGATATGGACTTGAAACCCTTCAAGCTGAGGAGAGAATTTAACACTGGTTTCTCACATCCTGGATAAATGTTCAAATTATTGAGCTACTAGATGAGAAGAGGCTGAGATCACTACCAACTCAGTTGTTCAAAGAAGGGCTAAGCGAGCTCAGTAGGAGATAATTCAGCACAGCGAATCCTTAACAGAGGGACATGTCTTCTGCAGATCAATGTAAAGCATATGCCCTGAGGAGGAGGAGGAGGATTTTGGAAAGATTTTTCTCCTCAGGATTTCCTTTTGACTATGTTATGCAGCTTCTTACTCAGTGTGCTGCCTTTTTGTAGAGTCCTTTGTTAGTCACCTAGGTGAACTATATGGGGCTCTGTTTGGTAATGTTGGCCAGACATTTAAGGCTGGTGAAGAAACAGAAGTAATTGGAAATGGGAAAGAGGCATAGCTTAAATGTGGGAGTGAAAAGTAAGTAAAAATGTATTCAATGTAGTAGGTCACCATGACTTTAAAAGGAGTTGGCACTGAGGAAGATTGAGCACAATGGGCACTAATACATATCTTATTCAAAAGGGCTGCACTAACCTATCCTTGTGGTAGGTTTCCATTAGTGGCAAAGCTTCTCAGCCACCCCTTGGCTGGGTAGAGGCCTAGTTTACTTCCTGGATGTATGCCAGTAGGATAGTGACAGAGCACTGGGATGGAGGAGGAGTTCTCAGAGCCTGGAAAAGCATTGGCAATGATCTTGGAGGAGAGTGATAGCGATAGCTATGGGATGGAAAGTGGACCAAAGGATGAGAAATGAATCAGAGAGCAGAAGTGAAGATCAAGAGTCTGAATGAGGATGGATGAAGGTGGCAAAGAGAGGATGAAACAAGGTAGGAAAAAAGGTCTGGTGGGATCAGCAGTTTTGGAGAAGGCTTTATTGAAGAAAGCAACAAGGGAAGAGTCCACTCAGTAGGAATAACAGGAGAAGAGGAGGAAAGAAGGTCAGAAGAGAGATATGACAAATAAAACAGTGATTGAAGGGAAGAAGCAGATTAGTGGGAGGAACTGACAGGCTGGGGACTGACTGGCTAAGCAGCAGCTCTGCAGAGAAGGACCAGGGAGTTACAGTGGTCAGTAAGCTGAATATGAGCCAAGTGTGCCCTTGTTGCCAAGAAGGCTAATGGCATACTGGGCTGCATTATTAGTATTGTTGCCAGAAGATCAAGGGAAGCGATTATTCTCCTCTATTTGGCACTGGTAAGGCCACAATTGGAGTACTGTGCCCAGTTTAGGGTTTCCCACTAGGGCTCTGTGAAATTTCACCTGGTGTTTCATTTCAAAGCTGTTTTGATGCATTTTGAGCTTGAAACAGTGAAATCAAAGTGAAACAAAAGCTTTTGAAACAGCTTCAAAACAAAACAAGTGCGCTTGAAATGCTTTGAAAGTTTCAAAAAGTTTCGAGTTTCGAAGCCAGGCTTACTTGGTTTCAGTGCCAGTCTCAGCTGGCAGCAGCAGCCTTCTGTAATCCGGGGGGGGTGGGGGAATGAGTGGCTAGATGTGAAGCTGGCAGCAGTGGTGCAGAGTCACCATGGCCACTCCACCCAGCTCCGCAGGGCTCCCCAAAGCATGGGGCCTGCGGTGGTTGCCCCAATTTGCTGCCCCCTGGGGACAGCCATGGCTGCCGCTGGTCCCAGACAGCAGCACCAGCCTCCTGTGATCCAGGAGGCAGATCGGGGCCCACACTCCTGGAAGCAGTCTGGCACAGTCCCCACAGCCCTCCTGGGGGTGCGGGCAAGCCCCCAATCTGCCTGCCAGATGACAGGAGGCTAGTGCTGCCAGCTGGGACTGGTGCTGGATGCAGCCCATGCCGGGAAGATCAGTGCTGCTGCTGGCCCCATGTACTACCCTTCAAACCACACATGCAGCCCTATGCAGTACACCCCTGGTTCACAGATGCACAGATTGTAAGGCCAGAAGGGACCTCAGAAGAACATCGAGTCCAGCCCCCTGCCTCAAGCAGGAAAGATAACTGGGGGTCAGGTGACCCCAGCAAGGTGACACTGTAGTCTCCTCTTGAAGATTTCCAGGGTAGGTGATTATACCACCTCTGGAGGGAGCTTATTCCATAGTCTGGACACCCTGACTGTGAAGAAGTTTTTCCTAAAGTTGAGCCTGAATTGATCTTCCAGGAGCTTATGGCCATTACTCCTGGTTTTCCCCTCGGGTGCCCTGGTGAACAGTTGCTCACCGTGCCCTTGATGTACTCCCCTAGTGTAACGGTAAGCTGCTACCAGGTCCCTTCTCAGCCTTCTTACCTCAGGCTGAAGAGTCCCACATCCCTCACCCTTTCCTGGTATGGCTTGCCTTTTAAGACTCTGATCATACAGGTGGTGCAGTCCTTCAAGCTGCCCCCTGCAGCCCTACTCTGGCACAGTCCTTCAGGTGCCCCAGTTGCACCCTACTCTGTGCGAGCCCTCAAACTATACATGACAAACTATGCCTCTGGGGTCTCCAGGATCTCACATCCCTGATGGGCTCAGGTGTCTCATTATAAGCACACCTGGCTCACACTGCTTCTACTACTCTCACCACTACCCAACAGATGGTGGGGGCCCAGGTTAAGGCACTCCTACCCACCTTTCATCAGGGGAGGGGGTACCTGGTCTGGTATTTCTTGGGGGCTGTCCCACCACCAACAGCCCCACCAGACCCCCTTCCCCAGCAGGGTGAAGTTTTAGGTTATGCCCAGGACCAGGAGCCTCCAAACCTCCTGCCCTTACCTCCAAGATGTTCCTGAACGTTAGCTCAGCTGGCTGATGTTATTCCTGTAGCTGCTGGCAGCAAACTGCCACTGTCTTTCCAAAGTTTGAAAATGGACACCTTAATCAAGCACCTGCCAGCTGCCTGCCTCCAGCCCTTAAAGTGCCAGGCACCCAAAGGTGCACTGCCACAGTGACCTTCTGAGGTCCCTTCCAACCCTCACTTTCTATGAATAAATCAGGCCTGCAAAGAAAGAGAAGATGGGAGGAAGAGAGACTTTGAGCAGCAGGTAATCTATGCCTGAGAATAAGAGCAGCAGTAACAGGGGGAAGAGAACAGAGAAGTTGGACAATGAATAGATATGAAATTGAAAAAATATTGTTTGAAGTTTTGTGATGTCAAAGCAGAATATTTTAATAACCTTGTCACTTTTCCTAACTGAAAGTCTTGGGAAATTTTGTGGGGCCAAGAAAGTTATGAGGATTTTTGGAAGAGGTGTGCAGTACTAGGTGAGAGAGAAGAATTTAAGGGGATAAGCTTTATTGCAGGAGAGAAGACAAGAGAAAGGACCATAGTTATTTCAATGTACACGGACATGCTTGAGATGGGGGGGATAGAAAAATGGTTAGAGAATCGTGTACAAAAAGTTATGTATGCTGAAAATATATGTCATAAATATAGCATATGGAGAGGATTGTGGAGCGCTTGGGTGGTAATGAGGATGGATGAAAGGGGTCCTGATGGGATAATGCACATAGCATCAGTAATTCAAGTAAGGCAACACCAAAGGTTTATAATGTATTTCAGACAGCCTAAACTCTGTAGTAAGTGTGAGTAGGAAGGACACTTGGCTGCATACTGCCAATATACAATATGCTGCAGATATGAAGGGAAAGGGCAGATATGAAGGGCGGTGGAGTGTGAAGTAATGAAGTGTGTTATTTGTGGGGAAGAGGGACACTTGCACTAGCTTTCTTGAGTACAGCTAGATCTACAGAGGAGCGGCAGAGACAGGAAAGGGAAAGTGGGGAAGAAGAAGATGTTGAGCCAGAATTCATGACAGTGGGGGAGACACCACAAGAAGCAAGACCTGGGGAGGAAGGGAGTGAAATTTCAGTAGTCAAAGTAGTGCAGCTGGTGACAGAGGAGGGAAAAGGAGGAAAGGTAAGTGGAATAAGTAACTTAGAGGAGAGAGAAGGAAAAGAGGAGAGAATGATACAGGAAGGAGGAGGAGTGAGGATAGAGCAAGAAAAAAGAAGTCCAAATGGGGGGAAAAGAAAGAAAGAAAAAAAAAAAAGAATCACACTTCTATGGACCGGTCTGTGGCTCAAGGATTGGACTTGTAAGCTACCTCAAGACCCATCAGTGAGCTGTGTTAGAGCAATCATCCTTGAATCAAAGGCTTGCTGATGCTGCCACCTAAATTTCAACTACTTCACTCTCTTATTAAAAGGTGGCTTATAGTGAGCTATTTAGCAGGCAACTTTAATTTTTTTTTTTGCCATCGAACAAGTGACAAAACAAGTGAGGGAATTTAACACCTCCCCCCCTTTTTTTTTAATTACAGAATAATTGCTTTGCATATTGTAGCTAAGTGGCTTTTGCAGTAGGTAAATAGACATTAGGATTCTTGCATACTGTATATTGTAGTGTTTTCTATAATAAAAAGTTGTTTCCTGAAATTTGTTAACTGTTTACTCAAATAACTGTGTGTATATGTGCATGTAGACAGAATGGAGAGACAAAATTCTCAGAACGTGTATCACTAGCATCAACAACCAAGTCATCCTATTACTTTGCTCTTATCTGCATTTTTTTTTTTAGAGTACCCAAGAGTTTGTTGCATATTACTTAATTTAGATTCTCATCTTGCAGAGATTTATGAACTTGCCTGATTTTACCTGTTATTAGTTCCATTGATGTCAATGGGACTGCTTGTGCATTTAATTAAGGACCTATGTAAGACTGCAGGATTGAGCCTGAAGCATGTTCTTATGGGTAGGAGTATACCTGTAATAATCCATATGCAATTATGACTTCACAGTACCACTGTAATAAAAATAAGGATTCTGAAGAAAAAAAGAAATATATAGTGGACTCAAATTTACAGTGAAATTGTAGGAAGTCTGTTTCCATGGGGAATTCTTTATAATAGAAACAAATAAAGAAAATCAGAGTGGATTACTTTCCTGACAGAAATTGCCACGTGAACACAAGTTTATCTGATGGGGCCTCAAAGTATTTAGTTACAAAAAAAATAATAATAATATGGTTGTCCTGGTAGGGGCATACACACTGATGATAGTGGTGCACTTTTTGCCAAGCAGGGGGAGCTTGAGCACCATCAGTCAGTCATTCACTGCCTTAGGCAGGTAGGTCGGCTTCTTGATGAGGCTATTTTGTATAGCAAAACTGGCACCTGCTTCCCATTTGGCTTTGGTGCCATGACCACTCCAGAAGAACGTGTAACCAGCTTTTCCTTCTGTGAGCTGCCCTTCGTTGTGTAGGTGAGTCTCAGAGAGCAGCGATCTGGACATTGTATCTGCTCAGTTCTCTCTCGATGAGGGCAGTTCTCCTTTCAGGTCTGTTGGTGTTTCCATCAGTCAATGTACATATGTTCCACGTGCCCACCTTGAGAAGGATTGATTTCTTTCCTTTTTGACCACTGTAGTGGGACCCTGCCAGCGTGGCATGCTGGCCAGGGTGAGGTAAAGCAGACAATGTTGGGGGCACCTTTTCTAGCCCCTTCCTCATTCTGGGAGGTGAGCAGTGTGGTCCTGAATAGGGCTGCTCAGTCACTCAGAGGGCTGCCATGTTCTACTGCTGCTTCTGTTTCTATTAGCTGCTTAAATATCTTCACAAGTGTCCTTTTTTTCTGATCCCATAAACTCTTCTACTTGTGAATAGTTATGCTGGCTTCACTGTAACAATCAACATGAATAAAACTGAACGTGTGCATAAGTATTACGCTAATTGCAATCTAATTATTTTTAGCAAAATAGAAAGAAATAATAGCACTAGAACCCAAAGGTGCAAACTCTCCCCTTTGGCTCAATTATAAGAGTTTTTTTTAAAGACAATGGAATATATTAAAAAAACCCAAACAAGCAAGAAAATCAAGAAACCCTGTATTTAGCTCATTTGTGCAGAGCTCATGCTATAACAGATTTATCTAAGCACAGAATATTATCATAACCTTTGTTCTCTTTTTCTCTGTGAACTCTTCCTCCACAGTCATGTGTGTTGCTTTTAGGCACTGTATCACATCTAATTAAATTGGAAGCTCCCCAGGAAAGAGTTTATATCACATTCAGACTGTGAAGAACCTGGCAGTGTCTGGGTCTTGTATAAATAGCAGATATATTAAATTATATAGGAATGGCAATTTCCTTGAAAATCTGAAACAAAGCTTGATTAAAATAGTTCATCCAGATTATAAAAAATGAATCCTGCTGTGCTTTCCTGTAATACAGGCCTTGCTTTCTCTTTAAACAGAATACAAGAATACATGACCTATCACTGATTATATGTGCACTACTAATTTTGGTGCTCATTCTTCATTACTGCTTTAAATTATATTTCATCCTTATTTGGATTTCTGTGAACCAACAGAAAAGTTGTCTAGCCTATGCTCTTGCTGCCTTTGAAAGTTATTTTAAAACTGTCAGTGAAACAGACAAAAGCCAGCAGTAACCTTTTTGATATATAGCAGAAGCTGAGTAACCCTTAAAGAAAAGAAGAAACAAGGATATAAAGAGTTTTTCTCCAGCTCTGGGAAGAAGATGGTGATTGCAGTGGGTTGTTACTTCACACCACACAGTCTTATTTACCCTGGGGTGAACCTCCCCCACAGGATACAACATAAACCATAAATCAAACATCAAGTGCAAAGCAATAGAGTTAATTAAGCCCTGTGGTCTTTTTCCCTAGACCCTGAGAGAGTACCCAGTCTCAGTGATTCCACCTCTAGACTCACAACCTTCCCCCTCCTCCCAACACCCTTCCCTGTGGCCCCTGAGACATGCACTCTGCTACAACCTCCCCT
>NW_005842205.1:388542-396544 GCF_000455745.1 Alligator sinensis | reverse complement strand
CCACTCTTTCATTTGTTTACCTCCCCATACCCTGGAGAAGAAATCTGCATTTTCATGTGCTGACCCTGAGTGATGGTGTATTGAAAAGTCAAAAGGCTGCAGGGACAGGTACCACCTTGTCAGATGAAGGTTAGCCTCTCTGATAGCATTGATCCATGTTAATGGGGCATAGTCTGTGACCAACTGGAAATGAGCCCCTAGGACAGGGGCTGTCAACCAGGGGTGTGTGTGTGCCCTCAGGGGTACTTGGAAACATTGTAGGGGTACACATGGGCGGGCGGGCAGGAAAGGAGCATGCTCTGAAGCATGGCAGTGTCATCTCCCCCAGCACATTCACCTCTTGGAGGCAGGGAGGGATGTGCCAGGCACTGCCGGCCCCACTGCAGCATCTCTCTGCCCCTCCACAACACACTGCAGCACCTCCCTGCCCCCCACCGCAGCTCACTCTCCAGATTGCTGCAAAGGTCTGAATATGGGGGGAGGGAGGGGAGAGCGTGTTTCGTGCCCACCCCTAGCAGCACATGATTGGGTGGGTACAAGGCCAGTCAGCAGCCCACAGAGCCAAGACTGGCCATGGAAAAGCAGTTCAGCACGTGGCCAAGCAGACAACTGCAGCTACTGCCACTACTGCCACGTGAGCACCCCCTGTTCAGCTCCCACTCCCAGGGCCACCACTATGCAGTCTCCACAGTGTTCTGGGGACTGCACCACTTTAGCACCAGGTGGGGAGCAGATCAAGGCTCCCATTAGACTTCAGGAAGGCCTTAGACTTCAGGAAGGCCTTCGATAGGGTATCCCACCCCATACTGGTGAACAAGTTAAGAGGCTGTGACTTGGATGACTACACAGGCCGGTGGGTGGTGAATTGGCTGGAGGGTCGCACCCAGAGAGTCGTGGTGGATGGGTCGGTTTCGACCTGGAAGGCTGTGGGCAGTGGGGTCCCACAGGGTTCGGTCCTTGGACCGATACTCTTTAATGTCTTCATCAGTGACTTGGACGAGGGAGTGAAATGTACTCTGTCCAAGTTTGCAGATGGCACAAAGCTATGGGGAGAAGTGGACACGCCAGAGGGCAGGGAACAGCTGCAAGCAGACCTGGACAGGTTGGACAAGTGGGCAGAAAACAACAGAATGCAGTTCAACAAGGAGAAATGCAAAGTGCTGCACCTGGGGAGGAAAAATGTCCAGCACACCTACAGCCTAGGGAATGACCTGCTGGGTGGCACGGAAATGGAAAGGGATCTTGGAGTCCTAGTGGACTCCAAGATGAACGTGAGTCGGCAGTGTGATGAAGCCATCAAAAAAGCCAATGGCACTTTATCATGCATCAGCAGATGCATGATGAATAGGTCCAAGGAGGTGATACTTCCCCTCTATCGGGCGCTGGTCAGACCGCAGTTGGAGTACTGCGTGCAATTCTGGGTGCCGCACTTCAAGAGGGATGCGGATAACCTGGAGAGGGTCCAGAGAAGGGCCACTCGTATGGTTAAGGGCCTACAGACCAAGCCCTACAAGGAGAGACTAGAGAAACTGGACCTCTTCAGCCTCCGCAAGAGAAGGTTGAGAGGCGACCTTGTGGCGGCCTGTAAGTTCATCACAGGGGCACAGAAGGGAATTGGTGAGTATTTATTCACCAAGGCGCCCCCGGGGGTTACAAGAAATAAAGGCCACAAACTAGCAGACAGCAGATTTACATTGGACATTAGGAAGAACTTCTTCACAGTTAGAGTGGCCAGGGTCTGGAACGGGCTCCCAAGGGAGGTGGTGCTCTCCCCTACCCTGGGGGTCTTCAAGAGGAGGTTAGATATGCATCTAGCTGGGGTCATCTAGACCCAGCCCTCTTTCCTGCCTATGCAGGGGGTCGGACTCGATGATCTATTGAGGTCCCTTCCGACCCTAACATCTATGAATCTATGAATCTAAGGACCCTGCAGTGAGGGAGGGAGCAGAGCAGGAGCAGGGACTGGGGTGAGTGGGGCCCTAGGTGGGCTGGGTGGTGGGACAAGCAGAGGCCCAGGGCTCATCCTGGCCAGGGCCCCACTCACCCCAGCCCCAATTCCTGCCTGCGCCCTGCTCCCTCCTTCACCACGGGGGCCTCAATCTGCCCCTTTCTCCTTCCCCCACAGACTTACCTGCTGGGGGGGTGTAACAGGTGGTCTTCTCAGGGCTGGTTTCCCTGTGGCCCACCCACCTGTTTCTGGGCTAGCCACCCACCTTCTTGCCCACCACACTTAGATGTAAGTTAATTAAGCGGGAGGCTGCTGATTTCTTGCCCCAATGCCAGGGGGGTGCTATCTGTGGCTCCATACCGCTCCTACACTACAGCCCATGCCTTGCAGATGGCATCCTCTGTTGTCAACATCACCAGCTCCGCTCTGGGCCCCAGAATCCTACTATTTGAACCCCACCTGCGTCCCTCCACTCAGGTGGCCTACTCTGCCTTCATCCTGGGCAGCATAGCTCCCCAAGCTGCTCCCCCTTATGGTTGAGGTCCCCCCAGGACCTTCGGCTATACTGGCCCTGGTCCCAGTTCCAGGCCAGTCAGAACCCCAGGCCCTCAGCTCTGGGTGTCCCTCACGGTGGGCCCCTGGCCCTTCGACCCTTCCAGTCCTAGCCCCAGCACTGACCAGTCAGGGGATGTCAAGACAGGTTTCTGAGTCTATGGACCCACTCTCTCACTGGGGTCCACCTTCTGGACTCTACAAGAGAGTAACCCACCCAGTTGTGGGAGCTGGGGTTAAGGCACCCTGACCCACCTTTCACCAGGGTGGTAACTGGCCTGGCATTTCCTGGGGGCTCCCGCACCACTAAGAGCCCCAGCAGGCCACCCACTCTCAACAGGGTGCAGTTTTAGGTCATGCCCAGGACCAGGAGCATGAGCATCCCCTACAGCTCCTCCCTTACCTCCAGGTAATGTTGAAGCCTCACAGCCAGGTGATGTTGCTGTGCCCTCAACCAGCATCAAAATGCCCTGTTTATATGGGCAGCCAGAGCTCTAGAATGGCTGCCACAATTAAGCACCTGATGGCTGCTCGGCCCCAGGTCTTAAAGTGGCAGGCACAAACAGTGCCCTGTCACAGGGGGGCATGTGTACATGTGCTCTGAGCCCCCCCCCAAATTATTTTTGTCTCTGTCTATGCAGCACCTGCCCCAGCCCCACTCCCTCCCTCCCTGCAAGGGCCTCGATCTGACCCTCCCCCCCCAATTTAAAACAAGAAAAAAATATAAAGGGGTACATGATTTAAAACTTTGAAACCAAAGGGGTACACTTGTTAAAAAAGGTTGAAAACCCCTGCTCTAGGAGGTAGTAGCAGAGGGTCTCCATTGCCCGTTTAATCACCAGACACTCCTTTTCTATTACAGCATATTTTTGCTTCTGGGGAAAGAGCTTTCTACTTAGACACAGGATAAAGTTTTCCCCATCCTTAAGATCTTTGAAGCAGACTGATCCCAGGCCTTGCTCTGAAGCATCCATCTGTATAATATACTCTTTTGTCAATTTGGACTGTGCAGGACTGGTGAGCTGCATGGTAACCTTTTACCAGTCCCAAATGATGTCTCACATTTGGATGACCACTGGATCCTTTGCAGTGTTCCTTTTTGCAACAGGTCCATTAGTGAGGCCATGTTGTCCGAATGAACCCCTGATAACAACTCCTTAAGCCTGAAATAACTGCAGTCACTTTTCTGTCATTGGCACTGGTGACTCTACTAAGGCCCTTACCTTGTCACCCAGGGACCTAATTTTGCCATTGCTTAGTATATGTTTTAGATATACCTCCATTAATCATTAATTTGGAAGTGGTGCAGTCCCCAGAATGTTGTGAAGACCATGATTTCACAAAATGCTGGGTCCAAAGGTATCTGCCAGTATCCTTTGGTTAAGTACAGGATGGTTCTATATCTTGTGCTGTCTATACCCTCCACCATTTCATCTATTCTGGGCATAGGTATGCATTACACTTTGAAACTGTATTAACCTTGCAGAAGTTGATTCAGAACCTTATGGTGTGGTTAGGTTTTGGCATCACCCGAATCCACTCACTGGTTGGTTCTTTTATGACCCCCAAAGCCAACATTTTCTTAATCTCCTGTTTTACTGTTTCCCTCAGCCAGGCTGGAATTCTTGAATATCCCTTCTGGAGTGCACATCCCAGCTTGAGGATAATCTGGTGTTTGACTATAGTAGTTCTTCCTGGGGTTACTGTGAACACCTCTTTAAATTCCCTTAGTAGGGCTCTAATTTCAACCTGTTGAGTTGGGGATAGTTTCCCCCAGCTAAAGGTTAACTGGATCTAAGGGAGGTGGTCCTGAGCCCCCAGACCAGCTCCCAGAAAACACGTGGAGGCCATGTACATCTCTTACGCCCTCCAGAGTTTTAACAGGTTAACATGATAGATCTGTGAACCACACCTTTTCCCCACTAGGTGCACTTCATATTCCATGTGGCCTACCCTCTGTAAGACCTCAAAAGGGCCTTGCCATTTTACCAACAGCTTACTTTCAGAGGACCACAGCAACAGTACTACTCAATCTGTAGGCTAATAAACCTGTAGTCTGGCATTTTTATTATACCGATGTTCTTGTGCCTGTTTGGCAGCCATGAGATTTTCCTTTGCAAGGGATCCTATGAAGTCTAATTTTCCTTGCAGCTTCAGGACATCCTGGATTACATTCTGGGTGTGAGTTCTTGGGCCCACTAGGATTCTCATAGGAGGTCCAGCAAACCCCAGGGCTGCCTTCTGTATAGTAATTTGAAGGGTGAAAAGCCTGTGGAGGATTGTGGAGCCTCCTAAAGGGCAAATAACAAGTAGGGCAATGCTTGATTCCAATTTTGCAGCTTCCTGGTGACAAATTTTTACAGCAGTCCCTTCAGAATTTGGTTATATCTTTTGACCAGGCCATTTGTTTGGGGTTGGTACACTGAAGTTCTTACTGAACGTCTTTTCAATAAGGCCCAGACTTCTTGTAATAGCCAAGGCATAAAGGCTGTGCCCTGGTCAGTTAAGACTTCTCTTGGAATGCTCACCCAGGAAAATATCTGCAGTATCTGGGATGCCAGCATCTGTGCTGATGCTAAGCAGACCACTACTGCCTTGGGGTAGCTGGTGGCATAGGCAATGAGGACAAGGATGAATCTGGAACCTCTTGAGCTAGGTTTGAGAGATTCCAGAAAGTTAATTTTGACCTGCTCAAAAGGTATGCCTTCCACTGGGGCCTTAGATGTGAACTGGGGTGCAACCAGTTGGCAGGAAACACAATACTCCTTGATCTCCTGGTATACCCCAGAAAAACCTTCCCAACTCTCTCTCCTACTTCTTCTCTATCCCCAAATGCCCTTCCACACAAGGGCACATCATAGGTGAGCTTCAAAATCTGCCTGCGGTATGGCCTTGGGATTAATAGTTGTGACTGTCAGGACCCTGTGGTTTTGTCCCTGGTCACTCTTATCAGGAAGTCACCCTGCAGCTCAAAATGAGGATCCTGGGTGGCTAGATATTCATCTATGATGATTTAATTGGCCTGACCCAATCATCCATATAGAAAGCCTCCCATTGGTCCTGGGTCCTCCCATTGGTCTCTGATGAATTCCTGGCCTTTCCACACCTGATCCAGCACCCTCTCCCAAAGAGTTCCAGAGTTTCCCTGACTGCTGCACAGAGGAAGTTTGCCCCTTTGATGCAAAGTTCTGTCATGCCTCAGGAGCAGAGTTGTTGATCACTGTAGAAAGGTGCATGTCTCAGGGGCTACACCCAGCTGCAGGCATTGAGAAAGAGACTACATGCCTATCTAGGAGGACTGGGCCAGCTGGTGCGGCTGATTAGCTGGCTCAAAGGAAGTTAAAAGCTGCCAGGGAATGGAGCTGGGGGGAGACAGAAAGCTATGAGGCTAGAGGAGGCAGCATTGAGCCAGGTTACTTTCTCAAGAACTCTGCCCCCTCCAGAGAGGGGGTCCCAGATTATACTGGACCCCAAACCTTTTCTCTGCATGTTTCTGCTGGCTGGAAAAGGCCTCCCATCTGCCCAATCTCTACTCCTGGTATGACCTGGGTTGAGGCTCAAAAAGCTCTGGGTCTAAAAATGGGGAAAACCCCGCCTAGCACTGGTTCAGTGATGCCGTGGTCAGTCTGGCTTCTCTATACTCATAATGCCAATTGGATTAGTTTGGCCATTGAACCCCAGTCTCACCCCACCACTATGAGGTAAACTAACTGGAAGGCCACCCTAGCCCTTATGTGGCCTTCCTTTCCTCCAGTGGTCAAGCTTAGGTGCATTAAAGGGTAGGGCTGAGTATCCCCATATAATATACATGAATGTCTGATAGATTCATGAATCATTTGTGTGTGAATGTCTGGCCCAAGCTGGAGTCTGTAAGCCCTATAACATGGTCATTTCTGACTTTGTCCATATACCCTTAGGTCTGGGTTTTCTCACTCTGCCTCTGAGACATAGGTATGTGTGTAGCTACAGTCCATCTGTGGACAGTCCTACAACTGAATGTCCCTTTTTTCCACATCAGAAGCACATTGTTTGTGCCTCTCTTCCCTTTCCTGGGTTGCAGGGAGGAACCAGGGGGCTTTCTTTCCTAGAGGGGTCACCCAAGGCCCTTCCTTCTGGCTGGGGTCATGGTAGTGATCAAGGAAATGCTGCTACCAGCATTTCCCTAAAGACCTAGGCAGTTTTCCCCATAACCCCAGCTTCCTTGAGCCCAGAGGGGACAGATGGCCAAACATGAGCCCCAGGCAGTCTTCAGGGTATATGGAAGATGAGACAAATTCTCTTTTCAATCTGTTCTAAAATGATGGGCTGATTAAAACAGTGAACTCTTTTAGGGCTTGATTCAACTCCCATTGGAATCAATGAGATTCTTTCCATGGACTTGAATGCACAGACAGCTACAATATTGTCTGTTCACCAGTTCAACTTTTGAACTTTCCATCACGTCTCACTTTCTCTCAAAGAAAGCAGTCACCCTTATTGCTTTCTAAAAGAGATGAAACTATCGTGATAGCTATACAGTCTTGTTTAAAATATTTAGCTTAGAAAACAAGGGGCTGGATTCTATCTAAGCCATTAGGCGTGTAAATGGACACATGCAGCTGAGCTCAATTCTATTCTACTCTTGAATCCCAGAAAAACAGTTAATGTAAAAGGCGAGTTTTATGAATCATTTTTAAGGGTATGATGATTATAAATTACAAAAGTAGATGCATTAATGGATTTTCAGCATTTGAGCAGGACAGAATAGAACTGTATTTCATTACCTAAGTCCACTTAGACACCTAATAAGTGGAATACTTATCAAGCCCATCATCCTTTTTTAATTATAGATTTCATAGATTTCATAGACATCAGGGCTGGAAGGGACCTTGGAAGATCATCGAGTCCAGCCCCCCGCCCAAAGGGCAGGAAGTCAGCTGGGGTCATAGGATCCCAGCAAGATAACCATCCAGTTTCATCTTGAAGGTGTTCAATGAAGGCGCTTGAACCACCTCCGGTGGCAGGCTGTTCCAGACCTTGGGGGCTCGGACAGTAAAGAAATTCTTCCTTATGTCCAGCCTGAAACGATCTTGAAGTAGTTTGTGACCATTCAACCTCGTCATCCCTTGGGGCGCTCTGGTGAACAAACGTTCCCCCAGATGCTGGTGGTCACCCCTGATAAACTTGTAGGTGGCCATCAGATCACCCCTGAGCCTGCGCTTTTCCAGGCTAAAGAGCCCCAGGGCTCTCAGCCTGTCATCGTAGGGTCTGCTTCCCTGACCTCTGATCATGCGCGTGGCTCTTCTCTGGACTCTCTCAAGCTTCTCCACATCCTTTTTGAATTGTGGAGCCCAAAACTGGACACAGTACTCCAGCTGCGGCCTCACTAAGGCCGAGTACAGGGGGAGAATGACGTCCCGGGATTTGCTTGAGAGACGTCCCGGGATTTGCTTGAGACGTCCCGGGATTTGCTTGAGATCATCGAGTCTGACCCCCTGCATAGGCAGGGAAGAGTGCTGGGTG
>NW_005842205.1:377293-386969 GCF_000455745.1 Alligator sinensis | reverse complement strand
GGGTAATTGAAGTCACCCATGACAACCATGGTCCTGGAGCAAGCTGCCTCAGCCAGTTCCTGGGCAAACTCCTGGTCAAGCTCAGGACTTTGGGTGGGAGGTCTGTAATAGACTCCCACTGTTGTGTCCCCTGTGCCGTGTTCCCCACGGATTTTAACCCAGAGGGTCTCCAGCCGTCCACCCTGGTCGCCAATATCGGCTTGCAGTTAGATTTGTAATTAGGTTTACAAGTTTTTACTAAGCAAAGAACTAGGCCTAAAACCAGCTAAATTTTGATTTTCCTTGCTTTTTAGTTTTAAGTCAAACTCTGTCACTTTTTAAATGAAGTTTTCACACTGAAATATAAATCGGGGTCTATTTAACAGTATAATGTGAAACAGAATATCCAATTACTCTTAACATTATAGCCTTTTCCCTTCATAAATTAGAATTCTATACCTGGTTGTATAACAAGCAAAACAACTTTTTCCTCAACTCTTTCCTGTACAAAAATCACTGTAATTTTTAAAGGACATTAGCTACTGAAATACATTAGTGTTGTTTTAAAGGTTTCCCTTCAAAATGGAGAGCTGCTGATCTACCACTCAGGAATGCTTGGTTCTGTTTCTGATTGCCCTACTGATCTTGTATTCTCTGATTCAGTTTTCCTCTCTAGTCTCTTTAGCTTGCAAACTCTTTGGGCAGAGACTATCTCGTATAATATTGAGGCAACACGCAGCTTAATGTGGCTCTCAGCTCAAATGGTGGCTTTAGGAGCTACTATGGCACTAATAATTAAAGAAACAGCATGACTTTTCTTGCACATGTTAAACATTGATGCACACTTAAAGTAAATAAACTGTGGTAACAAATCAGATCATCCACTCTAGATTGGAAATGGCAACTTCAATTTGACCAGGCTACCTAGCTAAATAATTATCTAATGAATAGGGGAAAATGAAAGACTTCAAAATATGAGTGCTGCAGTATATAAAGTTGCAATATGTGTCAAAATTAATTAAAAATATCAGTTTTACTACCTAGATACAGAGAGACATATTTTCCAACACAGCACCTTTACTTGGGAAGAAATCTCCAATCCTGGAATAAAGCACATATTTTCTCTTCAAGCACTAGAATGATCCTGTTATTGGGATTTAACTATTAAAGAACCTCCGTGCCTTGTACTCCAAACTCCCCTGAATGCCGTGGGTTCTGACTAGTGTGATATATAAAGGGATTTTGCAATACATATGTTTCAGATGCAATAATTTTTAGCAGTTTGGCAGTAATTATTGGTGAAACATAAAGAAATGGCCCTGAGAATGACATAGGATATATGGTTTAAGAGATAAGGTTAGAATGGTGATTGACAATCAAGATTAGATATCTTAGGGGATGAAAAATCAAGGTTTTTCTCACCATTTTTCACTATTTCATACATTATATTTGCTTTGACAGGCAGTGCTCCGATAGGGGCAGAGCTTGGGGCTGGGTCCCAGAAGCCAGGTCTAGAACAGTGGGCCTTGGCTAAGGGACCAGCCAGAGTTGAGAGGTGGAAGCTAGGAAGGCTGAAGCCCTAACAAGGGAATGAAGACCTGAGGTGGCCTGGTGACTTAAGGACAGGAGTCCCACCTGAATGGTGACTCAAAAACATCTGTGAGCTATGGGGCATGGTGTAGGAGCAGATGGAGTTATGCAATAAGCCTTTACGGCAAGCAAGGTCAAGAGAGTTGGCCATGGGAGAAGAGAGAGCACCTTAGGTTTGCCAGTCTCTGAGGGCAGCCTCTCTTCCATGAAGTTTCCATCAAGACTGCAGGCAATGAGGCAAGGCGAGACCTGTAGAGACAGGGCAGAGAGAGAGCCTAGCAGGGATGAGGGGGCCTGCAGGGGGCATCACAACAGCCCTCAAGCACCTAACCTGTTAAAATGCCCCCTTCCTCCAAGAATTTGTCCAACCCCTGTTTGAATGTGACTAAACTATCAGCTTCCATGACAACTTGTGGCAGAGAGTTCCACACTAATTACATGCTGTGTGAAAAAGAATTTCCTTTTGTTAGTTTTAAACTTACTAATTTTCTTTTGTTACCCCTAGATCTTGAATTGTGAGAAATAATAAACAATAAATCCCTATTTACTTTCTCTTCACCATTTATTTTGTAAACCAAGGGTGGGCAAAATACGGCCCATGGGCCGGATCTGGCCCGTGAAGACATTTTATCAGGCCCACGGGGCCCCTACAAAATTTAGAAAATTAATATTGATCTTATTGATACCCTCAAAGAACTCTAGTAGCTCGGTGGGATATTATTCCTCTTTGAAAAAGCCATGTTGATTCTTCCTCAGCAAGTCATGTGCATTCATGTGCTAAAGATTTTTTAAATTATTATTATTGTTTCTACCAGTCTTCCAAGAATAGAAGTAAGACTCACTGGCTCCGTTTACACATGAGCCTATCTGGCAAGTAGACTAATGAGCTGTGGAGTAAAGCATCACTGTCTACATGTGTGATGGTATTAGGCTGTAGTAAACTAATTAACACTGTAGTAGATAGTACTGTCGGGGATGGTACTATCTTACACTGGGGTAATTTATTGCAATTAAACACACATGTAGATGCTGTCTGTGAGTGTAAATTGTGCCCAGTCAGCCCAGCCAGTCAGGGGCCAGACTTCTGCCTGTCACCTTGCCACACAGCTCTATGCATTCAGCACCCTTGTGCCCCAGCCAGCTCCTCCGACACCATCACCTGGAGCTGGGGGCTGACTCACTGTGCCCCATACAAGCCCAGGTCTGCTCTGTCCTGGCTCAAATTGCTGCTGTCCTGGGCACATGGGTAGACACTCTGCCTGGGAGTAGTTTAGTCTGGCTAAAACTGCTGCAGAGTTTATTGCTTCACATTAATTGCATGTGTAGATGCAGCCATTGGTCTATAGTTCCCTCTATCCCCTCTAGACCTTTTCGAAATATGGGAATCACATTGGCAATCCTCTAGACCCTGGTACTGAGTCTATTTTTAGTGATAGGTTGCATACTATGGTTAGGAGTTCAGCAATTTCCAATATGAGCTCCTTCAGGACCCCAGGATGAATGCCATCAGGTCCTGGTGGTTTGCTACTGTTTAGTTTATCAATTTCCTACACAACCTCGCCTATTGAAACTTCAGTTTGGGTCAGCTCCACTGACTTGCCCCTAGAGAGGAGTGGCTCTGGTGAGGGAATCTCCCTAACATTTTCTACTTACTATGGTCAATAATTTTATAACGAAAACATGTACAGATGCAAAGATGTTCAGGTCTTTAGTAAGGAATTAATCTTTTTTTTCCTTGAAGCTATGCACAGCCTTTCTGAATCTTCTTTTGGTTACTTCCAGGGCAGGTGCTTTATGTTAATTTGAGCAGACTTACAGAATAGTACTGGACGTACTCTGCATGTAATTGGAATAGGGTACCATTGGCCAAAATTCCTGTAGTCAGCCATGTCTTAAGCAATTTTCTTCAAATAAAAAATTGCTTAATCACTGAATTTGCTGTGTGCACTGTGTCATTCACCCATGTCAGTGACATATGGCAGCAGAAATGTTGCGGAAGCTGGAAAATACAAAAGGCTCAGAAAATTCTCTGTGCAAACTAAAAGGTCAGGACCAAATTCTGTCTGCATATATATGAATGTAATTCCCAATGAAATTGTTGTACTCCTATTTTGTACTAGTTTACTAAATATTTGTATAATAATATAATAAGATTTGTTTATTGTGAGATCGCAATAAAGGAATAAGAAAATGTAATGCTTTACTACTATATAGTGGTTGAGACAATGCAACAAGGCAGTTATCAGTGAAATATATGAAAATTGATGATTACAATGTGTTTTATTCTTCTATAAATGGGCTTGATTCTAATAGCAAGTCTAATGAGAAAACTGGACCATATCATATGCACATGTTAAACAGAAGAGCTTAATTAAAATTAATGTGCTAAATGATTCAATTCACCGCTTTTTCTCCTACCCAGATCTCTCTAAACAAAACAACCATATAAAAGCAAGGAATTCCAAGCCAGAAGGCTGTTCCAGGAACACTCCCCCATTTGGTTCAGCATTCCAACACTTTGTCTTCTTTTGATCATTTTTAAATCACGTCTCCTATTTTCATTTCCTTTCTCTTTTCTCTACTTTTTCTTTCCTTCCATGTATTTTTCTCTGCATATTTTTGCAACTCTTTTAAAACATTTCTTACTTTGGAAGTTGTAGTTCCTTCATTTTCTTTCCCCTCCAACACCTTGTCAAATGTATTTTCTATTTCTTCTCTAGTTTTCTCCCAGCTCATTTCTTCAGCAAAATCTCCTTAACACGTGCATGCTGTTTGCCTCAATCACACCTCATGTCTGTTCTTGTTTCTGTGCCCCTAAGATGGCGTTCCTGGCTCTCTTTCATCCTCTAATTTGTTTCTTAACCAGTCCCATCTGTTCACTCTCTCTCATGTTATGGGCAGTCTCCCAATCCAGAATTTTATAAAGTCATTCTCAATACATTTGCAAGGCTAATACTACCCCATTGGCTTTCAGCGGTATAAGAAACAGAATTGGCTCCAAGGTACACCCTGTGGGAGAGCAGGGTGTGGGAAGCTGGCACATCATTTCAAGAGTGGGAGGCCTGGGTTTGGAGAGCTCCCAGCATGGCAATGCTGCCTGGACAAAGACTCAGTGAGGGTGGAGGGCAATTTTGGCACTACTGCTAACTTGGCACCTGGGACAGGTGCCTGTCTCATCCACATCCAGTTACTCTACTGCTAGCTGTCTATGTTACAACAGAGACAGAGCTGGGAGACATAGGAGATAGATGACATAATATACCTGGATTTTCTAAAAGATTTTGGCAAGGTCCCTCATTAAAGGCTCTCAAAAAACTGGAGTTGCCACAGGATTAGAGGAAAGGGCCTTTGCTGCAGTAAAGCTGATTAAAAGATAGCAAGAAAAGGGGAGGGCTGAATGGCCTCTTTTCAGGATGGAGAAAGGTCAATAATGGGGTCCCCCAGGGACCTGTACTGTGACCCCCTTCTCTCTCCTCTCAAGACTCCTGTTGATAGAACAGAGGGACACCCTTGTTACTCACAGAAAGGAAGAAATGAGGAGGAAGCTGAGTTACTTGGAGCTGCTGGGCTCTTCCTGTTTCCAGTCTCTCCCACTCTGAGAATGTTGTTAACACGGTGAGAATTTTATCTCCTTTATTCACTTGTTCTGATTAGCTACTCTTCCTCAAAAGGCAGGTAAGTGGAGACTGTGACCAATCAAAGGAGGCATTTCACCATGTCACAGTTGAAATATAGGCTTTTTTTTAATTTTGAAGTTTATTAATTTAATTGTAAAAGAATTGGTTTGACTAATTTATTGACTTTTTTTTACTTTAGGTTCATGAAAATTTTCAAGATGGCCCTTCAGTTTCAGATGGCAGATATTTTCAAATTGCCTAACATTTTTCAGGTTGGAAAAATACATTTCCTGATGCAACAAGTAGGCAGTTATAGGAAAAACGTCTAATTAAGCATGCCAAGGGGCCAGTGTTACCTGCTTAGACTTTAGAGATGGACTCTAGAGAAGCTTGGCCCCTAATATACATTCCTGAATCACTGGTGTCACACTCAACTATGTTCCTTAGAAGCTTGGCCTTCTTTTTCCATTTCCATATCAACCAACAGAAGGGAACTGAGACATGGCTCATGTGTATCCTGGGAACATATTTCAAAATTAAAGATCACAGATTGGTTTATAGTAAGAAAGCACAAACATTATTAAACCTTTTTTCCTATATACTGAAGGAATGTGAAGGAACAAATACAGTGTTGAGAGAGCTAGTTAGGTGCTATAATTTTTAGGACTAGACTAATTTACTTAGGTAACCTTGAAGAAGGCACAGTTCCCAAAACTGTTAAATATACTGCTGGCTAGCACTAATAGAACAAGCAAATATAGAGGAACAGAGCAAACAAATTCAACATTATTACTAGATTAGATGTGTGGAAAGATAAATGCATGAGGACATTTTTTATTGCACAATATGACACGTTAATGAGACCCAGGGGTTCATACCAGATGGAAACCTCATTTATCTATGCAAAATACTCTGTTAAATAGACACACAATTCCTCAGAGGTAAACAATGCACAGCAGCAGAGAAACACAGGCAGGCACTTGGTATAGATATCAGTCCAGGAATGTAAACAATTTAAGTTGCATACTCCCAAAACTATTTTATCCACAGTAACTTATTTAACAAAGACATTTTTATTGCATCCCTTTGGCTGGAGTTTTAAGGAGTTTTAAATAGGCAGACATTTATAGCTGATTGACTGGGATTTGACAGTTGTCTGATTTGGTCCGCTGGTAGCATCATCAGTTTCATTAATGGTTCAACTACTTGCAGGAGGATGCTGATGCTTTGCCTCCGTTTCAAAACCCTTGACTTTTTCTTGCTTAATTGATGGCACAAAGAATGGTCAGAACAAACACCAGTCAATCACCACATCTTCTCTGACCCTACAGTCATCAGTCAGCCAGGATAGATTGGGCACTTCTCAACTCTTTTCAAACTGGACAGGGTCACTGTGCCTCAAACCTTCACAATGACAACAAATGCCCTTGTGGATAAGTTCAAACCATGTCTCACATGGTTGACGTGTGTCTCTTTACTATGCTATCTTGTGGGCATCAAGCTCTTCACATTGGTGATGACATTGCCTTAAGATGGCTGAAACAATATGCCAAAACCGCATATGCTAAATAAATAAGTAGAGGCAGAGGCCAGATTAACACAGTCTTCATACTATTATAACTAATTCAGTTAGTGCTCTGATTTTTATTGAAAGGATTATGCTAGATGAATCCTTAATACTGATGAAGTTATATAGGCATAGAATGCCTTATACCAGTATAATTTATTACCCTTCCCATACCTGAATAAGCTGTATCAGAACAAACAGCATTACATCAGTTTAATAGTTTTCTCACTGGATGGGTTATAACACTTTCTCTGCACCAATACAAATTGCCACATTTTTCAAGTGTACACAAAAGCTAAATAAAAATCATATCTTCACTTACACAAATCTATCTTCTTAGAAATAGATGGCACCAAAGTTCTATTGATTCTCCAGGATAAATCTTAGACTATGCCCATCGCCTTAACATCCGTACTTGGAAAGAAATAGTAGACAAGATATTAATTTAATTTTCAGTATAAGCTTTCAAGTTTTTCTCATATATTACAATGAAGCAAAATAATTTATTTCTCCCTTTGCAGCTCACATTTAAAAAGGGATTTAAAGTAGCTTAAGCTAATTCTTTGCAGAATCACAAAGAGGGGCATCAGGTCTGGCAAGCTCTGTGGAGAAAGGTGCATGCCATGTAGTGGTACTTATTCATAGAATAACCTCTGTTTGATATTCCTACCTTATAGTTTATCAGACAATGCTGCTTTCAAAGTCTCACATTTTTTCCTAATCCATAGAGTAACTGGTATTGTCCTATCCTGAGCACAGTAAAGAATTAGACTCAGAAGTGTGGAACAAGGGAAGCAAAACTTTGGAAGAAATATAGAGGAGCTGTGCCAGATACGTTGGAATTTCCTGTTCTGTTGTATGCTCTTGCATTTTTCATTTTAAGTAATTTGGCCTTTCCATCTCTCCCTGCCTCCCTGCTCCCCACCAGTTTTTAATGTCAATGTTCCTTATTTTGTTTTGAGAAAGTGAAGAGGTAGAACAGAGCAGAGAGAAGGCTGTAAATGCTGCACAGACAAATTAGAGGGAGATTTTATATATACACATACACATGCATTCATACACACACACATATTTTGAGGTGAGGCTGTGTGACTGCAGTTTTTGAAACTTCACAGATGGTATTTATCTGACTAGACATAAACACTTTCCCATTCCAATACCTTTTTGCATGACTACTAACACTTCTTCGGTCTTACACACATTCCCAAATCTTATGGTTTAAAAGTGCTGCTGCTTCTGCTAAACTTAGTGACAACTCTCCCACTAACTTTATTGATAAAACAGATGTATTCATGTAAATAAAATAACAGAACCTATATTAAGGTATACGTGTTCTTTAAAACATACAATTCCTATTATTTTAACATATGGGATGAATAAAGTTACAAATGAATTAGCTGACACTTACATGTCATGTTGATAAATATTGCTTATTTATGCACTGGTATTTTCACAAGAGTAGTTGGAACAGCTGTCGAGCAGGAGAGATTCCTTAGTATTTGCTTCTATATTCAGAAAAACAGTTAACTTTAAATCAGTGATGTTTTGAACATGTTGTCTTTAGTGACATGGCCTGGGAAATCAGGGACAAAACCAAAGTGTGGGATATATCACTGTCTTAAAATATGGGAAAATGGCAGTTTTCCTGCACTAACCTGTGATTTAATGTGTCATCTTTTCTAGTGGTGAAAGGAATTTGTATGCCAATGGGCACACCTACACATTCATGAATGCTCCCTTTCTAATGCATGTTAAGTTTAGTACTTCCAATATGAGATAGTAAAAGAGCATTAGGCTGCACTAATGTACAGTAGCACATTTGCACATTTTTAGTGATGCTTAATGTGCAGTAGACTATTTTACTGTCTTTTAGTCATGGTTTTTTATGTGACGGTTCAATGTGCAGTAAAAAAGTTTATTTTGCATGAAAGCACACATGTTCTTCCCAATGAAAGTTAATCAAGACCTTTCTAGTTTAGAGAATCATTGAATCATAGAGAAGTTAGGCTGGAAGGGACCTCCAGAGGTCAACTGGTATAACCTCCTCCTGCCTGAGGAAGGATCATCCCTATCCAAACCATCCTATATGATAACAGTGAAGAGGTTTTTCCTGACAGCCAAGCTAAAGTTACATTGCTGCAACTTCAAGCCATTGATCCATGTCCTTCTCTCTACAGCGAGAGAAAAGGCGCTTTCCCTCTTTTTTATGGCAGCCCTTCAAGTATTTGAAGACTGCTATCATGTCCCCTCTTAAGTGCCTTTTCCACAAGCTGATCATGCCTAGCTCCTTTGTATAACTCATTTTCCAAGTCTCCTCTATAACTTGTTTTCCAAGCCCTTTATCATCTTCATTGCCCACTTTGGGACCCTCTCTAACTTCTCCACATACTTCTTAAAATGTGGAGCCCAGGACTGCACTCCAGGTGTGGCCTAACCAGTGGTAAGTACAGAGGCACTAATCACCTCCTACATCTTACATCTAATACTTCTATTGATGCAACCCAAAACCATATTTGCCTTTTGTGGGCGTGTCCACATGAGCGAGCACGTGCCTCTTGCCCCGCCTCAAACCCCTTTGAGGCAGGGCAACAGGCATTTGTGGGAATGAAAAAACATTCCCTGCACTGGAAACTTGCAGCGCGGGGAGAAAATTAGATCCCTGGATATCCAGGGGTCTAAAAAAATCCAAGTTTAAAAAAGCAAAGCAGGGCATGGTCTGGGACCAGCAACCGGAGGCTGGGTCCTCCATGGAGATGCTCTGGCTGCCATGGTTGGGCCCTATGGCTGGCCCTCACCCTGGTGCTGAAACACGTGGCCAGCCAGGCCACATGTTTCAGCACCAGGGCTGCAGTGCAGTGAGTAAGGGGTTGGGGGGGCTGCAGGAGGGGGGAGGGGACCATGGGGGAGACCCCCAACATCCCTG
>NW_005842205.1:374707-377109 GCF_000455745.1 Alligator sinensis | reverse complement strand
GGGCCTGTCCCTCCCCCCACCAGTCCCCCCCGAGACCCCCTCCCCCTGCCAGGGCTGATCAAGTCAAGACCTAAAACCAAAGAAAAGAGAAAGATAAGAGCAAAGAAGGACTGAGTGTAGAGGGACCCACCTAGTCTCAAACCCAGTAAAGAGGTTTGTCAAGGTTGCTAGTCCCAGTGGGAAATACCCACTAGTGTCTGACCCCTCTGGGGCCTTCTTGGGACTGCCTTCCATGATGAAGGCAACTAGGTTAAACCGTGACAATAGGCAGCCCGGTGATACAATTAACTGTGAGGAAGATTGAGCTAACAAGATTCTGATGGTACCTTCTAATAAAAATAATAGCTGGTTGGCATAAGGTTGGAGTGAAAGGGGAGGTTGGAGACCCAATAGGAGTAAGCCTAATGCCATAACAATAAGACTCACGCTGTAACATCATCTCCCAAAGGAAAAGTTCCATCAAGTCATGGCAGGCGAGAAATTGGGCTGTGGCTAGAGTCTGATTAGTTAAGGCTGGGGCATTCTGATTGACAATGCACAGGTGTAAATCATCAGGACATTGAAGGATACACCCTTATGTGGTGCTCCTTTGCCACTTACCTTTTTTAAAAAATAGAATCACATTTAAAACAATGTGAAATTGAGCTTGACTATAAAAGACAAGTTAAAAGGGAACGTATAGTTCCAAACTAGACCAAACTTGTCAACTTTCATTTCCATTTGGCAGACCAACCAGCCATGCCACTCTAGGAAGTATGACCATGAGTAAGATGCATGCATAGAGACCATCAACAAGATGGATGGTGAAATCCTACCCATTTGATGACAGTGTCCCCAGTGGAACCAGGATTTCTCCCAGTGTGGGGTTACATTTTTATTGGAATTGGAACAAACAGTGATGCCCAACCTAAGAGGATTCAGGGCAAATAGTGGTGGAAAAAGTTCTATGCAGAGTGGTAAGCCATGTTTAGAGAATTAAAGGTTCAACATGACGTGTTTTTGTATGGGAGTGTTTCAGACTTATATCAAGGAAATGATGTTCAGTTTCCCACATGAACATCTCTTTGTATAAACATGTTCCTCACTACCCATGATCATTCTATCCAATGACAGCACAAAATTTGCTATAGGAAACTATATTTGCAAATTTCCCATCCTACTTGCATCCTCCCTTGTTTAAAGGTTATACTTAGGGTTCAGAATGAGAAGGATAATAAGACTAATTTCCTTGTCAGCCTTTAACTATTGTGTTTAGATATCTATTATTGTATCCCAAATCAACCTCCTTCCAGAGACTGCATTTTCTCATAAATGAAAACCACCCATTTTCTCATTGCACCCTTGAGAGAGGAAATATGCAGACTGTAAGAATGATTAAGGAGAGTGGATATTGCTAGATTCTTCTCTTGAAAAGTGCATTAACCATGCAGTCTGGATATGGTGGTCATGAAAGATTTAATTAAACAGAACTCTAGAGCTGGCACCAGCTAATCCTTACTGCTAAAGGCCCCGATGCTGCTTCAATGATACTAAGATTCCACTTTCCTGGGCCTAGTAAAATGATTCCTCAGAAGAAAGTAGTGGTGCACAGAGGTAGCTCAGTTATGGGGATGGCATTCTACTTAGTAGACATACCTATAAAAAAGACATACCCTAAAAAGGGGGGAAAAAGGGGGAGGGGTTGCGCTCTATGTCAATGAGCAATATACATCAACCCCCATCAAGAAGGAAGCAAAGGACGAGGAAGTAGAAGGATTGTGAGTTAGGCTACATGGGGGGCAAGGAGAAAGGGATTTGGTGGTAGGGGTCTGCTACAGACCCCCACACCAAGGGGAAGAAATAGATTCGGGGCTCCTGAGGCAGCTCTCGGAGACCATAAAAGCTAAAGAGGCGGTAGTCATGGGGGACCTAAACTACCCAGACATCTGCTGGGAGACGCAGACGGCAAAGTCCCACCGTTCACGCAGGTTTCTAACCTGTGTACAGGACCTCTACCTGACACAGGAGGTACATGGTCCCACTAGGGGGAATGCCATACTGGATCTGGTATTGGCAACGGGGATGACATGGTAGGGGACCTACAGATCGGTAGCCATCTGGGGGACAGTGATCACCTAATAATAGAATTCTTTATAAAACATTGAGTGAATAAGGTAACTAGTAGGGTGAAAGTGCTAGACTTTAGGAAAGATGATTTCAATGAACTCAGACGATTAGTCAAAGACGCACTGCAGAGTAGGAGTTTTGAAGTGATGGGAGCCCAAGAAGGGTGGCTGTGCCTTAAGGAAATGATCCTTCAGGCACAAAGCAAGACGATCCCGATGCGAGGGAAAAGAGGGAAAGGGGCCAGGAGGCTTCCTTGGCTGACCAGAGAAATCCAGGGCAGCCTAAGGGCCAAAAGG
>NW_005842205.1:371915-373287 GCF_000455745.1 Alligator sinensis | reverse complement strand
GGGCACAGAAGGGAATTGGTGAGGTTTTATTCACCAAGGCGCCCCCAGGGGTTACAAGAAATAATGGCCACAAGCTAGCAGAGAGCAGATTTAGATTGGACATTAGGAAGAACTTCACAGTTCGAGTGACCAAGGTCTGGAATGGGCTCCCAAGGGAGGTGGTGCTCTCCCCTACCCTGGGGGTCTTCAAGAGGAGGTTAGATGAGTATCTAGCTGGGGTCATCTAGACCCAGCACTCTTTCCTGCTTATGCAGGGTGTCGGACTCGATGATCTATTGAGGTCCCTTCCGACCCTAACATCTATGAATCTATTGACACCAGCACCTAACTAAACTTGTCTCTGTGACAGTGAACATGATCTATCCATCCTATAATTCTTTAGAGTGGCAGATGGATCCTCATTTGGAAACACTTCTTTCAGATCTAACTCTGTTAGTCAATGAATGATTGAAGGTGTTTAATTTTATCTCAAAAGATTCTGCTGGGATTTATAATTATACACCACATTCACATTACGTGCTGCGCATTGTGGTTGGGAAAAGGGGGAATCTAAACAGTCTTAACTGATGCTATAAGCAAATTAACCTTGGTCAGTAACTTTTGTTTTCCAATTTTATCCAACTAATATTACTGCAGTTTTGTCTGAGGCTCAGATAATGCTATTTATTTGTACAACATGTTCCTGTGCTTCATCTGTTGGGACAGAGGTATATGGCATTGACTGGGTGCCGTGGCAAACAAAAGGGTAAAAGAATAATCAGACAGTTGATAAAGGGACTGCCAGTTGGAATAGACTCTGACCTTTAAAATACTTAGCAAATATTCATTCATTTAAGGTTACCTTGCTCAACCAGAATGAGAACTTCTTGTGCTAAAGCTGAAAATAAAACTTCTTATATTGACATTGAGATCATTATTATTGGCAGCTTTAAATCCAGTTAAGGTTATCAAAAACTCAAATGTTACAATAGAATGCTATCTAACACCAAACTTCTTCCCCCAGCGTCTAAGGGCCTTGTTACACATTGCGTTATAAGCTGCACAAATGTTAATTGGCTTAATGTTGATTGGCTTAGTGGAACAGTCACACCTTAAGTCAAAAATCCTTCTCTGTTGGTCCTTCATCTGCACAGCTGTGACTTGCCACTAGATGCTTGGTGGGCAGCAACAGGACTAGGAGCTAGGGGCAGGACCAGCTGTCTGCTCCCACCAGGTAGAGAGCAGGCCCACCAACATGTCAGTTGCAGCAAGACCAGAGAGACCTGGGAACACAATGATTTTGATACTATCTCCACCAATTCCTTCAGTATGCTATCTAGCTTCTCTAAGTAACCTCTAAACTATTCTTTTTCTATGGGCTATTTGTCTCTTT
>NW_005842205.1:351362-371861 GCF_000455745.1 Alligator sinensis | reverse complement strand
CTATCTTTGCTGTCAACTGTACTTGTCATCTAGTAGCTGCCCCTATTTGCCAAGACTGAAGCAAAAAAGCATTAAATACTTCAGCCTTCTCTGAATCATCCCTAACTAGATTGACTTCCACATTCTGTGAGGGTTCTATGATTTCTTTAGTCTTCCTCTTACTCTTGATATACTGGTAGAATCCTTTTTTATTGTCTTTTATGTCTCTTGCCAGCTGCATCTCAAATCATGCCTTGAACTTCCTAATATTATTTCTGCATGTGATGCTCTTCCCTAGTAATATGACCAAGTTTCCACTTTTTGTAGGATTCCTTTTGAGTTTCAATTCACTGAAAAGATTCCTGTCTAGCCAAGTTGGTCTCTTGTTGCACTTCCTATTCTTCTGTTGCATTGGCATAGCTTGCTCTTGGGCTCAAAGTACAGCCTCCTAAAAGCACAGCCAGTTCTCCTGGGCATCTTTTCTTCTCAGACTTTGCTCCCAAGGGATTCTGCCCACCAGTTTCCAGCATTTTTTGAAGTACACTTTTCTGAAGCCCAGTTTCCTTATTCTGCTGCTCTCCTTCCTTCCTCCCCTTAGGATCTTGAACTTTTATCATTTTGTGGCCACTGGCCCTCAAGTTGCCTTTCAACTTCACAGTCTCAACCAATCTTGTGTTTGCAAGCACCAAGTCAAGAAGAGCTTCTCCCCTAACTGGCCTGTCTACCATCTGTATCAAAAAATTATTTCCAGCACACTTCATGAATTTCCTGGACTGCTCATGCACTGTTAATGTTTCCCTCCCAGCAGGTGGCCTGATAGTTGAAGTCTTCCATGAGAACCAGGTCCTGTAATTTGGAAGCTTTCATCAGTTGTGTAAAGGAGGGCCTGTCTACCTCTTCCTCCTGGTTTGGCAACTTGAGGGCCAGTGGCCACAAAATGATAAAGTTTGATGATCTATAACAGATATCCACTATGACACCCCCACTGCTGTTCTCCCCTCTGATGTTTACCCAAAGCGTTTCAACAGGCCTACCTTTCATTTCACGCTGAACTTCTGTACACACACAGACACACACATATGTATATAGCATTAGGGCTGTGCAAACTTTGGTCACTGATTCAATTCGGCGGAGATTCGGCCTGATTCGGAGGGTTGGGAAACCTCCTAGGACTGTGCATTGCTCATCTCAGTGAAATTGCCTTTCATTTAAAGGATGATCAGAACCAGCATCTTGCACTGTCACCCTTCATACATGCTCAGGGGCATTGCAAAGATCCTTACAGATTAGGCCTGTGCAAATAGGGAAATATTCTATTTGGGTTCGGATTCAGCCAATTTGGATGCCAGAAATTCAATTCGAAGCTCTGAATTGGTTTTCCACTTTGATTTTGCTGAATTGGCTCTGTGCCCGCCTCTGGCCGATAAGGCACTCCGTAGGGGCCCTGGCCCAACTCAGAGGTCATCTAGGGCCAAGGTCTGGGGTGGGACCCCAGAGGTTACCCTGGTTGACGTTCAGGGTTCCCCTTATCTTGCCTGCTACGACTTTGATGATAACTTCAGTGGAGGGGTTCTCCCTTGGGGTAGCCTTCAGGGCTGCCACGCCGTGGGGCGGGCACTCACGGGGCTCCGACCTCCCCTACACCCCAGCCATTCGCCACCTTTTTATCATGGGTCTTCTGGCCCTCAACCACCTCAGGGTTTCTTCAGTCTCCACCCTGCTCTCTCCTGACCAACCGGCTACGCTGCCAGTGGCCCCGGGTCTCTGCCCAAACTACTCAGGCCCTGAGGCCCTCTACACCAGCCTCAGCTATCCCCACGCTCAGGTCTGTATCTTACCCGCACCTCGAGTGGTGTGCACTCCCCATCACCGTGATTGCTAGCGTCTAGTGGGTCCCTGCTAGCCTGGAGTTCCCCTTGACCTAGCGGCTGGTCCCCACTTGGGGTTCCTTCCTATGACCATCCTTTAGCAGCCTTCCCTATCAGGAGGCCAGCTGGCTAGCCAGTCAATCTCCCAGCCAACTTCTCTGCTGGAGTCCTTGCCGACTCCGCTGTCTGTTCCCCTGCTGGGACTGGCCCCGCTGCTGGCTTGCCTGCTTGAGCCCTCGTCGACTCCGCAGCCGGCTTGCCTGCTCGAGTCCTCGCCGGCTCACCCGCTTGAGCCCTTGTTGGCTCTGCTGCTGGCTTGCCCGCTGTTGCTGGCTCCGCCCCCACCTTCTCGGCCGGGCCGGCACTGCCGCTGCCACTGCACCCCTTGGGTCTCGGGCGTCCCTTCCTGCGGTCTTGGGGCAGTCTTTTATCCCCACCGGGTGGCGTCTCCTGCTGACGTCACCTTGCTCCAGCCGGATATAGGTACGGCTGACAAACCACACCGGCGGTTTTGCCGCGCGTCCTTCCCTGTGTCTTTCGGTCCCTGCAGGAGGTAAGTGGGGTTTTCCTTTGTTTTTGGCCTGGGGTCCTCTGGTAACCCCAGTTCCCCTGGGACAGGCTCCAAAGCTTCGGAGCTGATTTGGAGATTCAGTCATAGGGTATAATGGGGAATCAATGAAATATCTATAACTTTGTTGTTTTTTGTCTGATTTAGATGAAACTTGCAGGGATGGTAGCCCCTATGGAAAGCATGAAACCTGCCAAGATTCAAGGATATAGGTGCAGGGTTTGGGGGAAACTGCACCCCAAATTCATGAAAGAAAATTTCATGTCACTTGTATGTGTTACACCACCATGGGGTGAAAACTGCAGAGATGGTGGCCCCTGCCTAGGCCACAAAGCATGCCAAGTTTCAAGGTGATCGGTGCAGGGGTTTGGGGGAAACTGCACCTCAAGCTGCTGACAAGCAAAACTTGTGACATGGGGCTAGTGCAACTGTGTCTGTCTTGGGGCACAGGGTGGTGAAATCTACTGCAGGCCTGGCTGATAGGCCCTGCCAGGCCATGATGCCTGCCAGCTGTCAAAGAGATAGGTGCAGGGGCAGTCTGGCTTCTGGGGCCCTGCACCTCTGGCTGCTAACAGGCAAAACTCGTGATGTGGGTGGGTGATACTATGCGTGTGTTAAGGTGCGCCCTTCCTGGCACTGGGGCCTCTGCACAACACGGCAGTGTGCCCCAGTGAGGCCTCCTACTCCCCTACAGCCTCAGGCCTGATCCACCACTTTATATGACAACAGGTAAAATAACTTAGCTGGCAGCAGCAAAGGTACCCAAAAGGAACTGTCACAGAGCCTTTCTTTTTATAAAGGAATTGACAGCAAGAAGTAAAGATGTGTTGTGCTGGATATATGATGTTAGTCATGGTGTGTGATGGCTTATCTTGTGTTTTTATGTCTATATGTTTATTATGAAAAAAAAGGAGTACTTCAAAAATATATCTTAGGAAGCTTTAGGGTTGAAAACCCCTATGTGAGGCTGAGGAAGTACCTGCAGTTGGTCCTGAATGGAAAGAATAGTAAAGAAACCAGAGGCTGGCCTGGCCCGCAATGCAGGCAAGAAAGCCAGTCAGTAAAAATGGAAATGGAGGCATCAGGGAGTGAGGGACAGGCTGGGGTGGGGTGGGAGGGAAGGGAGATGTAGCAGCGCAGGTAAAAGTGCAGAGGTGCCTGGAGAGTCAGATGTCCGGCAGATTGCAGTATGTCAGAATTCCACTGTTTAATCTATATGGAGTCCATGAGTTTCTGTACCTACTACCCAGGAGGCTGATGAAGTGCAGTTCATAGGTCCAGCTCTGAAAAGTGGTTTGTACATTCAAACAAGCACCTAACCTCATCACCAAAACTGAAGCCAACTTCCTACAGCTCAAAACACAAAACTTGCCAACTATCTCCAGTACCCCCACAAACTTCACACCAGAATCTATCAAAGACAACAAAACCCAACTATTTATGGGGGCACATTCCTCACCAAAAAAACACTCTGCCTCCAGTCTCTCAGGCCTGATCCTGAGAGGGAACAAATTACAATGCAAACCACTTTTCATAGCCAGGCCTATGAACATCACTTCATCAGCCTCCTAGGTACAGAAACTCATGGACTCAGTATAGACAGTGGAATTCTGGCATACTTCCACCTGCCAGACATCTGACTCCCCAGGTACCTGTGAACTTTTACCTGCACTGCTACATCCCCCTTTCTCCTCCCACCTCCCCACCCCAACTTGTCCCTCACCCCTTGATGCCTCCATTTCCATTTTCACTGACTGGCTTTCTGGCCTGCACTGCTTCTTTACTATTCCGCCCATCCAGGACTAACTGCAGGTACTTCCTCAGCCTGACAAAGGGTTTTTCAACCCTAATGCTGGCATCCTGAGCAGCTAAGCTGAGCTCATTCGGAGCCTCACAACTACACTGCAACCAGCAAGCATCAGGCCTGTCAAAGACATGGCAGGTCTGGGTGTTCCCCAGCCAGGACTGTGTGCGTGCATTAGCTGGAGGTTATGGTACCTCCTACCCAGCTTTCACCAGGGGATCATTGGTATTTGCATTTACAGGGCTGCTGTGCCACCAGCAGTCCCACCAGGCCTCCCTACCCTGGCAGGGTGCAGTTTTAGTGGTCATGCCCAGGACCTGGGCCTTCCTCCTTTCCTATAGTCCCAGTCTCATACCTCCAAGCTCGTCCTGGCATGGGAGCTCAGCAGGGGCATGTTCTTCCCCTGCTGGTTGGTAATGCAGCGAGTTCCCCCTCCAGCTGAGAGTGGGGCATTGGAAGAGACAGTGATTCCACTGCTGGTGCCTATTTCTGGACTGAGGGGAGGTAGTGCGGGTACAGGGATGTCAAGTGCAGACACTGCTCTGACCTCCTTGCTTCCACTGGCAGCACAAGTGTCATGGCTTCTTGGGAAGAGAATGCATCTATGTGTGCGTGGGGCAGGGGGAGGGGAATTTGCAGCTCTAGCTCTCCCCCTACTCCCTCTCCCTCCCCTGCC
This sequence comes from Alligator sinensis, assembly GCF_000455745.1. Taxonomy (NCBI): domain Eukaryota; kingdom Metazoa; phylum Chordata; order Crocodylia; family Alligatoridae; genus Alligator; species Alligator sinensis. Next base: position 366,966 of record NW_005842205.1, on the reverse strand, counting down.
AGAAGACCCAGCACCTGCCTTTCCAGCACGCTTCATATTAATATATATAGTGTCTTCTTCTGTGATGTTCTATTAATGTGAATGTGTCTACTACTGTATTTCTTCTTCTTCTGTGTTGTAATGTGTACCTAAAATGATGCATCTCCTTCTAAGACCCTGAGTTCTATGTTAGTCTCAATCTGAATCTGACATTTGTGTTGTCTTCAGTCTCTATGTAAACTATAATAATATTAATAACTAATAACTACTATATATAATCTGACTCTCTTCTCCTATGAATATATGATTTTTCTTCTTCTATGTGTGTATATTATAAGTGTGTGTGTGTGCGCGCATGTGCAATCTGTGTGCCTCCCTGCAGTGATGGATCATGCTGGTAGGGAAAACACAGCTTTCTTTTTTCAAAGTTTGCAACAACAAAAAAGAGCAATATAAATTGAAATAAATGAATTGAATAGTATTAAGAGATGCTAAGCTAAGCTGAGCTAAATACTACCCAATCCTTTCTAACAACAAAAAGGAGCAGTTCAACTGCTGACTATAAAGCAATCCAGGCAGTGCACAGTACCTTTCTCACACTGTTCCCCAGACAGAACCAGCTTACAAGAGGCACAGCAAGCCTGCAGACAGAGGCTTTTATGCTGTTTCTATGTCCCTCCCCCCAGACACTGTAATTGGAAAGGCAGTCAGAGAGAAATCTTGCTCAGTGGCTACCTAGACATGTCAGTCTTTCCCCCCCTGCTCCCCCTCCCCACCGCTTCCCCTCCCTCTTTTAAGTTTCTGTTTCCCCATACAGACAGCCCTCCGAATCTCCAAATCTTTTCCAAATCAATTTGGAAGCTCAGAATTGATTCGGAAAGTCTAAAGCAGCCAGCACTTTGATTCGGACATACTGATTTGGCATCTGAATCATCCGTATCTTTTCTGAATCGGAAGCGCGGTCCAAAGCTTTGCACAGCCCTTTTACAGACAGTAACCCCAGCTCTCCTACAAGTCTGGAGTAAGTTCATGAGCCTAAATTCATCTTGCGTTTCACTGCATAGAACCATGTCCTCCACTCCCTCACATGGCTGTAAGTCAGCAGCAATTCTATGGTCACCAGTGAGATTCAGAACCAGTGATTAGGGCTACACTGCTGTGGGGAGCCCTTGCTAACAACAGGGATGAATTCAGAAGCTTTTAGGTACTAGGAAATGGCATAAGAGGAAGAAGCAGTGGGACATTCTCCTATATAATAGCCTGAAGGCTTTCCAGATTCTACAATCCATCAGACATCTGTTCTGGCTGCCAGCAACACAAATGCTGAGCAACTTCCCCTGCAGGACCATCATCCAGTCCCAGGGCCCTGCAGACAAGAAGAGCAGGCAGATGCAGCTGTGCCTGAGGGGCTGTCTGTCACCAATCATGTTCAGAGATGCAGGGAGCATCAGGGGAGTCGTGCAGAGAGTATCATGGAATTTCCCCCAACCACATCAGGCAGCAGCTGAGGAGACTCACTCAGTTCTTGGGTAGAAACTCTCACACCTATCACTGACCCAGCTCCTCTTCTCTTATTGCTCTATTTTCCTTTGGAGACTGTCTTTTTGTTGTATGTGTGTACAGCACCTGGCACAATGGAATCCCGCTCCATGGCTGGGGCTGCTACATGTTCCTGCAGGATAAATACTAATCATATCTGAGCTTGACACTGGCATAAAAGGGACTGAGAAATGGGAGAGGGTTTTAATGAATACTTTCAAATAGGTCAGAGCTTTCCTTTAGTTGAAGTTTGCACAACTGTTTTTTTCCAGATTTTCATCTTTCTTCCACTGCTGGTGTCTGTATAAATGTGTGCACCTTGGAAGAACAGATGTATGCATTTATTGTATGTCTGTGTATTTGGAAGCATGTGAATGGACAATGACTCTGTATGTGTGCTTCTAACTTTGAGACACAGGCATCTCCTGAGCAAGATTTGACAGCTCACAATCCTCTCATGTCTCTGCCCTGGGAGCATTGAGACACCACCAAGCACAGTTCATTCCAGACCAGGGCACAGAGGATCAAGTGTATAGCTTTAGGACAGTCCAGGATCCCACTGCTGAAACCTACTAGCTCAAATGGCTACTTGAATTTTCAAGTTGGCAAATAGCCAGGTGATAATTGGGTTCATTGCATTTCCAGCTAAACCAACAGAACCTGTTTTATCTATTTAACCTCACTTGTACCCATTCCACAAGGAAGCATAGAGATAAGAAATTACAGGCTCTGGAGTTACACCTAGCGAATAAACTATGTAACTCTCAATGCAGAGAGACCCTAACAAGACAGACATTACAAAACCATTTGCAGAACCCGGTTCAACTACATCTGGTTCAGCTAAATTACTTCCATTGAGCTTTAGTTATCACATGATGATTGGGCCCCTAAATGAGAGATAACCCCATATATGTGTATCATGTTACGGGTTGTAACATATTATCAGGCTGTTAAGTATAATGTCTATCATGGCCCTTAGACTGGAGATTAGGAGGAACTTTCTGGCCAAAGGTGGTCAAGCAATGGAGGAGGCTACCTAAAGAAACTGAGGAATCTCTATCCTTGGAAGTTTTCAAGAATAAGTTAGACATTTGGGTGGGATAGTTTAATTGGGGATAATTCTGTCTTGAGCAGCAGGCTGGCATGGATGACCTAGTAAGGCCCCTTGCAGCCCTAATTTCCTATGAACCTAAGGCTCATGGCTACATCTCCCAGTGTACAAGAAATATGACATCTCTTCACTTTTAGGAAGGCTTCCTATGAAATATCTTCCCCTTTTTAGATACCTTTGCATATTTCCTTACAAAACTAATATTGTTCAGATTTAATTAACAGACTATAACAAATTCTAACTAATTTAACAAATCTTCACTTCTTATACAACTTTACCATGCTTTGATCAATTTCTTTGGCCCTTCACCAACCTTTTTCTTTGCCATCCTTATTTATGTCTTTGTCAACATTTGTCTGCTTAGTCTTATGGCCACTAACCAGGTCAACTTGTAAACTGCTTTCAACCTGTGTGTCAGTTCTTGTTTCACCCTTCCTCTTTGTCTTGCCATGTACCTTGAACAGATACCCGATTCATTTGTGATCACAGAGTAGGGGCAGATCCAGAGAGGGTGTGGTGACACAACTGCACCTTCCTTTGGCATATGCTGTATGTACAGTGAACTATCAGAGACCACTGCTTTGTCAACCGAGCTCTTGCTGTTTGTGACAGGGGGCCAGGTCAGGACCGGATCTCAAGTCAGCCCACCCACCTGTCCATATGGGGCAGTCCGCCCAATCTTTCCTGGCACGACTTTGTTGTTCCATAATTGGTGGTATAATGCAAGAAGCTGCTCATTCTATGCTCCAATGCCAGGGGCACTATCCACAGCTCTGTACTGTCCCTTCACTGTGACCCATGCCTCGCAGATGGCATCCAGTATGTCACTATGCTCTAGTCCTACATCAGGTCTCATTCACTCACACACTCACACCATCCCCCTCTCACTGAGGCTACTTGCACTCCACCCTCTCTCACAGGGTCTTTCCCGCCACACGATACTGTGCTCCCTTCACTCTGCCCTGCTCCCTTGAGTGGCCCTGTAGGCCATCAGTCTTATCTGAATCATGCCTCAGGTGGCAGCATGCAGTTTTTTGGGCCTCTTCCATGACCCTCACCTGGGTAGTGGCCAGCTGATTCACCAAACGGAGGGATAACTCCACCCTAGCCCCTCATCAGGCTTCTCACACCCTACAGCTTACTCTCCTGGGGATTGGCCCATGTGCTGCCCTTCTGGCTGTCCCACAGCCCTACTCAGTACACCCCCTTGGGCTGCCCTTCAGGCTGACCCTCAGCCCTACTCAACCCTTGTTAGGGTCTTCACTACCGCTGCCTCTCTGGGGATACACAACTATCCTGTCCCTGGGGCCTCCAAGGTCTTTCACTCCTGTGGGTTCAAGTGACCGCAGCCGTATCTGGCCCCATTCTTTTCCTGGGGGTCTTACACCCCCTGGGGCTCAGGTGGCTGTAGCCATGCCTGCCCCCCTTATCCACATAGTTGTGGGGGCTGAGGTTATTAAGGCACCCCAACCCACCTTTCACCGGGGAGTTGAGCAGTCCTGGTATTTGAGTAGGGCTGCTACACCACTGGCAGTCCCACCAGGCCTCCTACCCCAGCAGGGTGCAGTTTTAGGTCATGTCCAGGACCAGGAGCCTCCAAGCCATCCTCCTAGCTCCTGCCCTTACCTCCAGGATGTTCCAAAACGCAAGGGAGCTGGATGGCATTGCTTCCTTGGATGCAAGCAGCTAATTGTTGTCTCTACATGGCTGACCTTTGTTTGAAAATGGCCACTTTAATTAGGCACCTGTCGGCTGCCTGCTCCAGCCCTTGAAGTGGCAGGCACCAAAGGTTCACTGCTATGCCTCATTTTTTGCATTTGCCATGAGCTTCATGAGCTCACTGGCATGGAGTCTGTCCAAAGTTGCTGTCTGCAAGCGGCTCTGGAGCGCTGATGCTGTTTGTTCTTCCTGTTCCTTTCCCTTTCCTCCCCTTGAATTCAGCAGCAATGGAAGTAGGGGACAAGTGACTAGCAAAATTGCATACCCCTTGCTTTCACACTGCTCTGGAGCCCAGGGGCTTCCATGCCTCTCCTGATTTCCTCCTTTCCCCTGTAAATTCATTGGAGGCAGGAGGGAGGGGAACAGCAAACAGCAGCAGTGTCCAGAACTGCTTGAAATCAGGGACTGTAGGCAGACCCTGTGTTGACCACTTGGTAAGTTCATAGATCTCACAGCATGTATAGCTCCCAACAGGAGCTCTGTTGATATGCCACTGAATTCTCAGAGCTCACCAGCATCCAGGATCACAATGATGGCTGTGGCCATGCCTCCTTCGAAGAGAGGTTCATCAGGTGACTTTCCACGTGGCAGCAGGAGAGTTTTATAGCTGAGAAGTGTTAATATATCTTCTCATCCCTCCGTTGTTTTGGGTCAATTTCTTCAAAATGAGTATTCCACATTTCACTGTTATGTTGGCATAAGAGTATCTGAATCTAGATGTTTCATAATGAAAGTAGTACATTTGAGCAAAATCTAGGAATTCCTTACCGCTGAACTATAGTCCAGTGCTAGTGACGACAGGTGTTAGAATTTCATGATGTGAATATATAGATTTAATGTGCCTAACAACCTGTTGCCACTGTTTTATCTTCAAGCATCAACTTCTGGACAATTCTGGAAATTGAGCATGGTAATTCAGTATAAACCAGGTTGATCAAGCCTTTCCAAATTGAAGGTGTCAATTCTTATTTTTGCCCAAATGAATGGGAAACTTTCTCATGTGGTAACATTGATTCTTTCTGTTAAACCTCCCTGTACTTTTAACACATTTGTATTTCTGTGTGAATCATTTGACTCTCACCATCTCAGATGGTAGCTGACTTCTTGTGGACAAATAAAAGTGCTCTCTTTCCATGTTTTTGTTCAGTAATTTAGGACCTACACAAAGCCATAGTTCCACACTTTTTTCTACAAGTACTAAGAAGTTAACAAACTATATCGTTAGGACCATTTATCACATTTGAAGCAATTGTAGCATCTTTAAAGGTATGTGGAACATTTTATATAACTCTTCTTTCACCTTTATCTTGTATGTCACTGGGAGGTACCCATTTTCTGTTGATATACCACCATCATAATGCTATTAACGCTTTTATATCTGGTTCTGTATTTTGTCTTTCCATCTGTCTATGGCATGCATCCTCTTCCTGAGACCAAGCACAAGTTTGTTTGTTGGCATTTGTGAACCAATAAAAACACCTTTTTTTTCATTTTTCTTTTGTATGAAGAGGCCAAACCCTGGAATTGGTCTTCCATTATTTCTTTTCTTTTCTGACATCTCTTTTTCAGTTTATCATTGTATTCATTCAGGCTCCAGGGTCTATCAATTGTTTGGATCCCATAAAAGCCATTTGAACAAATCCATTTTATTAGCCTCTACATTTTTTCTGCCTCTACCCTAATTGTGCTCGAAAGAAAAACTCTTTGCCTTCCTTTGAAGAGTCCCTTTTTGCACTTACTGTATGCAGTTTCTTACTTTCTCTGACCTTTTGCATTTATTACAGCTTACATGTTATCATATCTAATTGTTATATCCCAAAACAATCTGGTCTTTAATGAGAGAGTCTATTAGCATTCCACACTTATAGGACTGACTTTTTAGTTTCGAGTCTGTGACAAACTCTTCTACTGTTTCTCCTTCATTCCATGTTCTCATCTTGAGCATCTCTCTCTCATAACTGACATTAGTTATAGGAACACAGTGATTTTCAAACATTTTCATTATTTTTGCAAAGCTTTCCTCTCCATTACCCCAGGCATAAAATACCTTGTAAATGACTAGGACTTCCTTACCTTCCAACATGAAGAGCATATCAATCTTTCTCTGGGTTTTCCTCCAACATATCTGACCAAGTCTTTTGCATACAGTCCAAATTGCTGTTTGAATCTTTTCTCAGTATGCTCTCAGGAGTAGCGGTGGGAGTTACTTGCTGTCTTTCAAGCTCTATAGTTGCGAAATCAGTATTACCTCTCTTACTGGGTATTTCATCATGCTTTATTTTCTATCCCTGGTATCATGCGGCAGTATGAAAATAGGACCTTTATGCTAAGACATACTTACAGAAAGGAAGTAAATGGCTTATTAGTACTTTGTACATATGTGCCTTGTGACTCTGTCCTGTTCCTAATTCTCCAAAGCAGGAAGTGTCACACAAGCCCCCTACTGCCTTTTTCCAATTTACAGGAAATGTGGCATCTCTACAATGCAGGGAGCCTTTACAGCATAGCCGTAGCACCATGTAAAATGGCTACACTGCTTCCATTTCAAAAGGTAGCCCAGATGGTGAAGCCTGACAAGTTTGAAGTCATTGCTTCCTGGCACAGCAGGTCTGTGGAAAGGAACCTGAACTTTTTCTCAAGATGTTTTTTGGAGCCAAAAAGATACTAGCTCAAAAACTCTTAAAGGTTAACTACCTCAAATTCTCTGGTTAACTAATATCTGGTTTCCATTAAAAAAGAAAATGTCCATAGGCTTGGTTCTGCAGAAATCCAAGGAAATGTTTTTTAGCAAATAATGTACACGATGACTATGTCTGTTCTGCTTGCAGACCATCTGTAAACAGGTAGCAATACTTTCAAATACACACATTTTATAGTTTATTCAATGACTTTTGCAAGACTTTTTCTTGGTTTGTTCACAGGTATTTCAGTGCAAGTATTCAATAGCTGCTGTTCAAACTTTGACCTCCACTGCTCAGTTATAACTGGGTGCATCTACATGAGACACTGACTGCTCACTATTAGTATTAGGCTACTATGCAGTAGCGTTACAAAAAAAGCATTTGCTGGCACTACTGCACAGTAAGTCGGGTTACTGCGCATTTATTCAGTAATTGCTTATACATGTACTTGTATAAACAAGCACTAAATAAATGTGAAGTAACCACTGTGCATGTGTTTTATTTCAAAGTGTACTGCCACCATTTTTTCAGCATGGAAACTTGCAGCGACACTAATACACGTGACACAGAAGGCTGCCAGAGCATGTCAATTTTCATACCCCAGCATACTCGATTAATCAAGTCTGCTCTGATGCAGTGGATTTCTGGTGCATCGGAGGAGGCTTTGCGCATGTGTACAGAAGCCCAAAAGGATTTCAATGGGTATTTAACTGAGGTATAGGCCTTGTACTGTTTCTTATACAGGGTTAAATTTCACCTAGTAAGTGTATGTTTCTACAGTAGTAAAAAAGTATGTGTAGATCATTTTCCTATTATTTACCTTCAGGTATGAAAAGGGACTCTTAAGAAAATACTGCATAGTAAAAGTAGTAAAGTGACACATCAAAGGAATGATTTAAGAAAGCTGGATTCCAATGAAACTTGCCTGGTCTCAGGTTTTATTATAAAATTGAAATTAGAACTATACAGAGAACAAATTCTATTCTGTGAAAGTTTTTAAAAAATTAACCTTTGTTTTTGTTCTGATCAGAAAACTCACCATTTTCAACAGTATCTGAAGAGATATGAAAAAATCCTACCAAGATGGCAACTTTGTTTTAGTATATAATGCAAAATTCTAAAAACTCAATTGTTTCCTAAGGGAAAAAACAGAAAAGGAAATATTTGTTTCTGAAAAAATTGGGAGGGGATGTTTTAACATTGTTGAATATTTTCCCCAAAAAAACAAAATTTCCGGGAAGTTAACATTGTTTTGCCAAGCATTTGATTTTGATGGAAGTACCTTCTTTGACAGAAACTATTTCCATCACAGCTTCTTTTAACAAGCTGTTCTCAAAACAAGTCAGATTTCTCAGGGTTGGCTATTTGCTGTAGTTTACAGGTCACAGTGACAAATTGATTTTTACGAAGTGACGGATATTTAATATATAAGATGAATAACATTGCTAAGAAAAATAAGCAGCTAGACAAAACCATAATATCCTGGTAGAATATGTGGAGCCAGACAGGGTTGTTGGTTGTAGCCATGTTGGTTTAAGGACATAAGCAGACAAGGTTCTTTGGGTAGATGTAATATCTTATATTAGACCAACTAAATAGTTGGAAAAAAGTTCTTTGCAAGCTTTTGGGCACAAACACCCTTCTTCAAGCAATGCCACAGGATTTCATTTCTAAATGGCTTCTGAACAAAAACTATGGAACTTGCTCTGTCTCCTGAGACCAATGGAAACTTTAGCTAAAATTTTCTACATTTTTGGCATTGGCTGAACTTGCCTCTACTTGAAGTCAATGAAAGATTTGGTTGATGAAGTGCAGTTCATAGGCTCGTCTGTGAAAAGTGGTTTGTAAATTCCCTTTGAGAATCAGGCCTGAGAGATTGGACAAGGTAGTTGGGTGTTCTTGTCTTTGATAGATTTTAGGTGTGCGTTCATTCTGGTGCACAGTTGTTGCTTGGTGTCTCCTATTTTCTATCAGGGCACCAAGTGCCCTGATGGAAATATGTATTGTGAAGATATCTCCATACTGGAGATATTGTTGGCAGGTTTTGCATGTCTTGTCATGGCATGGATCCACTCAGTGAGTTTTGGGCTGTAGGAAGTTGGCTTCTGGTGATGAGGTTAGCAAGGTTCAGTGCTTATTTGAATTTACAGACCACTTTTCACAGATGAGCCTATGAACTGCCCTTCATCAACCTCCTAGGTACAGAAACTCATGGACACTGGACTTCTGACACACTGCAACCTACCAGACATCTGACTCCCCAGGTACATCTCCACTTTTACCTGCACTGCTACATCCCCCTTCCCCCCCACCCCAGTCTGTCCATCACCCCCTGATGCCTCCATTTCCATTTTCACTGACTGGCTTTCTTGCTCTGGCTTCTTTACTATTCCTTACAACACCCCCTGATGCCTCCACACACACACACACACAGACACACACACACACACACACACAAAGTGACATGTCATGAGTTTTGCTTGTCAGCAGCTTGAAGTGCAGTTTCCCAGAAACCCCTGCACCTATCTCCTGAAACTTGTCAGGTTTTGTGGACTACACCATGCCTGCCATTTTCAACCCCCTGTGGCCTTCACACTTACAGGTGACACGAGTTTTGCTTTCAAGACTTTGAGGTCCAGTTTCTCATAAACCCCTGCACCTATTTCCTGGAAACTTGGCAGGCTTTGTGGCCTCAGCAGGGACTAGTATGCCTGCTGTTTTCATTCAAATCAGGCAAGAAATGACAAAGTTATAGGCAGTTTTGTGCTTCCCCATGATAGTCTATGGGCAAAAAGTCGAAATGCGTCGAAACAGCAAAACAGTTTTGACAAAACGAACCGGAACAGTGCTTTGAAACAAAACATCAAAAAACACACCGCCCCTTCAAACAGAAGTGGAAATGAAATGGTGCTGTTTCGCACGGCTCTAGCCATCAGTTCATACTGAAGACTTCATATGCATAAACATGGTGGCAGAAATCTGCCTCCAATATACGCTTCACAAAAAAATTTGTCCCTCACTCAGTAGGTATATTGAGTTTAAGAGACTCTCTCTTTTTAAAGATCTGACTGCAGCTCACTTCCAGAACACGTAAAGGTGTCATTCAAAATCTTCCCAAACTTATTACCTCGCCAATCCTTTCATTGCTTTTTTCCCCCCATGATAACAAAACACTGATAATGATTTTCTCTTTAGGAAAGCTTATCCCAAGCTGCTGGTTTCTCTTGTTCTATAAAAGACTCATCCTTCCATCAGATGCACATCTCTTCTAGCCATTTTTACTTGTTTTATTAACAGGTTTCATTTTGAAAGTTGCAATAAAGAGAGAGTGGCATATGAGTTCATAACTAAGACCAAATCAGTATTTCAGAAGACAAGCAATATTTTGTGCTCATAAAAGCAGAGATTTCATCTCAAGATATTGTGTAAAATAAGTAAAAAAAACCCTCAAAAAACCCCTACTCATATACATGTTTTTATTTTGGATGCAGTTCTTTATCAAAGGATCTCTCTCAGACAGCCTACTGTTACTACAGAAATGTCTCCCTACTGGTGAATATCAGAATAAGAGGATATGTATAACTAAACACAACAGATCCAATTTTGATCTCAGAATTGTAATAAACTAGGAATATCTCCTCTGAAATCTGCAGAAAAACTGATGCAATATGAGAATCAGCCTTAATAATGTATTGGGAAAATTGTGAAGAGCTTTGGTATATTTATATAACTGGAATCCCTTTTTGCAGTGCCAGGAGAAAGTCATCCTTGTACTCCTCTCTCTTCCTCCATTTCCCAAACATGCGCACATACAAGTAAGGCAAGGGGTGTGCGTGTGCATGTGTGTGTGCGTGTGCAGGGGGGGTTAACAAGGTAAGGTGTGTTTGCTGAGGCCATGACCCTGCCTGAGTTTCCCTTCCTCATAAGATGGTCTAGCCCTCCCTCTATTTCTTCAAGGGTAACAAAATGCCTAAATTAAGAAGCACTTGAATATTCCCTCAGTCTTTCCCGAGGTCTGCTCCTCAAAAGCCTGAGGGAGCCACACAAGACTTCTTCTTACCTCCTGTAACAGGATGGCATTCTGGGGGTCGCCGTGATCTCCCCTAACGCCCCCTTACCATGCCAAGTTAGACTAAAAGCACTCTCAATTCTTGCCCACCACGTCTTTGATGTTAAATATATAATAGGGAGGCTGCCTTTCCGTCCCCTTGGACACGATTTTCTGCTGTCCACTGGCCCTGTTCTGTAATGGGTGTTTCTGTGCATCCCAGCCATATGGGCTATGTGTGGCTCCAACCATCCCTTTACCACGCCCCAAGCCTCACTGATGGAACTGATGTTCTTCGGTCTCGCTCTGCGCCCTCTCTGGCACTCCTCAATCGCTGCCCCTTCTCCAGGGCTCCTCTCTGCCCCCTTCTCTGGGGCTGGGGTCTCCATGCTGCTGTGGGTCCCCTATGAGGCCTCCTCCAACCCCTAATAGCCTCACCCAAACCTCCGAGTAAAACAGCAAACAAAACACAAGCCCCTGGGCTATAACATAAATCCTAGCCACCCGGCTAGAACATCATTCCAGCCACACCAGGGGTGCTCCATCCTTCCCCAATCTCACGCTGTACTGCAGTCTGGCCTCTCCCCTCTGCTTGCTCTGGGAGAGCTCCTTCCCCCTTGGCTGCTGGCAGGGAACTCCCCGCCTGGCCTCAGCCCTGGGGTTTAAATGTGAGGCAGGCCCTGCCCCTTCTGGTCAGCTGACCACCTGCAGGTGTGGGTCACCAGCTCCCTCTGGTTGCCTTAGCAACCTGCACGTGGGTAGTTATCTCTACTCTACGAGTAACAGGCGTCTTAGTGCCCTGCTACACACCTCCCCCCTTAAGACCCAGGCTCACCAGGACTGGTCTTAGCTCTTATCCATCACGCCTCGTTTGTCTTGGTCTTCTTAAGTTCTCGCTCTTGCTCACTGACAATTCAAATATGCAGAGGCGGGGGTTTTCAGGTGCCCCCTGCTCTCCTTTTCCCCAAGGCGCACCATGTGGGATTTTATGAGAATTGTCCCGCCACGGGCAGTCCCCCCACACTAGACAACCTTGGTAGGCTGCACTCTCTGTTGGTCAAGCTCCTGCCTACTTCTTGGGGTTTTTTCTCCCTCTCACATCTCGCTTGTCTATATTCAAACCCTGTGTACCCTGGTCTCTTTGCTAGGGCATTTTTTGGGGTTTCTCACTTTGCTACGACTCTCTGGAGATCCTGAAACCTTCCCCAGATCTCCCACCGTCTCCCCAGTGCCTTCTGGGCATACTCTTCCCTCCAGAACTCTACCTTCCCCCGGCCAGTGGGTCTTCCTGCAGGTCCCTTATAAATCTTAACATATACTACTCCCCCAACTTTTGCTTCAATGAGCTTCCTCAACGTCCACCTCCTGACCTACCTAGGGATGTTACTTATATAAGTCTGTGGTCTTTTCTCCGGCTTTTGTCCCCCTTTTGGCGTTTGTTCACTCTTCCTCATCTCTTGCCCCTTGGCCCAACTTCCTTTTCTGTACTCAACTGATCCTCTTTTTTCAGGGCCTGTCTTTGACCCATATTGCCCCGGGCCCCAGGCTGCCTGTGTACAGTCCTGGCAGATTGGGTGGGAGGTCTCGCTCCTTGGGATAGCCTGTTCGTCCTTCCCTGCCGTCCCCACGTCTACCAGGTCTAATTCTCCTGGCTGCCCCTGGCTTGGCCCCATAATTCTTCCCTTGGCTTGGGGTCTAAATAGTTGTCCCAGCTGGCATCTTAGCTGGCCTACCTCAATCGCCTGATGCTTCTGCCATTGGTCCCATCTCTGGTTCCAACATTCTAGAAGTGCTGGCAGGACCTCCTTTTGTAGGGTCACAGAATTCTCCCCTGCGGATCTCTCTTCCTTAGTGCTTTTCCCAGACTGTCGTGGTTCAGCCTCCACCCTAGGACCCTCTGGGCCTAGGTCTCTGGGAAACTTCACTGGCTCTGGATGCTGCAGAGTCCTAGACCAGGTGGTTTCTAAAAGGGAGTAGAGACCCTGCAAGACCCCCCTCAATACTTCTACCTCTTGGTATTGCTCCTGGTGTTCCAACTTAGCGGCCACCATGTACTCCGATAGTTGATTCCCCAGTGCCTCCAACCTTTCCTGCATTGTGTCCGTGGTCTTTATGGTTTGAGGTTTCTGTTCTGCTTCTACAGGGTTCGCTACATTTTCTTCCGACCCCTCAACCTCTCCCAGGTCTTGGATTTTTATAGCCATCTGATCATTTGCTTCTTGTAGTAGTTTATTTTCAGTCTCCAACCGCTGAATTTCTTGTCTCATAGTTTGCAGTTCAACGTCTAACTACTTTCTTTCTGTACTTCAGCCCCTTCTTTAGCCAGGCTATCTTCCAGGAAGGTCTTAAGGGACCGCACCTGTTCCCCAAGTTGTTCTTTTTCCTCCTCCACACTCCGTAACTGGGTCCGTAACTGGTTGTTCTTGCTCTCCCTGCCTGTTAGCTCCCCTTCCAGGGACAGCCTTTGTTGATACAACGTCTCATAATTTGACATACAAATTTTCATCTTCTCCATTTCCTGCATGATCACCTTGTCCGTCTCTAGTGCCTGTGTATGGCTCTCAAACAGCTTGTCCTGCATCTCCTATACAAGGCCTTCTGCCGGTATATTCCTCTGTCGCCAGCTCTCTAGTTCTTCCTGCACCTTTTGCAGCTTCTCTTCCCTCTCCCTGCTTCTCTGAGCCTCTTGTGAAATGAGCTGTTCAATGGTTCTCCACTTCTATAGCCACTAGGCACCTGATCTATCTAGATCCTCCCTCCTTCGTGCCAGACTGCAGCCGCAATTCTAACACAACAGCCTTCACCTCCACTCACTCTTTCTGAGCCTTTGCTACTCCTAACTCCCACTCTAACTGGGTCATCTTCTCTTTCAACTCATTCCTCCTCATTTGCCGGGTAAAGTTTTCCTGGCTCTGGTCTCCCATATTTCTTGTCTGCATCCTAACTACCCCAGCCCTACCTTTCTGGGTCGGGGCCTCAGTCATACTCCCGAAGATCACTGGAAATGGGGATTCCTCCTTCAACCCAACTTTGCGAGCTGTGGCCCCCCTGCCTTTCTATAAATCTGTCCTCGATTATACTCTATGCCCATGGGTTCGTTCTCCCTCCTTCTCCATGCACGGCTGAGCTTTCCTGGCCAATGCACCAATGTAACAGGATGGCGTCCTAGGGGTCACCGTGATCTCCCCCAATGCCCCCTTACAGTGCCAAGTTGGCCTAAAAGCACCCTCAATTCTCACCCACCACATCTTTGATGTTAAATATATAATAGGGAGGCCTCCTTTCCGTCCTCTTGGATATGGTTTCCTGCTGTACACTGGCCCTGTTCTGTAATGGATGTTTCTGTGCACCCCAGCCTTATGGGCTATGCGTGGCTCCAACCACCCCTTTACTACGCCCCAAACCTCACTGATGGAACTGATGTTCTTCAGTTTCACTCTGCACCCTCTCTGGCGCTCGGGCTCTCCGTGGCCCTGTCTCGCTCTGCGCCCTCCCTGGCACTCGGGCTCTCCACGGCCCTGTCTCGCTCTGCGCCCTCTCTGGCACTCAGGCTCTCCATACCCTTGTCTCGCACTGCGCCTCTCTGGCGCTCGGGCTGTCCGCAGCCTTGTCTCGCACTGCGCCCTCTCTGGCGCTCGGGCTGTCCGCAGCCCTGTCTCGCACTGCGCCCTCTCTGGCGCTCGGGCTCTCCGCAGCCCTGTCTCGCACTATGCCCACTCTGGGTGCTATGGGCTATGCCGCCCTGTCTTGCACTGTGCCTCACTGGGCACTTGGGCTCTCTGCAACCCTGTCTCACACTGTGCCCTCTCTAGCGCTCATCAATTGCTGCCCCTTCTCTGGGGCTTCTCGCTGCCCCCTTCTCTGGGGCTGGGGTCTCCATGCTGCTGTGGGTCCCCTATGAGGCCTCCTCCAACCCCTAATAGCCTCACCCAAACCTCTGAGTAAAACAGCAAACAAAACACAAGCCCCTGGGCTATAACATAAATCCTAGCCACCCGGCTAGAACATCATTCCAGCCACACCAGGGGTGCTCCATCCTTCCCCAATCTCAGGCTGTACCTGCAGTCTGGCCTCTCCCTTCTGCTTGCTCTGGGAGAGCTGCTTCCCCCTTGGCTGCTGGCAGGGACCTCCCCACCTGGCTTCAGCCCTGGGGTTTAAATGTGAGGCAGGCCCTGCCCCTTCTGGTCAGCTGACCACCTGCAGGTGTGGGTCACTAGCTCCCTCTGGTTGCCCTAGCAACCTGCACCTGGGTAGTTATCTCCACTCTACGAGTAGCAGGTGCCTTAGTGCCCTGCTACACCTCCCGATCATCCTTTTCTGAAAGATCCACCCCAGACCCCAGATTACAGACACTTCTTTGGACCCCAAGCTTCCTGTGGGGTATTTTTGCTCACAGGTCTAGTCCCTCTGTTTCTTTCTAAGAACGGTTCCTTTCTTAGCCAAACAGTACCTGCTCCTTCATAGATTCATAGATGTTAGGGTTGGAAGGGACCTCAATAGATCATCGAGTCCGACCCCCTGCATAGG
>NW_005842205.1:328755-351318 GCF_000455745.1 Alligator sinensis | reverse complement strand
CCTTGGTGAATAAATACTCACCAATTTCCTTCTGTGCCCCCGTGATGAACTTATAGGCAGCCACAAGGTCGCTTCTCAACCTTCTCTTGCGGAGGCTGAAAAGGTCCAGTTTCTCTAGTCTCTCCTCGTAGGGCTTGGTCTGTAGGCCCTTAACCATACGAGTGGCTCTTCTCTGGACCCTCTCCAGGTTATCCGCATCCCTCTTGAAGTGCGGTGCCCAGAATGGCACGCAGTACTCCAACTGTGGTCTGACCAGTGCCCGATAGAGGGGAAGTATCACCTCTTTGGATCTATTCGTCATGCATCTGCTGATGCACGATAAAGTGCCATTGGCTTTTCTGATGGCTTCGTCACACTGCCGACTCATGTTCACCTTGGAGTCCACTAGGACTTCAAGATCCCTTTCTACTTCCATGCCACCCAGCAGGTCATTTCCTAGGCAGTAGGTATGCTGGACATTTTTCCTCCCTAGGTGCAGCACTTTGCATTTCTCCTTGTTGAACTGCATTCTGTTGTTTTCTGCCCACTTGTCCAACCTGTCCAGGTCTGCTTGAAGCTGTTCCCTGCCCTCCGGCGTGTCCACTTCTCCCCATAGCTTTGTGTCATCCGCAAACTTGGACAGAGTACATTTCACTCCCTCGTCCAAGCCGCTGATGAAGACATTAAAGAGTATCAGTCCAAAGACCGAGCCCTGCGGGACCCCACTGCCCACACCATTCCAGGTCAAAACCGACCCATCCACCACGACTCTCTGGGTGCAACCCTCCAGCCAATTCGCCACCCACCGGACTGTGTAGTCATCCAAGTCACAGCCTCTTAACTTGTTCAACAGTATGGGGTGGGATACCATATCGAAGGCCTTCCTGAAGTCTAAGTATACGACATCCATCCCTCCTCCTGTGTCCAGGCATTTCATAACCTGGTCATAAAAAGAGACTAGATTAGTCATACTTTATCTACATCTTTGACCAACCTTTTTTGAGCTTTGGTTGAGCAGCCCCATCACAGAATTTGTTCTTCCTATGACTCCCATCCTATAATTTTACTATCTCTCATCTCCATGTTGGAGAGATTCAGCACTGAGGGCCCTTCCATGTGCTCCCCCACCCAGATTTCCCTTATAGTGAGGAAAGGTAATATGCCGAACTGTGCCAAGAGCCAATTACCAAGCATCCCTCTGGACTACAAGGCCATTTGACTTGACAGTGTGACAGGGTAATCCCAGACAGTAGACATGCTTAAAGGGATGGTACATTCTGGTACAGAGGTTTCCATAATTAGTAATGATTCATCTCTAAAATATTTAAGTCCTTTTCTGCCAGTCCAAGTATTAACATTTCATTGGACAGACATTCTAGATGGATTTACCACACACAAGTGAGGTGGAAAGAGAGAGGTACTTCCCAACCTGGTCCATACCTCCCTACCTCCACATACCTGGTATCTGTGGCACCACTACAACAGCTTAGCAATTAATATTCCCTGCCCCAAAAAGTTACAGATACATTTTCCATGCATACCAACATTTTTACCTTATACTGTTTCTCTCTGAGAACCCAAGACATCCTGCATCTTGAAGGAAGAGAAAACCTAAATAGTGTTTTGTTGGAAGAAATTCTAGGAACTAGGGACATTAGCAGCTTCTTTACAGAGAAGTGAGTGACATCTACATCTGGAGCACTTAGGGTTGGTCATAAAATACTGCCCACTCATTTCTGGCTTGATAGCAAAGAAGCAGTGAACTGTTTGCTCTTTGGTTCCCAAGCATGAGGCAACCCACTGAGTACTCAGTTGCCCCTCCCTCCTCCATTCTGTAGTAAATGGGCATGTCTACATGAGATGTTTATGCACAATTAGCTCCACAGTAAACATCTTGCTGTCTACACACAAAGCTCTATTAGGCAAAAGGAAACTTATAAACTCCATGTCAGGGTAGTACTTGTAAATACAAGTACTATCCTGCTGCGGAGCTTTTTACTCTGCAGCACTGCATGTATAGATGCTGACGGGGCTGGCTGGGGCGTGAAAGTACTTCAGTGCATTGGTGACACATAGTGGGTGCATGCAGGTGCATGTGTATCCCTGAGATTGGCTGTGCATCCCCTGGAAGTGACAGACTTGGAACCAGAAGTGACAGCAAAACTGAAAATGCCACTGGCTCTGCGATCAGCAGCTGGGGGACCCCCAGTGATCTGCTGTCATTGGTCTGGTGCCCCCCCAACTCGGGAGGCACCAGTCACCCATGCTTCAGTGTGGGGGCTACCTGCCAGTCGGGCTGTGCGAAAGTTCAGGTGCTGATTCGATTTGGAGGAGATTTGGCCCTATTCGGTGGCTGAATCTCCAAATCCAAATCGAATTAAGGGACCATTAGAAAGGTCTGAATCAATCCAAAACTCTCCAGATCTTCAGGAAAGATTCAGAGGGCTTTGACGATTCAGGCAGTTCCCAATCACTGCAGCAGGGAGCTGGAGCTGGACTCAGAGCTAGTAAGTAGGAGGAGGGGAAGGGGTGGCTGGAGGAGTGGGGAGGGGACCATGGGGGGACCCCTGCCAGCTCCTAGCTCCTGCTTGCTCTCCCAGCCCCCACAGCCCCCCCACCGCTCCCCTATGCCAGGTGGGGGGGGCAATCCCCGCTGCCCTCTGCTGCTTGGGGGACTCTGCACCATCCCCCCGACCCCGCCTTGCTCTTCCAGCCCCACCATAGTGGCCCTGCCTGCCGCAGCTCCAGCCCCTTTAAGAAAAAAAACCCGTGAAAAACCCTGGGGCTGACCAGCTCCTGCAGCAGCCTTGTGGCTTCAGGGGACTCATTCAGCCCTGAGCTGGGACAGTGGGGGGGGCGTTCAGGGGGCTCGTGCAGAGTCCCTCATACAGCGTGGGGCAGTGGGGGGCAGCAGGGATTGCCCTCCACCCAGCAGCACCCAGTGAGTGAGGGCTTTTTTTTTCCCTAAGTGCTGGGAGCTGGGGTGGGCAAGGCAGCCATTGCTGGGCTGGGAGAGGGTGGGGATGGGCCTGGGTGATTCAGAGATTCGGCAGTAGCCGAATCTCTGAATCAGATTCAGCTGAATTGATTTGGGACAATGATTCAAATCACTGAATCAAATCACTGTCCCCTGAATCAGCCAAATCCGAAGTGAATACTAGCCACTTCGCACAGACCTACCTTCCAGCTAGCCTCACACTGGAGAGTACGCTTGTACCCCACCCAGTGACCTGATCATCCCACATTTACATAACATCAAACTTTGCAGTTAATTTCAGATGAGAGTTTTCATGTCTTGAATGTGGACAGCTAAACCAAGCAAAAATCCAATTTTAGCCCTAGAATGTATAAAAGAGAAGTAGTGATGATATTGCAGGTTAGAAAATAGAATTTTGAAAGGGTCTGAAACAGTTCCCTTGGCCTTTAATGGGAGATAGATCTGACCCTGTTTACACAGTAATGGCTTTCATTACACTGATCCAGCAAGGTCCTTCACATATGTCCAACTATAAATTTGTAAGAAGTGCCACAGCAGACTCTGAGCTTGGAACTTATGCTTCTAATTAGGTACCATGGGTGCATCTACACGTTCATTAATGCGCCTTTGCTACTGCATATTAAATTTAATACCTTTAATACCTTTATCTAGTACCTCTAGATAACACCGCAGTAGCTGTGCTAATGTGCAGTAGCAAAGGTGAACTTTTTTGTGATGCTTACCATGAAGTAGACTAATTCTACTGTGCATTAGCACGGTTTTTGTTGTGATGCACTAATGCACAGTAGAACAATGTAGTGTGCATTAAAGTGTCTCATGTAGATGCAGCCCATGACTCAGATTTTTAAAGCCAGAACACATGATGATCCAGCTTAAATACTTTGATGTATTGGAGCCTTTGTGAATCAGAATAATCAGGGTACCTTATGCAGAAGGTAATCTGTGGCAGGAGGAAAGTTTGGAGAAAGCAGAAAGTGGTGAATGGGGCATTCAATCTGGCATCTTTGGTAGAACAGAGGAGGCTCGGGATGACAAGAAATGAGATCAGGCAAGCAGATGACCATAATCTTTCAAGGTTAAAGAATTTGTTTAGATTTTGTTATTGTAATTTGTTTGAATGCACCTGGTATGGTCATTTTCTGTTTTTATCCAAGTCAGGATTTAGGAATTGATTGCATTCTAAATGCACTTGGAATCTAGACAAGAAGCCTGTTCTTATGAGGTTTCTAGCCCAGTGTCTAGACCAAAATGTTTGAGTTAAACATTTGAACTTGGAGGAGAGAAGATAGACCAAAACCTCAGCATCAGGCTTTTGACACAGTCTGACATAACATTCATAAAATGGTAAGGTTAGAAGGGATTTCAGGGGCTATCTAGTCCAGCTTCTTGCAAAAAGTCAACATTAGCTATTTCTAAACCATATATGATAGTTGTCTATCCACCCTCATCTTGAAAACCTTCAGTGCAGGCTGGGGTACAAGCCTGGGAGCCGCATTTCAGGAGGGATTTGGCCAGCATCGAGAGGGTCCAGAGGAGGGCCACTTGCATGATCCAGGGACAGCAGGGCAGGCTCTACAAGGAGAGGCTACAGGACCTGAACCTGTTCAGCCTCCACAAGAGAAGGCTGAGGGGGGATCTGGTGGCCATCTATAAACTTAACAGGGGGGGCCAGCAGGGACTGGGAGAGACCCTGTTCCCCCAAGCACCTCTCAGAGTAACGATGAATAATGGCCATAAGTTGTTTGAGAGTAGATTTAGGCTAGATATCAGGAGGCACTACTTCTCAGTCAGAGCAGCTTGGGTGCTGGCTCCTACCTTGGGGGTCTTTAAGAGAAGGCTTGATAATTACCTAGCTGGGGTCATATGAGCCCAGAATTCACTGCAGTCCAGGGCAGGGGGTCAAACTTGATGATCTACTCAGGTCCCTTCCGACCCTACATCTATGAATCTATGAATCTATGTGTATGTGTGTGTATTAGAAGCTGGCTCTCTCATATTATATACACATCTATACATATATACATATAAATCTAATATTGATGACAAGTTTAGACTTTTAATTATGTTACTTTGCAGTTAAGACATTCACTGTATGTAATGTCAGAATTTGGCTCTTTGAAAAGGTCTCTCTATTGATGCATTCTAATACGCCAATGATGAAAAGAATCCATCATTTGTATATTTATAAACACCAAATTTTTCATCAAACCAACCTCAGAAATATTACTTGGTCTGTGACTGAGTGAGAGAAATGTTGCTTCAATTGGAAAAAAAATATTAGAAGTCAAGGGTCAGTACAGTTTTCTTTGCTGTCAGTCAGTCAGTTAGTCAGCTTTTTCAACATGTGCCTGAAACACTCCGTTCCTGAAAAAGTATTCAGGATCCTGTATGCAGAGAAAGAGCAGTTATGTAGTAGAGCTACATTAATTTTGAGAGTTAATTTTTTAGTTCAGTGAAAATTCAGGTCAATTCTTTGCTTTACAGTTTCAGTTCTTCATGACAGTTTATAAAGCTGAGAGATATTATGGCTTATATTAACAAAGAGCTTATCAGGATCTTTTTGTTACAACAATGCATAGTTTCACAAGCGTCAGAAAGACAGAGATTCTTCCATCTAATGAACTGGATCTGACTGAAAAAGAGTGTAAAACAGACAGCATTTATACACATGCTCCAGGAGGCTTTGGGGGGTGGTTTAATTAGTGCAGCTCCAAGAGCTGCGGTAATGAAAAGCTCCTGGAACATCACATGTATCAGCGTCCCCAAGCTGAAAAACGGTGACAGGGTGCTTTGAATTAAAACTTGTCGAATTAGCTTTAATTTAAAGTGCTCCACTGCCATTTTTCAGTTTGAGGATGTTGATACACATGACACTGGAGGTTGCTGGACTGTGTTAATTTCCATGCTCCAGCAGGCTCGTTTAATCAAGTCTGCTCTGGTGTGCTAGAATTACAGTGTATTGGAGCAGGCTTCCTGCACATGTATAGGAGTCCAGAGAGTCTAGACAGAGAAAAGGGATATTTTTAAACCACGAAAAAGAACAAATAAGCAACAAAAATAACTTAATTGGCCCAGAAGTAATGGAACAACTTTTGTAGCAGGGCTTATGTCACAAGGGTGGAGGAAGACATGTATTATTAAAATGTTGTGAAGCTGAGAAAGTCAACAGTTGCCAAATGAATTTCTCTTGGAAGCAGATTGTTCATAACATAATGTAAGTTCTTCACAACTCTGGTAACATGATTCGAGTGAAGTTCACTATGTATTGAAATATTAGCTGACAGCATAAAGTTGGCTGTCTGAGTAGCCTGCTATAGTGTAAACCATTCGTTCCTGTCAGAGCTGAAATCTAAAATGTAATGTAATCATCCTTGATAGTAAAAATAAAAAAAATTAATAAATAGATATTTAGATGACCTTGAATATGATTTGACTAGCCCCATATAGTTATATAATTTGTGCCCATTTCCTGCCCTGCAGAATCTGTTCACTTACACTCTGTCCTCAAAAGGGAAGGGATAACTTATCTCACTGTCCAACAATCCTTCTGTCTATTTCTCCAAAGGTCAGGGTATTCAATGAAAGGACACTCATGGACTTCACTGGCCTTTGGATAAGACAATTTAAAACCAGCATACCCTGAATTTATTTTCTCCCCTTCACTGGTGGCAAAAAGTGGTAACTGTGAAACGGAGTTTATGGGAGCAGAATGCAACAGAGGAGAAAGTGGTAGTAGTAGTGAGGTCAGTGGGACACAGACAGGAAAGGAATTGTTGAAGATGGGCATTTTGAAATAAAGATCAGAACCCTGCCCCAGTGAATTCAACAACAGTTTTCCCAGTAATTTCAATAAGAGCAGGATTTCATCCACACACAATGTAAATCTTTTGTTATGAATCTAGTTTATTACAGGGGATGGTTGGAAAAGCTTTTGCTTTTTTTTCTTTAATAGTACTGACCAAAACCATACCTACTAAGGCTGTGTGAAACAGCACCGTTTCATTTCAACTTACATTTTGCTGTTTCGACGGGGCAGTGTTTCATTTAGAGTTTTGTTTCATTTTGAAATAACTATTCTGTTTTGTTTAGTTGAAATGGTTTCGCTGTTTTCACGTTGTTTCGAAGTTTTGCCCATAGGCTATAATGGGGAAGAATGAAACAGCCTTTCACTTTGTCATTCTTGCCTGATTCAGATGAAACTTGCAGAACTGGTAGCCCCTTCTGAGGCCATGAAGCCTGCCAAATTTCAAGGAGCTAGGTATAGGGGTTTCGGGGAAACTGTACCTCAAGCTGCTGAGAAGCAAAACTTATGACGTGTGACTTCGTGTGTGTGTTAATAGATTCATAGATGCTAGGGTCGGAAGGGACCTCAATAGATCATCGAGTCCGACCCCCTGCATAGGCAGGAAAGAGTACTGTGAAGAAGTTCCTCCTAATGTCGAATCTAAATCTGCTCTCTGCTAGCTTGTGGCCATTATTTCTTGTAACCCCCGGGGGCGCCTTGGTGAATAAAACCTCACCAATTCCCTTCTGTGCCCCCGTGATGAACTTATAGGCAGCCACAAGGTTGCCTCTCAACCTTCTCTTGCGGAGGCTGAAAAGGTCCAGGTTTTCTAGTCTCTCCTCGTAGGGCTTGGTCTGCAGGCCCTTAACCATACGAGTGGCCCTTCTCTGGACCCTCTCCAGGTTATCCGCATCCCTCTTGAAGTGCGGCGCCCAGAATTGCATGCAGTACTCCAACTGCGGTCTGACCAGCACCCGATAGAGGGGAAGTATCACCTCCTTGGATCTAGTCGTCATGCATCTGCTGATGCATGATAAAGTGCCATTGGCTTTTCTGATGGCTTTGTCACACTGCTGACTCATGTTCATCTTGGAGTCCTTGGATGTCTCCAAGATCCCTTTCCAAGGGGCACAGTGGGGTGAAAACTGCAGGGATGGCCTTTGCTGAGGCCATGAAGCCTTTCAAGTTCAAGGAAATAGGCTCAGGGGGGTTCTGGGAAACTGCACCTCAAACTGTTCAGAGCAAATCCTGTGTCACTTGTAAGTGTGAAGGCACAGAGAAAGCTCGGTTCAAACAATGCTGCCTTTTACGCTGTTTTTCCGTCCTTCCCCAGAGCACTGGGATTGGAAGGGATCTCAGGGAAGGATCACGGTCACTGGGCAGCTACACATGTTACTATCAGAGCAGTCCTTCCCCCAGTTCCCCCTCCCTCGCCTTACTTTCTCTTTAGCTGCAGGCAAACCCAGCGTCAGCTTTGAACCTTTTGAAATGTTTTGACTGCCCTCATTTTGTTTCGAGGCTGTTTCAAAGCCTTTTGTTTCATTTCAATTTTGCTGTTGCAAGCTCAAAATGAAAACAAAACAGCCGGCGAAATTTCGCACAACCCTAATACCTACTACATCTGTGGCTAGACAAGCCTCACCTACAATACTAGCTGGACAATTCCAGTAACATGGTACTGCCACTGGCTCTGCTTTTAATTAGCAAACTTTCAGAACAGAGGAAGAAAAAAAGGGGGCCTCCCAGAAGCATAACCAGATGTTTGAGCACCATATGGCACATGGGGCAATGCCAGTGGCTGAGCTGATGGCAGTGGCCAGGCCAGCAGCTTTGCAGCTGCTATTTTTGTGCTCTCCCTCCTTTGTTATGCTACTTGAGTTGCCCAGAGACAGAAAAAAAATATAGGTTAAGAAGCAATATTGTATTCCTTTTCTTTTGTTGCCTTTACTTCTCTCTCCCTAACTATACCCACTCTTGCCAGCAAGCTGAAATAAAAAATAGGTGGACAAAACTAAGATGCCTATGATCAAGGAAACCTGAGATTTCATAATGTGGTTTGCCCCTGCCCTTTCCTGCCCTGTCCTGCTAGAACACCTCCTCCAAGACAGGTTCCACATGCTGCACATCATATAGTCTTCTCTTCGACTGATCGCTAAAGAAACTTCTATGCAAAAGCAAAGGTACTAGTTTTCAGATGTTGCCAGTTTCCTTTCAAAGCATGCTGAGAGTTAAAAGTCAGGCTTTGCTGACTTATGTTAAAGAACATAAGTAGCTTTGTGTCCTTTAGTTGCTCTCTCATTAAAGTCTGAGAGTTTGTTCCAGACCTGGCAGAATACTGGATAAACTAGATTTCAGCAAGAGAGACAGTGAGCACACAAATAACTGTGACACTTTAAAATAGCAGAGTTGTTGATAGCATATGGCTTAATTAAATAAAAGCCCTATTTGTAAAGGTTACTCAGTGTGCAGCTGTCACACTGTAGGCACTTAGTCTTGAACCCAGAAAGATCCAAAGTGACTCTACCATCAAAGGACAAACAATCCCTAAAAGAAAAAATTGAAATAACCCCTTTATTTTATTTGTCCTATGTATCTATTAGTCAAAGGCAGCTCTCCAGGCACCACATCGAAACGCTGTGGAGAGGGAAGCCTGAAGATCTGCAGACTCCTACATTCAACAGCAATTGAAAAAAAATCTAAATTATATTTCCATTCAATGAGACACACCTGATAATGCCAAGGACAACTATATCAGCTGACACAGCATTGTAAATCTGCATACATTTGTTTGTGGTAACTTGAATGCTTTCCATTTTGTAGGTAATAGTCTTGCCTTCTTATATTAATTAGAAGCATTACAAATAGGTGCGAGTCAGAGCCATTTGAGTTTACCAAATAAATAAGGAGCATTCTCAAATAACAGGCATGCACTAGTCCATAACAAGCTTGAAGATTTTATAGGTAAATGTATTAATGCAACCTCTCAGCATTCCAGCAAGGACACAGGTGGTTAAATGGCATTTAAAAACACAGGGAAAGTGACTGGCCCAGAATCACACAGCAAACCTGATTTTAACTCTCACTCTGCCTCTTTTGTGCTGGAAGGTTCAGAAGAGCTGAAAAGTCATAGGCTACACTATGCTCGTGAATTCCCCTTCAGAGAAAGAATCAGCAGGTAACTCAGGGCTGTGAGATAATTAAATGGAGCACTGTTACAAAAGGCTTAAGTTCTCCACTCTCAGCACACTTAAGATGGACAATTTCTATTGAAAGGGCACATGAACCAAGGCACAAATCAACAGAAGATGCTGGCTACAGGGGAGACCCTCTGTATATTTGATCAAATGTCCCTAGGGTGGTACTACAAACCCATTCTTGTACAACATCTATTGATCTATTAGGAACCCTGGAAGGAGGGATCAGATTGTCAGTCACTTCTTCTGCAGGCTACAGAGAGGAGAGCACATACTAAAAATGAAAAATATAACCAAGAAAGATAGTTATAAAGTGACTGTTAGATCAGTGTGAAGTAGTCATGTTTGGCATTAGAAGTCTACTTCCCTGGAAGAGAGTCCATTTGCTGTTTTAAATGCTGCATGAGTTTTTGTAAATATTCATCGTAAATACATGTATCAGCTCTGGAAACAGACCTCTCCTTTCTAGCAAATGATGACTTAGGGATTCCAGTTCCTAAGGAATTCCTGGGTACTTAAATGCAGCTGTCTTACTGTCTTGAAGATCTCTCATCCAAATCCTGACCAAGGAGTCACACCATCTTATCCTTGCAATCAGACCAGTTCAAAACTAGAGATGAAAACAATGCAAAGGCATAATAAACTATTTCCTCTTCTTTTTCTTAAGAGTATCTGGTGCTGATACTTAAAAATTAATAGTTCAAATGAAAAGAGTAGCTGAATTTTGAATGTCACTAATCTAATCATTCCAGATTCTACATTTTTTCTCTCTATCTGAAAAACAGTCATAAAAATAAATACAGCCAATAGAAAAAAGAAGCTAAGTATCAACCTTCTTTAGGCTTCTAGAACTTCATTTACCTCAATGTCAGTTGCCAAGGAAACCAACAAATTCAGTCAGTGATAAACAAGGTAATTAACTTCAGTTATTTTCCTTTGCCTTCATGTACCAACCTTGAAATGACCTTTTATTTCAGCAATTGATAAAGGAAAGGTTCTTTCCTCTCATCACCCCCTCTCCACTTGCACAATTTTTTGTATCAAGGAAAATAATTCTATTGCATCTAACAAAAGAGTTTGACAGATAGGTGGGTAGAGCATCCAGCCACAGCATTGGGTCCATTCACATTCACCAGTCTGAAGTTTGCACCTACAAGTTGCAGCTTTTCAAAACAGGTCTCTGGAGAAATAACCCTTGAAACCTAGCTGTGCTGCATGCACGCATGTGTGGAAATGCATGTGATCTTCATCCCTCACCTACAACCATCCTTTTCGAATACAGTGGTTAGATAGGCAACAGCAGATGGGATCAAAATAGGAGGATATAAATTGTGCTCTCAGGCATGAAAAGCAGCTGTGATAAACAGTATGTCAGGGTTGAAAGAAAGATTGGACAAGTGGCAGAGTTGGAAAATCATACAAGAGATGCAACAAGATTTACTAACATGCATATGGCTTGGGTAGCAGAGTGGCTACTAAGCAGAGGCTCCCTGGTAGAATCAAACAGGGGTTATGATATAGATGGAAGAACACAAATGAGGGGGAAAAAACACTACTCAGTTCACAAGCCCTACAGGATAGAAACAAGTGTGGGTTTAAATTCATCAGCCCAAACTGCAATCTTGACTTTCATCTAATACATTCTGGATCTGATTCAAAGCCAGCTGAGGCCCATCAGAGTTCTTACTGCTGACTTCAGGGTAATTTGAATTGGGAATCATTATCAGCTTCTGTCCACAGAACTTGTTTGCAGCAAAAAAAATGTGCATAACAATTACAGTGTAAAAAGCTTGACCATACAAATCCTAAAAGCAAGAGCCATGATGTGTAGAGACCTACTCAAATCACGATTGGGTGGATTTTGTGAAAAAAAGCCTTTGATCTGGTGTCCCATGATCTCCTCATGGAAAAATTGGCCAACTGCGGCCTTGGCTACATCACAGTCCAATGGCTGAGGAATTGGCTCTGAGATCAGACCCAGAGAGTGGTAGTAGATGGAAGTAAATCATTGTGGTATGCCATGACCAGTGGGGTCCCCCAAGGCTCTGTCCTTGGACCTATACTCTTTAACATTTTATTAATGATGTAGACATTGGTATCAGAAGCAGACTGTCCAAGTTTACCGATGACACCAAACTTTGGGGTAGAGCGTCCATACCTGAGGATAGGCTGGTAATACAGGCTAACCTCGACAGGCTCAGAAAATGGGCAGATGGCATTCAACACCGAAAAATGCAAGGTACTCCACCTTGGGAAAAAAATCCCGCAGCACACTTATAGGCTTGGCAGTGCTACGCTTGCTAGCACCATGGCCGAAAGGGACTTGGGGGTCATGATTGACCACAAGATGAATATGAGCCACCAATGTGATGTTGCAGCTGGTAAAGCGAGCAAAATTCTGGCTTATATTCATAGATGCTTTTCAAGCAAATTCCAGGATGTCAGCCTTGGTGAGGACACAGCTGGAGTACTGCATCCAGTTCTGGGCTCCACAATTAAAAAGGATGTGGAGAAGTGTGAGAGAGTCCACAGGAGAGCCACACATATGATCACAGTAGAACAGGCCCTATGATGAGAGGCTGAGCGCCATGGGACTCTTCAGCCTGGAAAAGTGCAGGTTCAGGGGGGCTGCCTATAAGTAAATAAGGAGTGTACATCAGGATCTGGGGGAATGCCTGTTCACCAGAGTGCCCCAAGGGATGACAAGATCAAACAGTCACAAACTCCTCCAAGACCATTTCAGGCTGGACATAAGGAAAAACGTCTTTACTGTCCAAGCCCCCAAGGCCTGGAATGGATTGCCTCCAGAGGTGGTGCAAGCACCTATTCTGGATTCGTTTAGGAAGCATTTGGACATCTATCTTGCTGGGATCCTTTGATCCTAGCTGACTTCCTTCCCCTGGGGCAGGGGGCTGGACTCGATGATCTTCTGAGGTCCCTTCCAGCCCTAATGTTTATGAAATCTATGAAATACATATACAGCTAGATTCTAGCCGATGCGTGCTAAAGCAGCAGACAACATTAGTCTTTTCCTCACCTTATGCCTTTGCACAGGTAGCTGACCGTGACATGGTATGGAAAAGTAGCCCCATTTGATGCATCTGTTGGTGCTAGTGATCCCATCAGGGAAATTAGGGTGTAGCAGAGCTGCATATTAATTAAGAACAATGGGAGTCTGTCCCTTAAAGCTAGTAAGACAGATGCCTTCAGTGCCTAGCATAATCATGACTGTTCCAGATCTTTCCCACTCAGAGTACAATTGGACTACAAAGTACTGCTTCTTGTAGCAAAGAGGCATTAAAAGCTTCCTGTAAACGATTCATTTTCTCTGAAGATGCACAGAACAAATTTAGCTCTTTTGTCAGCCCAGCGAGGTCATTTTACATCTCTAATATATGAATTGAACTGCATGAGCAGAAATCCAACATCATGACTTTGGAAGAGAGTTTTCTGCTCATTTGCAAACAGGCTGGTGGATTCAACAGTTTTCTGGTGTACATAAAGAGCACAGCTTTGTGAGGTTGCAGTTATTCTAATTCTTATTTATTTTTGTTTTACATCTCAGCAAGGGGATTTAGTAATAGTATTTTAAAAGGTCACATCCTTAACAGAGCCCAGAGCTTCTGTCCCCTGAATTTCCTTGGTAAATTTCTCTTGACCGGAGCAGCACTCCATTTTACTCATGCTGTTAATCTGGCAGGGTTGATTAGAAATTGCTACCCGAAAAGGTCAGCTCAGCAGTTTATGCCCTGCAGTTTATAGGCTCACAGACCCCTTTGTGATGTTTAGCTTCCTAAAAGCATTTATTAAATAAAACATTAATTAAATAACATGTAAAATTCTATTCCTTTATATAACCATAGTATACACTCAGAACTCCTTTGCAGTAATCCAGGTGAGATTAGAAACAGCCGCCTTTTTCTCAGCAAGTAGATTAGTCAGGCAAAGTGATATTGACTGTATTCCTCTTTCCTGAGAAACATGGTGACTTTTGACCTTGAATATTCGCTGTATATGTGAAGGGTCATATTGGTTCCTCTCTTTTTGGTTACTCCCAGCAAAAAATAAAGAAATGTGAAGAATTTAAGACTTCACTATGAATCAACCTAGCAACCGATACCATCAGACCATAGTACTAGCTCTTAGCTTCACTACCTTCATCTTGGTTTTAGGGCTCAATAACAGCAGCAGAAGGGTTGATGTGGGTGATAAACTTCAAAATGTGGGCGGTACTTCCTTCAATCATCCTTGCCTTCTCCAGGTAAGTCCATAGACTCTTCATAAATGACTCCTTATCCTGGTTTATGAGCTGTTGATACATTTTATTGAAGTCTAAACAAAGCCCTCACGCTGCATCCCAAGGGACCAGGTATTATGCATCCCAAGGGACCAGGATATGTTTATTGTCCCAGGGGGATGCAGGTAAAGGGCCCAGAGACCCCTCCCATGGCGGGATCCGGGGTAGAGTGGACCCTCCAGGACAAGAAGGAGAAAAGCCCTGAAGACAGGGCGAGCTTACCTTTTCCAGGGAGAGACGAGCCGGACAGACCACACCAGGGCAGAATGCCCACCCAGTTTGTTAGCCACTTTTATTTTCAGCTGGGCGTGGTGCAGATGGATGATGTCACAGGAAAGTGCTGTCTGCCTGAAATAAAAGCTGGCGGCAAGAAAATGGCCAGGAGAGCACTGCAGGAGACAGGTGGCAAGACTACTCCCCAAGCCAAGCACGGGCTACATCAGCAACAAGAAGAAAGCCCGGGAGCAGACCCATCAGAGGGGTTCAGGTCTGATTAAAAGGGCCACCACATCCGCCGGCAGGAAAGCTGGATGAGGGAGGACGGTGCCAAGGGATGTAGGAGCCACAAACGCCGGAGTTGTGAGTGGGACAGGCTGAAGCCTCGTTGCCCCCCTTTTTTTTCTTTGGGTGCTAACTTTTTTGTTATCCTGGAGCCCTGGGATAGGGATACGGGCCATGGGTGGCACTTGCAGACCAGTAGGAGCCAGGGCAGTGTGGTGGGTAGCAGCATAGCGAGGGAGACCCGGCAAATTACCAGGGATGGCCCACCATCCAGAAACCATACTGTACAGAGGAAGACTGACCGGAACCAAACAGATGAAAAGAGCGTAGGTGACTACATTGGAGAGTGCGCTGACTGCCCATCATCTGGCCATCCTAAAGGTTGACGCATGGCTGGGGTGTAGGGGAGGTGTAGCCTCAAGAGTACTCACTAGGCATAGCACCCAACCCACAAGGAGCAGTGCCCGACCCACAAGGAGCCAGAAGAGGGATTCCCACCACTGAAAGGAAAGACCAAGTCATGGCAGGTGAGTATTGGGGTCTCCCTTGGGGTGAATGCGACCCAGCATCAAGGCCACAGAACAACCTCCACGGCCGACCCTGGGTGCATGCTCCAAGGTGGCAAGGGAGTACCTACACCAGGCCAGGTGGGTACACTTATCCCTACAAGTGAAAGTATCCTGACACCACTGGCTTCAGTGTCTGCCACTTTGAAGGGAGCAGGCTATCTGGCCTTCAGGTCTCCAAGTGAGATTCCCTCATGGCTTCATGTAAAAGGATGCTCATGGGGGGTTCAGGACCAGAGTTCCACTGGCCCTAAATCCTCTGATTTTTCATTCATAGAAAGGGACCATAAGATTTCACTAGGTTATGGAGGAAATGTAACCCCCTTATACTCCAAGAGAGAACTTCTTTTCAAAATGTGTCCATTTTGGGACCATCAGTGAAACCCTCTTGAACATACTTGTTGGGGATATTGTAATGGATGGGGACCTTGTTGGGTATACCACTGAGGCAGAGGGAAAATAAAGAGGTTGGAGTGTGCTTTTCTCTCAGCCAGAGAGGTATGCATTCTGCTTTGAGCATCTCCTGGAAAGAAGAAATGGAGCACCTCCATTTTGCAGGCATTTCACAGCAGCCCTGACCTTTGGTGCTGAGTGATGGAAAGGCCCCGGGGGGGGGGGGGGGGGGGGGGGGGGGGGGCAGGGGGAGAAGGAGGAATGAAGGGGCAGCTACCATCTTGACTGCTGGATGCCCTTTTTTCAGCCCTGCCCCTCAGCAGTGATTGGCCCTGATGAATGGAAGGAGGAAGAAGGGGTAGCTGCCATCTTGTCTGCTGTCCTCTTTGTGCTGCCCCGCCAGCAATCGCCTTCTCCTCTTGGGTGGGGGGGAAGGTGCCAGCTGACAGGGTGGCACAAAGGGGGCAGCAGACAAGGCCCATCTGGGAGGGCAAGACTTAATAAAAACGTATAAGTAGTGTGTGTGTGTGTGTGTGTGTGTGTGTGGATTTCGCAGACAATCCTGGATTTCGTGAAATCCATGAAACCATGATTTAGGCAAGTCGCTACCTATAAATATCTACCTCAAAACTGAAGCACTGCACCCTGCCCAGGAAAAATCTCTTCAAGGTTTAAAACTGAAGCAGTTTCAGTCACTTTTTTCTCATTCAAAAGTAGGAAGGGCTGCTCAGAGCTTGGACTCTATAAAATTAATCATTGCGTATTACAATAATTCTTTGGCTCTTCTCCAAGATAGCAATGCCATTATCACCTAGCACTCTTCCCTTCTGGATCAATGTAAGTAGGTAGGAAGTCATGACAACAGGAAGATACAGTATCAGTGTCATCCCAGGACACACACAAGACTCTCAAGTGACTTACAAAGACCAAGTTACTCAGAATTTTCTAATCCAGAAATACCCATTTTTGCACAAAAATATTCTACTTAAAACACTGCAGTGCACTCAAGAATCCTTAACTGTATTCTGAAGGAAGCTAAGGACACAATGATCAATGAGCAGAACCATCAAAAATGACAGAGAAAAGCCAAAGAAATTGAGGAGATCAAATAATGTACAAAGTTAGGAGGATGGTCTGATGGTTAAGACTCTGGACTGTAGTTCATTGCTGATGCCTGCCACAAATCTGGTTTGATCTTGGGCTTATCACTTAGGCTAAAAACAGACATTGTTTTTGTTGCAGCATCAGCTGTGCTGGGAGGTGTCCTAGCACAACTGATCCATTTGATCAGCAAAAATCAATGTTGCCATTGTTCCACAGGGTTGTGTCCCTGCCATTCCTGGGTCTTCATGGGCTCAATTATGGCCTTAGCTGCCTTGCTTGACCCAGGGCACAGCAGCTTGAAACATACCTCAGGAATCCCCTGCAGGAGGATTCCTGGGATGCACATCTTCAAGCACAGAGGGCCTGCAACCCCCATCTCTGTGTTTGTAGTCTGAGCCCTGACCCAAAGAGCAGTAGCACGAAATGCATTCCCCAGGACTGAAATGGATGTTCTGCAGGGGATTGCAGGAATGTGTGTCAGCAAGCATGGAGACAGAAACCTATACAGAGATTCCCCATTCCATGTTTGCAGACCACACCCCAAGTAGGGACACAGCAGCATGATACATGTGCCTTGGGAATTGCCTTGCAGGGGGATTCCTGGGGCATGCAGCATCAAGCCCTGAAGCTCTGGAAGTGCTTGCCCAAGGCAGCTGGAGAATACAGGAAGCCCTGGGCTGCCTGTGCTCTCCTGCTCTTATCTGCTGTGAAAAGGCAGCACAAACTATTACCACAAGTTGTCGTGAGCGGAATTTTTGGCATGTGTAGTATGACAAAGGGCAAAAACATCTATTTTGTGCTGCCATAAAAATGTTTATGACAGCACAATGGCAATGTCTGTTGGCAGCTATAGGGTTATGTCATATCTTAATTTATAGCTTAGGCCTTGCTGTGAATTTCAGCAGGGATTGCAGAGGATACAAGCCAATGCAAAAGTTGTCTCTTTATATCTCTATGCTTTAGTTCCTCACTTGGGAAAGAGTTTGTCACTTAAGGATGCACCTAAGCATACACTGAAGCACATACTTAACTTTACTCGCATTAGTAGACCCATTGAAACCAAAAGACTATATTAAGTTTGCATCAGTATTTACAACATCAGAGCTATGGACTGTAAACTTTGAGCCTGGTACTGTCCTTTATACAGACAGTCCAAAACCCCTGAGCCTGAATCAATTCACTTTTTGCAGGTTAGTCTAAACCGTGTAGAGTGAACAGAGAAGCAAGTGAACAGACATTCTGGAAAGGCAGCCACATGCCTGCAATGGCTCAGGCTAGAAGCTGGGGGGGAGGGGAGCGAGTGTGCTAGAGCAAGCCTTCCCTTCCCTTTGGCAGTGGCTGGAAGGCTGGAGGGAAGCTGGGAGAGAAGCTCTACAAGCTTTTCCTGCTCTCTGCATGAGCTGGGGATGGGGGTATGACCAGGCCCCTGCAGGCCCACTGAGTATGATTGGGGAGGGGGGCTTAAACCCCCACCCTGGCTTGCAGGGACCCCAGCCAGGGTTTCCTTGGGGTGGGGGGAGAAAGTGGGGAAGTAGCCCCTGCCAGACTTTTCTGCTGCTCCCCACTGGAGTGGGGAAGAGGGTGTGGCCCGATGAAGGGAAGAGGAGAGGGGTTTAAACCCCCTCACCTGCATGGGACCCTAGCAGGAGTCTGCCTGGCAGGGGCACAGCAGGCTTTTCCCCCTGCTCTCTGCTTGAGTAGAGGGGGTAAGGGCATGGCCAGATGCCGCCCCAGGCCCACACACTGAGGCAAAGGGGAGAGAGACAGGTTTAAACCCTCATGCCTTCACCCTCTACCAGGTGTCTAGCCATGCCCCTGCCCCCTCTGCTCAAGTGGGGAGTGGAGAAAAGCCTGGCAGGGGCTGCTGTGCCCCTGCTAGGCAGACCCAGGTTGAGGGAGGGAAACGATTTTAAACCCCTCTCCCTCCCCCTTGCCTCAGCATGTGGGCCTGAGGCCAGCATCTGGCCATGACCCTGCACCCTCCGCTCAAGTGGGAAAAAGCTTGGCAGGGGCTGCTCTGTTCCCTAAAGCCCCCTCATTCTGCTTGCCTGGCCCCAAGGTCTGGCCAGCCCCCTCCACTCCTGTGGTGAGTGGGGAAAGAGCCTGGCTGCTCCACCCCCAGCAGGCAGACCCAGCTATGGTCTGGAACCAGGTTTCCCACCCCCACCCCCTTCTCAGCAACCCGGAGCAGTGATAGTGCCCCAGCTAGGGAGCAGAGGGGTGGGGCCAACCCTGGTCTCTGGAGCAGGTAGCACAGCCCAGCCCAGGGCTGCAAAGCATGCTGAGTTGCTGGGGTACTGTGAATTAACTTGAACCAGGAAGGGGTCTGGGACAGAAGTTCCATAATAAGGTTTGACCTAAATCAGTTAAGTCTGATACTACATTCAACCAGGTTTATCTTAAACCAATTTGGGCCATTTTGAAAGCAGTTTATGTGCACTGACTTCCTGTTCTGGTACAAGTTTAAACTGGCTTCTGATCACTTAAACTGGTTTAAGTGTAACTTCTGTCCCTAGCCTAGTAGACCCATAGAAGCCAAAAGAACATATTAAGTAGGCATCTGTATCTGCAACATCAGAGCTATGGACTGTAAACTTTGAGCCTGGGACTGTCCTTTACTATGCATTTGTGTACCATGTAACATATTGGCATCATTAGAGGCTCTCATAAAGGTATCACTTTTCCCCTCCTATACAATACAAAGAAAGGTAACATTTGGAGGATGATAACAACCATAAATTGTGGATTGTACTTTGTCTTATTTCTGAAAATCTTTCTGAATGTATACCTATATGCCCAAAGAAAGGAATAATATATGACATAAAAGTGACCACACCCCACAATTCAAAATATAGTAATTGGCAGAGAGAAATTTACTTAGCTGATTCATGAAGAACCAGATGACACAGGAACATGGTGAAACTTTGGGTGAATTAATATTCACATATATGCTGTAACAGGAGCCCATAAGCCCTGTTACTGAGTACAGGGTTAAAGCTGCAATGAGGCAGCAGGGTTGTGAGTAGGTGCAGGCTACAGGAGTAAAGCAATAAGCATTCCAGTTAGTACAGGGAAATGCCTGTAGCCCACCAGGGAAGGAGCAGAGCAGTAGCCTGCTAATTACTAAAGAAGGAATCCCTGTGCCCCATTAGGGAAGAGGGGGCCTGATGATTAGTGGGGCAGGGGGAGGGGAGCAGATATTTGTATGGGAGTAATTAAAAGTTTCTTGAATTCAGGAAGGAGACAAGGTGGCCTGTCTTGGGCCAATACCCTGCAAACACACAGGCATTTAGCTTTAAGTATGTGAAGAGTCCCATTGACTTCACACACGTTCTAGAGCAACTCTGAACCTGCTTCATCTTGCTGACTGGCCAAGGCTAATTTAAATATATGATGAGAATCCAGGAGGCAGTGTTTCTCTTTATGGTAATATTGGTCCAGTAAATTTATCTCAAAGCAAGAGACCATTTAAGTCAGTGGGGTCAACCTTTTGGTAGATGTGACACAAGTTAGCCCACATGATCCCCATGTGCCACTTCTAGCCCCTTTCCCTGCCCCTGCTCAACCATCTGCTTTGTTTTCTGTTCACTGCCTTATCCTCCTAGCCCCGGAGCATGTGCTGCTGTGTTGCCTGTCCCTCCCAAACACAGAGGCTGCCTATGCCACTTGTGGCACACCATCCACAGGTTGGCCACCCCAATGTAAGGCACAATTTCTGCCATGGGGAGTTCACAACTTGGAAAGGCAGATGCAAATCAGAGTTTGAAATATTTTTATAAAGGCCCCAATACTGCATATCATTCCAGAATGCTTGTATATAAGTAAAAGTGTGTGTGTGTGTGTGTGTGTGTGTGTGTGCACGCACGCGCAAAACCTTTGTGCACTTATCTGTACCATCAGAATGATGATTCTCCCCACCTGGCATTGTTGAATCCATTTTGTTTTTGTACTTAGGGCAATTATTACTATACCATGCAAAAGCAAGAAAAGGGTAGTGGGCACAGTTGCTATTGGTGGCAAAGGAAAAATGTAATCTTATATTTAGTGTAAAATGGTACACAGTAGCAAGCCTTGATGTTTGAAAAGGATCTAAACTGTTTGCAATACTGTTATTACACAGGGAAAGTTTTGGGTGTTAATTAACTTGTTCTGTCACAATATCAACGCAACAAATACCAGAGTGAGATGTGTGTTCAGTAAGATATGAATTTTATAGGGAAACCTATATCACAAGAGTGGTTATTATTTTAACAAAATGAAAATGTAGCAAGAATATGTTCCTACATATTATGCATATTACATCTGTCATAACAGTAGATACATTTGTTTACTTTTCTGACAAGCTGTCCTATAACAGTAAGTCATCAGATTCTTTTCCCCTTTCATCCATTACATCATAAACAGTAGATTGTATTACTACTATGACCTTTTAATTGTTTTGTACATTGACTATTCCTAATCTCCACTGTTTACTGCACAGTGGCAAAATATTCGTTAGGTTAAAGTCTGTTTATAAACCTATTAAAAGTGGTAGAGCATTTTATAGAGTATACTTGGCATTTTAAAGTTGTACAACTTTCCAGGAAAAATTATGACTTAAAAGGCACAATATGAGTCCATTAAAAATAATGTTGAGTCTGGAAGTTAGCACTTCATGAATCTATAGTTGTGTTTATGATGGAAAAGACAACTAGAAAATGTTTCAGCTGCATCTCATGTATGGCAGCAGTGGTGCTTGAACTAAAGCTCATCAAACAAGCTTTAGTTCAAGTGCCCCCACCCTTATGGCCCACTATGCTGTGTCTATGATGCCCCCACCACTATTTTTAAGGGCAGAGAGTCTGATATAGGAGATGTGATGGCACTTCAATTACAATAGCTCTTGGAGCCGCTCTAATTAAAGTGCTGCCCCATTAGCCCTGGAGCACGTGTAAAAGTGCCCTGAATGTTGTAGTCAAAATTGTCTTATCTACTACCTACTTAACTTCATACTCAACGTTTGTTTGGCAATTTTTTTTATTTTATGAGGGTGATCTGTATTTGACAATTACCATGTTCTACACTGCGGGATTTAGGATCCAATGACAAATCTCCCTTTTGATTTTAGCAGTTCAGAAACAAGGTCAGAGATGGGAAAATAATCTAACGTTTGTAAAAGTAGAGGAGCTTCATCTATAACATAAACCTATTGATCCAGCTTTTCACTACCCCCATATTTGGTTAAACACCATGGTACCTCAGGGCAAACTAGAGCTAAACTGTAGTGCAAAAGATTGGAAGTTTAGTGGCAGATTCAAGCAGATTGAAAAAGGCCTCTGCAGGCCATTTGGAATGGCTCACATTCAAGTCTCTTCATTGGTTTCTTATGGGCCCATCTACACATGACACTATATCACTGTAGCAAAGTGATATGGCAAAGTAGTGTTGGCAGGCACAAACCATGATGCTGTAGCTATGTCGCCATAGGAACATGCTTTCTTGCTATTGCATGTTGCTATGGTGACATAGCAGTTAAAAATAACCATGCACTGCCAGCATGGCGCAGTACAGGCTGTTACTGCACCATCATTTAGTACTTCCTTGTAACGGCGGCGCACTGCCGTCATGGGCACAAGGAGAGGTGAGGAAAGGCTGCAGGGCAGACAAAACCCCGGAACAGAACCCCGGAAGGGGTAACTTACCTCCGGGAGAACCGGCGGTGCTAGAGCCGAGACCGTGGCGGGAGGCGGCAGGCCCAGGCCCAACAC
>NW_005842205.1:323810-328423 GCF_000455745.1 Alligator sinensis | reverse complement strand
GACAGGGCACCCTGCATTTGCCAGCACTGCCCCTAGGAGAAATAGAGCTGGGGACAGGTGCAGAATCCCCTGGAATCCACTGGGTAAGGGAAGGCAGCTCTGGGAGCAGCCCTACCCAAGGGGAATATTATTTCTAGGCAAGTTAGGAAGGAAGGATGCTAAGCGATATCAGAAGAGTCAGAGAGACAAGAGGACAGGCTGGCAGAGCTGTACAGCTAAGTCCGAGTCACTGCATTGGTGAAGCTGAAGGCGGGAAAGCCCGCAGAGGACTGAAGGTCACCATCCCACCAGCACGTGATCAGTTGGCGAGTGGAAGGGGTGTAGGGGTGGCGGAGCCCCGCGGAACACCGTAGGCAACAGCTGTGAGTACACCCGTGTCGGGGAACCCCTCTGATAAGAACTCCACTGGAACCCTCTCACAATAATATACCAGCAAAGTCGTGGCAGGCGGGATGAGGGGCGGGGCTACCTAACCGACAGGTGACACTAGGCATAAAACCTCCGACATCACATTCCTTTTCTACAAGGAATTACTAAATGACGATGCAGTAATAATGGTGCCATAGTGGCACATGTAGACACCCTATTACTACCAGATATAATCTTTCAGTGTGTTGACTATACCATGAAAGCTCTGGCATGCAGTTATTGGGATGGCCTTTTTCTTAAGCTTTGAGTCCTTGAGCTGAATTTTCAGACCTAGTCACAATTGTTTGGAAGGGTTTTGCCAATTTCAGGATTGAAGCCAAGTCACTTGCATGTGGTTTAGCTTTTGGATGATCATTTCTTCTCTCTTTCTCCTTAACTCTCCTCCACAGTAAACTCTGGCTGCTAATGTTTTCAGTGGTCTGCATAAATCACATCCAAGGCTTTGCCTAATTTGGGCTAGATTTTGAGAGCCCATGCCTAGCATGCAGGATGGGAATAGTGCTCCTGCTTACAACCTAAACAAGGCTAGGGAGAATAACTCTAGCAACAGAGAGGAAACTGGGAGCTACTCATTCTACAGGCCTGATTTTGAGAAAGCATCAAAGAAGGGACACATCATGATGGAGATGGGCTCCCTGCTCCCTATTCCCTACTCCCTGGCCATTTGGAGATTAACCCTTTAATGGAGCACCCACCTTTCTTGTCCAAGGTACATAGGAACTGTTTGTGATGTTGTCATTTCAAGAGAAGTGCCTTAGTTTGGTAATGAAAGACACTCTACAAGTCATCATAAGACATGTGTCAGCCTCTAACCAACTTGCCTGAAGAACTGGGAAGTTTAGGCTGGGTCAAGGTCTTTACTTTATTAAAATGTTACTCCCCATCAGCAGGAAAGTAAATTAAAAATGCACCAGTACAGGTAACACAATTGATTCCATCCACAGAATGGGCATTTTGATGCCAAGAGGAAACAAACAAAGGCAGCAAAGGTTCAGCTCATCCCTCACATGGGGGAAGGTATGAGTTTCACCAGCAAGAAGATTTGTTTAAGGAAAATTGCAGGTGTACTTCTGAGGAGGCCAGGGATTCATTAGAAGATTCATTTATTTTATGATCATTGTGAGTGAGTGGTGGCCAGATGGCCATGCCCTGTCTCCACACTTTTTGCTCAAGACTGTACTCAATGTCTAGGCAGCATCAGTGCCTCACAATGATTGGATTGCTGCTCCTAGCTTTAGTTAACTTTCTGGTACCAGGTGGCTACAGCTTGGGCTCCACCACTGGAAGCATATCAACCACACAAAATAAAAATGGAATAATTAGGACATGGAGGCTGTGCCAACTCCCAATATAAAGCTATAGCTAATAAACGTATCTTAAATGCTTATGTCAAATTACATCTATGTTAACCCTGCTCCTGGCTTATTGACATTTATTTTCCAATTTGAGTTAAAGATAAAGACTTTAGCTTGTTTAGAAACTAGCTGATTTATAAAAGTTATATAAACTTAAAAAAAATAAAAGCAGAATACAGAGGAGACTTTTATTAATAAACTGCATTTTATTTATCTGAATGTGGAACGTATTTCCTGTCACTTGAAGGCATCTGTTTATTACTGGCATTGGGAAGAACTGTCTGTCACACTACAATACTGCTGTTCCTCAGGCACACAATCACATTTCTGAGGCCATAAATCCTTTAGGATAATATGAATAAAGCTGTTACAGCAGAACTCTATCATAGATAGTATAAATTAATTTGACTTGGAAAAGAAATTGCTCCTGTTCAGTGCTACATGACTGAACAGTGCAATTCTTCATCCTGCGAAAATTAGCTATTGACCTAACTCAGAATGCCAAACCCTTGGAATTCATTAGAAAATGGTAGCTTTCAAAAACAAAAGGATTGCTC
Organism: Alligator sinensis; assembly: GCF_000455745.1. NCBI lineage: Eukaryota > Metazoa > Chordata > Crocodylia > Alligatoridae > Alligator > Alligator sinensis. The sequence goes on along the minus strand of NW_005842205.1, from coordinate 326,082 downwards.
TGATAATGCATCTTATATTGCATTGCTCTGCACATATTTTATACATTCTACCCAACCAAAATTGGATCGCCATCATTTTCTTTAAAATATGGTCTTGTATCTCTGGTCTTAATCATCTAGTGTGCTTATGAAACAAGGACTTTGAATGCTCACCAGACAAGGTTTTTACCTGCAAATCAGTGCAATCTGCATTTTAAAAAAAACTTGTTGGTCCTCCTTCTTACAGAGGTCATGGTCTAAAGTGCATCGGGGTCAAAGAGATTTCCAGCTTAAATGAGCTTTGGATTAAACTCTAAAGTAAAATGTTTTTGTCTTCCTACAATAGGTAAATAATTTAGGCTTTTAGCTTAAGTGCTTATATTACTGTAAGTGGCTCGATGATTCCAAGTCTTCACAGACTAAAATATATTCTGTATTGCTCAGTTAAAACTGATTTGACTTTGAATATTCCTCTGTTCCTAACATACTACCTGGATTGCTAGTTCATTACCAAAATTTTTAAAAATTCATATAGGTCATATAGGGAACCTATACATTTGCAGGATGACTGGTCCAATGTGTTCTAATTAGAACACATCAGAGCAGACTCAATAAATCAAGTCTGCTGGAGAATTCTAATTAGAACACTCCAGCAGCCTTAGCACCACATGTATTCAGCATCCAAGCATTTCAAAGTGCGGGATGGTGGAAAGAACTTTAGTTTAAGTGCCTCACCACCATTTTGGAGCACAATGTGCCTGCTTTGCTTTGAATATCCATTCACGCGCCGCCTTGACACGGGTGCCTGGTGATGAGCGCAGGGAGGCTTCATGCAACCTCTGACAGGGGCCCCGATCACCCCGGGGAAGACCTCAGAACTCACCTGACATGACTTTGAGTGTCCCTTCAGTGGTGGGATCTCCTCTTGGCAGTCTGTCATGGAACAGGGTCCCCAGGGATGACCGTGATACCACTAGGGCTCCTTGACCATGCCAATCCTGCCCAACGGGCACCCTCTTTCTCACCTGCCATGTCTTGCTGGTAATTCTAATAAATCAGGAGGCTGCCCTCGAGTTTGTATTTGGGACATGGTCTTGATGGACCCCGCTGAACCCTGTGGGTTCTTAGACCCCTTTGGGTGCCGCTTCAAAATGGATGCCTCACGGGACATCCTCAGTCTTATAGGCTAGATGCGTGGCTCCAAAACCATCCCTTTACAATGCCCCACGCCTCGCAGATGGTATTTACATTGTCTCTCCTGGGCCTTGCTGTAGCTTAGCCTCCTGTCCTCACTGGGCTCTCCACAGCCCTGTCTCTGTGCCCACACTGGTGCTGGGCTCTCCACAGCCCTGTCTCTGCACCCCACACTGGTGCGGGGCTCTCCACAGCCCTGTCTCTGTGCTGGGGTCCGCTCACCCCCTTATCGCCACACCCTTCTCTGGCACTGGGGTCCACTCACCCCCTTATCACCACGTTTAGCCTCCTGTCCTCACTGGGCTCTCCACAGCCCTGTCTCTGTGCCCACACTGGTGCTGGGCTCTCCACAGCCCTGTCTCTGCACCCCACACTGGTGCGGGGCTCTCCACAGCCCTGTCTCTGTGCTGGGGTCCGCTCACCCCCTTATCGCCACACCCTTCTCTGGCACTGGGGTCCACTCACCCCCTTATCACCACGTCCTTCTCTGGCACTGGGGTCTGCTCACCCCCTTATTGCTGCGCCCTTCTCTGGTGCTGGGGTCTGCTCACCCCCTTATCACTGTGTCACAGAGCACCTCGGTGCTCTGCTCCTAGAGGGGAGAAACTGCCAGGGAGAGAGACAGAGCCCTGGCAGGTCATAACGAGCCCAGCTGAGGGTTGCCAGGGTAACGAGCCCAGCTGCGGGTTGCCGGGGCTGCTAAGGGGAGCCAGCTGCCTGTAGGAGGCAGGGCCTGGCCCTTATAAAGCCCAGGGCTGAGACCAGGCTGGCAGTTCCCTGCCAGCAGCCGGAGAGGCAGGAGCTCCCTCGGCCGAGATGTAGCAAGAGGCCTGACTTGCAAGTACAGCTCACTATAGCCCTGAGAGGATGGGGCACTATGGTTTAGCCAGGAGGCTCTAGTTTACGTTCAGGCTTGCATATTAGACCGGAGGCTTGGGTGAGGCTGTAGGGGTTGGAGGAGGCCTCATAGGGACCCCAGAGGTGTGGGGCCCCTGAGCGCAACCAGTGGGTTGCGGGTGGGGAACAGACCCCGGGTTGTATACGGGGTACATAGACCCCAGCCCCAGAGTGGGGCAGTATTGAGAAGCCCGAGGCGGGC
>NW_005842205.1:321842-323282 GCF_000455745.1 Alligator sinensis | reverse complement strand
GCTGGGAGACCCAACAACGTCTATCACATCAGCGAGGCTTGGGGCGTGGTATCAGGGGCTGGTAGGAGCCACGCATAGCCCATAAGGCTAGGGTGCATGGGGAGCACCCATCATACCGGGTGACCACAGGAGTCCGGGAGAACCGCGGGGACAGAGGTCCCAAGTAGCCGTGCCCAGGGAGTCATAGGCAGCCTCCCAACTATATATATAATCCAACAAGACATGGCGGGTGAGAATAAGAGGGTGCCTTGGGCCGGCCTGACACGGAGCAAGGGACCTCGAGGAGCACACGGCCCTCTGCGAGGACCCCGCCGTGACACACTGCATCCTTCTCTGGCGCTGGGTTCTGCTCACCCCCTTATTGCTGCCCCCTTCTCTGGTGCTGGTGTCCCTGCACCTAGTGGGCCCCCAATGAGGCCTCCTCCTTCCCCAATAGCCTCAGCCCAATCCACCAGTAAAACAGCAACTAAAAGCTGAGCCCATGGGCTATAACATAATATAAGCAGCTCAGGATGTGCTCTGTCCATTTAAAACATCAAACTTCTCCCAGCACTAAGTGCCTTATAGGCCAGGGTCTCTGGTGAGCTCCTGGAACCCCTTAATCCTACCCCGAGTAGAACAGGCAGCCAAGCCTCTCTGGTGAGCTTCTTCTCTGAGAGCTCCTTCTCCCTTGGCTGCTGACAGAGAACTAAGCCTCTAGTCCCAGCCCTGGGGTTTATATTTGCCCAGGACCCTGCCTCTTCCTGTCAGCTGACTGGGTGCAGGTGCAGGCTAATTTACTCATTAGCCTGTTGCACAGTAACCTGCACCTGTGGGCTTCTGTCTGGCTCTTAGGGCCCTTACCCTAGGCAGTTTCTGCTCTTATAGGAGCAGGCACCTTAGTGCCCTGTGACACGGTCCCTCGAGATTGGTTGTTCCTCCTGACAGATATTTGCAGGGCTCCACCTCCCCTACACCCTTTCCATACATCAGCCTCCAATGGGCCACCTGATATTGATGCAGCCAGCCCTCTGGTCTTGATGATTTTTACCCCTTGCACAATCTCTGGTATCGGGTCTTCTCCTTCCTTTCCTAGTGGACTACAGATGTTCCTTTCTCCTGGAGGTCTCTCCTGCTCAGTGCAGGATGTCTGTCAATTCTTGTGAGCAGTCCTTGTTGTTCAGCTGTCACTCGGACCCCTCAACATAGGGTTACCAACAAAATAAAATGAAAAAACAAAACAAAACAGAAGACAACCGACGAGTATGCGCAGGCCAGAAGGTGGCAGGGGTCTGCTACAGACCCCCACACCAAGGGGAAGAAATAGATTCGGGGCTCCTGAGGCAGCTCTTGGAGACCATAAAAGCTAAAGAGGCGGTAGTTATGGGAGACCTAAACTACCCAGACATCTGCTGGGAGACGCAGACAGCAAAGTCCCACCGCTCACGCAGGTTTCTAACC
>NW_005842205.1:303555-319867 GCF_000455745.1 Alligator sinensis | reverse complement strand
CTCTTTCCTGCCTATGCAGGGGGTTGGACTCGATGATCTATTGAGGTCCCTTCCAACCCTAACATCTATGAATCTATGAAATGAAAAGGAAGGACGCAAAGGAAAGAAAAAGTCAGGTACAAAAAAAAAGATCAGGCTGAACTGCCTTATTATACTCACTCTGCCCTAGGGCCTGTGCCTGGCTGCGTCCCCTGATGCTACTCTGCTCTCTACCCCGGCTGAGAGCTTCCTATACTCTCTCTAAGTTCTTCTCCCACGACCCAGTCTGTAAGTGCCCAGTGTGGAGAGTGTCCACCATCTCCAGTGCTTCTCCCTGCTCTTCCTTGATTGGGGTCTCTTGCCTCATGCTGGTGCTGCCTGTGACAGGTGTGGGGGGTTTTTTCTGCAGCTGCTGCTGCCTGGGCGTCCCTGCCTGATTGGGGCTTCCCCTTTCTTGCTGGCGCTGACTGCCGCTGGTGTGGAAAGCATTCGCAGCCTCCGCTGCCTCTCCCACTCTCCCAGCTGGTGCCAGCTTTTATCCTGGCCGGCCAGCAATCATCTGTGACATCACCCACCAGCCCCAGCTGTATATAGGCGTGGCTGACAAACCGCGTGGGTTTCTCTTGTCAGCATTGCTCGTCTGGAGCCCTAAACTGGGTGAGTAATCTTTACTTTTGGGGTTTCTCCTCTGGGGGTGCGTAGCCCCCATGCTTGTACTTCTGGGACATAACCCCCGCTTTAAGATGCCTTGGGGCTTTTTGTTCTTCTGTTTTGATGTCCTACCTGTCATCTCAGGTGTTTCTCTAGATTGGCGTTTGGTGTCATCGTGTCTGGTCTCGTTCTTGCATCTGGATAAGAAATCCGCTACTATGTTACTTTTCCCTGGACTGTGCAGTATATAGAACTTAAATGGCTGTAGGGCAAGGGCCCACCTTGTGATTCAGGCATTATCAGTCTTGGCCATCTTAAAGGTGCATGATACCACAGATGTGAAACTGATAGAGAAGGAATGCAATGCTTATTCAAGCTATTTCTAACCTACTAGTTAGATATTATTAGTATTTATTTATTTAATTCAAAAACTGATAACCAATTGGAAGTTAAGTACATTTGTTAAACATATGATACATTTTCCTCATCCCTTGTATTAATCTGTGCCTCAAAAGAATCTCTAGTTAAAGCAGGGAAGACAAAAAATTGTTTGAAATAGGTTTTACTCAGGCAAAACTCAGGTAGATGCACTTTCTTAAAAAAATGCCAATATTCATAACCTAATAAAATATGTAAAGGAATAGCAAGGATATAATGTGTAAAGAAATAAGAAGGAAGGCGGTTCTATCACGGTTTTCAAATATTCTGGGGAGAAAAAAATATCACCATCTTCTACCCAAATCTTTCTCTTCTTTTTCAGTGCTTACTTTGTACTTGGCTGTCAAAAAACTCTCTAACTCAACCTGGAATTATATTTATAAATGCTTTATGTAATTTTAGTTCAATCACAAGTACTATACAGCCAATCAACTGTGTGTCAATCTGACAGTAACTAATAAGATTTAACAAAGCCTCCTTTGAATCTACTTTTCATATAACCTTGAAAGCATACCCTAACCTTATTGAAATGGAAGAGATTTATATTATCTGAAGAGATAATATTGAGGACATAAAAATAGAGATAAAAATCAAATCTGTAAAGGCCAGCTTGCTTATATGTGATGTATGAGATGGAGTGAACACAGGGAACACAGAAATGGTTTGGTTAATCAATTTAGACCTGCTGACCCTGGTGGACAAGTCTATCTTTCAGAGAGCTTCATGGCTACCTGGCCAACAAGGAGAGAAAAGAACAGTTGTTATTCTGTTCAACCCTGAGGACTAAACTCATTCCTGGTGTCCTCAACCTCAAGGTATTTAACTAAAAGTTAAAAATATGAACTGGATCCCTTGGATGGCTTAAAGCATTTGTAGAGAACATGAGTTTGTCCAGCAGATATTATTCTTAGTAAAGGTTTACTAAGACTACTAACCTAAAACTAGGTTACATGCTGCTGTTTACCTGCTAAGACCTACAATTATCAGCTGTTATTACAATATTAAACCCCGGCACCTAGTAGCAGATCCGTGAACAGGGGAAGGGGGTGCAACTTTGGCTGTACCATGCATGCACAGTAAGCTCTAAGCTCACTGTCTCCTCAGCCCAGGCTCCTGCTGGAGCTCCACATGAGCAGTGAGTTCTGAGCATACCAGCTGAGTCCCACTGGAGCCTCTGCTTCTGTATGGCTCTGGAGCCCAGGGAGTGAATGCTGCTGCTGTTCACCATTCCCTTCCCCATCCTGACTGAATTCAACAGCAGGGGAAACAAAAGGATGAGCAGTAGTGACTCTAGGCAGGCTGGAGCTGTGTGAAAGCATGAGCTCTGACCAAACCCTGCACAGACAACTCACATGTGACACAGCAAGGGGGTGTGTGATCATACTGCTGATCCTCTCTGGATTTTCCCCTGCTTGCACTGCTGAACCTCTCTGGATTTTCCCCTGCTTGCACCTATGTAACAGGGTCTCTGCATTACTTTTAGGGGGAAACAGCAAAAGAGAGTAGTCCAGGTGGAGGGGAACACTGCCTTTGATAAGCTAGCTTCAGGGGAATAGGCTCCAGGGGCCATAGGCTGAGTGCCTATTGCTTGGGCAGTGGGGTGCCTATTGCAAGCTCTGCAATAGTACAGTAGAGAAGAGTCCTGTTTGGGTGACAGAGGCACTGCCTCTGGGTGACTAGGCCAGCCAGAAAGCCCAATTACAAACATCTGCAGGCAGGGTTCAAATTATAGGGGAGGGGGGGCTGAGCTCCCCCATGAGATACAAGAGCTCCCCTGCAAGAGACAAGAGCCCCTCCCCACCGGCAGCTGGGCAAAAACTGCTGTTTAGCACAGGGGAAAAGCAGCCCCTCCCCCTTGTCGCTCCAGCTGGGCTACCCTGTGGCTTCTCTCTGCCACTGCTGACACCCCCCCCATAAGTCAAGGTGTAATTCAAACCCTGTCTGCAAGTGACTAGGGAGACACATGACCAGAAGGGACAGAGCTTGGGAGGCATGTATGTCCAGGGCCTGAGCCAAGGCAGTCAATGTGGTGATGCAAGCTGCAGGGGGAAGAGCTGTGCAGCAAGATGACTGTGGTTGAAGATAATGCCTGAGATCCTGCTGGACCTGAGCACTATAAATAAGGGGGTGAGAGCATGAAGGGAGCTGTGACGCAGGATGAGGAGGATTTTGTTATGCAGCTGGTAGGCATAGCATTTTATTACAGCCAGGGGGCTTATATTTTGGTTTGCATTTTATACCAGTGGTTTGGGTTGGGATTATTAGGGGTGGTATGGAGGTCCCAGTGGTGTCTGAAGGGCACGTGATTGTTTTGAACCCAGCCAGGGGCTAGGCTCAAGGTACTGGCAAGCAGCAGCCAGTGAGGGTTGAAGTCTAAGCCATCTTAGGCCATACCTCGGAAGGGTGAAAATTGGGATCAGGGAGCCCAGTGCCCAGAGCAGGACTGAGACAGGGCCAGAGGGCCCAGTGCCGAGAATGGGGTAGAGTCAGGGTTAGCACTCAATAAGCTGGTGTAGTGGGCTGAGGCAAAAGGGGCCAGCAAAAGTAGAGGGGCAGAGACTGAGAAGACTAAGACTCCAACAAGGGAAAGGAACAGTAACACCTGTTAGGCATGGGCATGGTAGTAGGGAAGGTTGGTGCCACAAAGCTAGTATGTGGCAGCTAGTGAATACTAAACCAAGTTTCCACCCCTGGAACTTGGTCCTGTTAAAACCTACTTCAAGGGAGAAGAGAAGCTTAAAGAGAGGAGGCCACTTGCAGTATTCTGTACAAAAACTGTCACCCCCCACATGCTGTATTTAGACATAACTTAGTGTGATCCACCATTTCTATTTACCGTTGTTTCATCAGCACTTAACAAGAGAACTTTGTCACTATTCAGCATTAATGGCAAACCGCCCTATAACAGAAATCTCAGTCTCTTCAAGGATTTTTCTTTGTGTTTCCTAAATGGCAAACCACCCTATAACAGAAATCTCAGTCTCTTCAAGGATTTTTTTTTTGTGTTTCCTAAAGTGTCATTCTGTAACAATTATTTACAGAAAATCATGGAGGAGGTATTGAATTGAAAATAATTTAATCCTAGCTTGTTTAATAGACAAAAATAACTTTCAGTCTCACCTACTGTAGGATAAGAGGGTGTCTGAAACCTTGAAACCTTGGACAAATATGTAAGATGGCACTATGAAAATCATCATTTACAAAAGAGCTATCATTCATGGTCTATTCTTGCAGTTGGAGAAAGGCAGGCATGGTTGCTGTAAATTGCCATGATCTTTAGGTAAGCCCTGCAGATGAACTGACTTTTGCTTGCTTGCTCTTTCTTTCTGTAGCTGATGAAAACAATCATCCTATATTTTCTAGTTTAAAAGATTATCTCAAATCCTAAAACAGACAACTGAACCAGGGCTAATTAGTCTTCTAGTGGAGACTGAATTTCTTGTCTACTCTACCACTATACCAAATACATTTGATCAAATATTTGAAATGAGAGGTTTCCTGAGATAAGAACAGGTTCCAACAGGCAGATTTGTTAACCAGTGTATAGCACACCAACCAGTGTTTGTGTTGGGATGTAACAACCCGCATTACATATTGGAATGTCCTATAGCAGTGGTGCTCAACCTTTTGGTTTTGTGGGCCAGATGAATAGCATGAGACCAGCCCTGGGGCCTGGCCCCACCTCTTCCCCTCCTGCACATGCTGAGATTGGTCCCTGGGGGCCTGGCACAAGTCCCTCCCATCCCCCATGTGCTGGGATTGGCCCCCAGGGTCCTGCAGCTGTCCCCTCCAAACTCCTGCATACCAGGATTGGGCCTTTGGGCCCAGCACCATCCCTCCTGCCTCCTGTGAAGTGGGATTTGGATCCAGGGGCCTGGTGCTGCCCCATCCTGGCCTAAAGCATTGGGATTGGATATTCCAGCCAGTGTCGAACCTCTCACCTTGGCCTAACTCTATTCTTAAAGGGCCAGCTCTAATTTCTCATTAAATAAATTATATTGCTATTAACAAAAACAATACATAGTTTTAATAATTGTTTCACACTGTCAACATATGCAGACAATATGAACCTATTCCTATAAGATCTATTCCAGTAACCTTAACTTAACCATTTCTTGGCATCCATCTTAATTATTCCAGGCTACTCCTGGAGGCTGATAGATGGCTTAAAGTATCAGCTCTGATATTACCTACTGTTGAGGCAGAATAATGAATTTAGTTAAACTGTTCACTTTTTGTGGCATGGCAATACCTGTATTCCTTTGCCTCAGTTTCAGTTTCTAGGGAATTCTGTTGCTAATTTTACAGGCAGAGGGTGATTGCGCCTTCTTTAAGATATACAAGCATATAACTTTTCCTTCTTATACACAGCTCTTTAATATTTCCTCAGATCAAATGGGTTATTTCAATGAATACATGAAACTGCAATCCTTCCCAAACAGATAGTTACATTTAAACATAGCAGGAAGATTTTTTCAGAAATACATGTTAATGAATATGAAATTATATATTTGAAATAAAACACAATGTTTCTTCCAACCATTTGAATACTAAATACAGCAATAAATGAACTCCACATGATGTTTTGTTATTCTCTAAACTACTTAAAGACTATATGTTGGATACAATTCTTGTCATGAAAACCTTGCTTCAAAACAAGCTAAGAATGCAGCTTGGCTCTAAAGATATTAATTGAACTACCATGGTCTCACATAATGAAATTGTTAAAATGCCCAGGAGTTTTCATTAGCACTAATACATCTGTGCTTGAGATAGAAATGGTTGTGTTTTTCCATCTATACTGTAATTTAGGAGAGAAATTTCATTACCATCACAGTCTTACTGTTTGCTAATGATAAGAAAATAATGCTCATATTATAATTGTTTCCATTAGTTTCACAATACCAGAGAAATATCAGCTAGGAGTAAGGAAGTGGCATTAACTAGGAATGGGATAAATTGAACAGTATTACTTTTCTCAAGAGAAACATTTTTGTGGGGAGGGGTGAGCAGCCATTAAGTCTTAGGCATCTAGTAGGCAGAACAGGATCTGCATTTGAGTGTTAGAAATTATCTATAGGATCAGGCCCAAAAACTGGATTCAGCCCACTAAGAAACTGAGAAAATGGTGCTAGTACTGTGCTTTGCTTAATTTTTTTGTCTTCCCCATGGGAAGTTGATGGCAATAAGAATTGGAGATAAGAAAATAATGACATTTTAAACAGATAGAAAATGGATATAGGAAAATAAAGTAGAGGGCTACATCCACAAAGGGACTTGGGAAGCCCTTAGGTCAGGGGAGGGCAATTATTTTGGCTAGAAAGTTGCTTAAAGAGTTTTGGCAAGCTGTCGAGGGCTGCAAACGTAGCCCTGCCCCTTGGCAGGTACCCCACACCCCTGGTCACCATGTAGGAACCGGAAGTTCCCCCCTCTACCCCCTGACGTTTGCCACTGGAGATCCCACCCCTCACCCCAGAACTGATCCACCCCAGAACTGATGGGAAGGGGTTTCCCATTTTGGAACTGGAAAAAAAAAATTATATACTAAAAATCAAACATCCACACTATCATATTTTATTTCTATTTAAAAACATATTTTTGTCCTGATTTGTGTGTTTGCGTCATATATATAGGTGATTCCATAATAGCTCAAAATGAAGTCTTACTCTTATATATTGTGGGGGTGTGGGTAGGTGTGTGGGGGGTATAGGTGAGTGGGTATGGGTGTATGTGGATGTGGGGGTATGTATGGATGTGGGTGGGTGGAGTGTGGGTGCATGTGTGTGGTGGGGTGTGCATATGTAGCAATGAGTTGGGCTCCCCACAGAGGTGTGCAGGAGCGCGGGTGCAGTGGGGTGTGTGTGGAGAGTTGTGGGGTTTGTGAGGGGGTGGGGGAGAGTGTGGTTGGGTGCAGTGTTTGTGGGGTATGTGATTGTGTATGGGGGAGGGTGTGGTTGCAGGGTTTGCAGGGAAGGGTTTGTGGGACGTGCATGGGAGCCCCCCTAAGCCAGTCAGCACCTGCCCCCACTCTGCAACAGCCTGGAGCCCATGCGCCCTGCAGCACCTCCTCACCATCACCAACAACGTGCAGCCCCACTATGCCCTATGCCCACTCTGGACTCACCCCAGCAGAAGCAGATCAGTAGAAACCCGTGCCTCCTCTGCACTGCCACCACTGTCCTGCAGGGCAGTTTGGAGGTGGCGGTGACAGCAGCAGAGATGCAGGGCAGCCCAGTGTGGGCTCTGGGCAGCTGTAGCAGGGAGCACCAGGCAGTAGTGAGTGGGAGGGGCTGCTTTTCCCTCATGCTGAGCAACAGTTTCTGCCCAGCCAATGTTGCTGCTACCACTGTTCAGCATGAGCAGGTGAGTCTAGAGCAGGTGCAGGGTGCACCAGGTTAGGGCTGTGGTGCAGGTCCCCACCAGTACCACAGGGCTGGGACTAGTGGTGGCAGCAAGTGGAAGAAGCTGCCACTGCCTAGCAGCTTGAAATGCAGTCCAGCCACAGAGTCACCCTAGCCCTGATGTTTGCTCAGGGGGTGGCAAGACATGCCATAGCTGGACAGTGCCTGGACCAGGCAGGACCAAGGGACCCACTGCAGGCTGGACAAAGCCTCTCCGTAGGCCAAATCCAACCCGTGGGCCATATCTGCCCACCCCTGCCTTAGATGCCCAAGTTGAAAATTTAGTTCCACAAAACTCCTACTCACTAACTAAACCTAGAGATTAGAGTTCCTGCTGTTAAAATTTAATGTAAGAAATGGTCCCTACACCCTAAAGTTATGTCCATAAGGACTTCAAGCCTGAAAATACTGAGCGGCCTGGCACTTACCGCATACCTAAACATAGACTGTGAGTACATGGGGGCCCAAGGACCCTGGGCCCACTCAGGAAGAGGCCAGGGTGACCAACCATCTTTAAGTGAAGACTGACAAACCCAGGTTGTTCTAGACCCCTGCAAGGGAATGTGGGTAGAAGGATGCAGGGGGCACCATGTGTATGCATGCACGCGCATACATGCAAATGGCCAGGAATGAAGTCCCAGGCAGCAGTGGAAAGAAACTCCACCAGCTGCCTGCAGGTAAATCAGTGCGGGGGGAGGGGGAAGGGGGAGAGGTGCAGATTGAGGCCCCCATGGTGAGGGAGGGAGTTGGGCAAGGGCTGAGCCTGGGCTTGGGGGCATTGCCCAGGCAGGGTGGTGCATGGAGCTCTGGGCTAGATCAGGGAGTGGGACAGACCCATGGGCTCGTCCAAGGGGTGGGGTGGGGGCCAGCTCCCTGCTGTCATGTGCACTGTGTGGGGGGAATGGAGGCCCCCCCCCCCCCCGATTTGTGCACAGTGTAGGGGTAGATATGGGCTGCCTGTGGCAGGGTCAGGGCTTCCTGCCTGCTGCCCTTCCCACAGGAGCCCCGCACTGCCATAGCGAGACACCCCCTGCCTTCCGGCAGCAGCCGGGGCAGCACAGTCACAAAGTAGGCATTCTTGCACCTGTTTCAATTCTGCAGCCCAGTCTTACTAGATCCAACTTCAAATAAAACATGGCCTGAGGGGACTGGAACCCCAACTTCTTCAGTAGCTCAGTGGTTACAATACACACTCAGGATGTCCGAGACACAGCTTTAATTCCCCTGTCTTGCTGATGAGAACTGAGTCCTACATTTTCTATCCCCTGGGAAGAGCCAAACTCACCAGGGTATTGGATGTTCTGGGGTAGAGAAAACACCAACTCACCTATTGAAACTGTTGCATTTTTCATGTAAGAGTTAAATATTGGCTAAAGACAGCAAGCTTTAGCTTGACTCTAACCTTGTGGTTAGGGCAGTTTCAGTCCCTGCTCTAGTGAATACTTTCATTAAAATTGAAGAGCTCCACAGAAGTAAGGAAATATGAATAGAACAGAGGGAGCAGACTAGTTGAGTCAGAAGGTAACATTTGTTTTTTACAGAGTAGTACTCAGAGTTCTTGCAAAGGTTATTTGTGAAGTACCACTATAGTGCAATGCTGAGCATCACAGAAATACCTATAAAATAAATCTTACCTTGCTGTGTGGGGACTTATTTTTGTAAATGCTAACTTAAAAGGTCCTGGGTATGACCGTAAACTGCATTTGACTGGATGGCCTGGTGGCAATGTGGTGGGACTACTCGTGGTAGGGTTGCACCTATAGAATACCACAATGTTGCAAACTTCAGGAGTAAGGCAAATATAAGGTGCCTCAAATCCCTAGCCCCCACTGCCTTGGGGGTACTTCTTGGTTGGAGAAAGGTTAAGGGACATCACCCCGACAGGTATGCATGCTTGTGGAGGTGTTAGGCAGTCAGCAGCATCTCTAATCTGTTGCTCTCTGGCAGAACCTATAAATCAGCAAGGCACTGAACATCTGGACTCGGTCTGGCCTTTGGACTCTGTCTCGATGGTCTAAAGGGGAATGGTAGGTCTAGAGAAGCTTCCACTCCATATTTTTGCCTTGCTGAAGGTCTTGGTGTGATGGCTGCATAGAGTTCTTGCATGTATACCATGATCCAGAGGATCAATGGATGCCAAGAAGAACTCAGAGTAAGGTTGCACTTTTAAGCCCTCCATGACCCAGTTTTCTATCTACATTAAAACTTTAGTCTCAGAAAGAATGAGGCGCCTCTTGTTTACAAAGCATTTTTTAATTCTCTAAGAAGGACCCAATTCAGCAAACCTGCCCTTTTTAGGGAAGCACTTAAGAGTGTATTTTATACTAAGTATGTGCTTAAGTGTGAACACTGCTTGAATTTCTTCCCAAGTGGAAGAGGATTTAAGAAAGCACTTACTTCATTCAGTCAGGAACTAAGAGAATGGTCTTACTATTTATCGTCCAAGAAAATCCTTATTTTTCTGACTTCTCACAAGTAGGCTACTTGATGCTGCATCTTCATCCAAATGGATGGCACTATTTTATCACTTCCTGTTACTGGCAGTTTGTTTATTATAACAACTACAATAATACAACTGTGTAATAGGGTTGACTCATTGTAGCTTGAAAATTCCTGCCTTCTGCAATTTTTCTCTAAGGTTTTTAGGCTCTGACTTAATTTAATCTGAAGTATTGTAGTCATTTTTGTACATTATTTGCTAATTGCTTTCACTGTTGGGGAAGTCAATCCTGACAGTGCAAAATGTTTGCATGAAGATTAGATAATTTAACTGAGTGTTTAATTGCACATTGAGAGAGAAAAAAGCAGATAATTCATTTTCTCATGTTACTGGGGTAAATTGCTGAACCCACATGGTATAGCACCAGCACACAGAAATTAAAATACTGTGCCTGCTTCTGCATAGCACTGTGCCCTGAAATAGTCCACACCTGCCCCTTCTAAAGAGATCTGGAAAGAAATGTTGGTCATAAAAGCTAAGAAATGTGCTCTTAGGATTCCATCCATCAAGGTGTTGAACATTTCTTTGAGATGCTGAACACCCTTCACTGTCATTTTTTTGAGGTACTGAATACCACACACCAAATGCTGTAAAAGCAGTCCTTATGGTCTTACTTAATCCACTGACATCAATAAGAAAGGTCTTTGTTAGACATGGCCTTTAGTCCATGGATCTGAACCTACCAAACCCTGATTTATTGGCTGCGTACAGACATTTGGGAAGATTAGAGGTAAGTTAGCTAGAGTTAAAAATAGCTACCTGATTTAAGGTAAGTCAGGATGGGGGAAGGCCACATTGGGGTTGGGGTTGGGGTTGGGGAGGGGAGGGGAGGGCAGGTAGGGTCCATGGTGGGTTGCTATGGCCCAGAGGTTTTGGCAGGATCAGGGGGCTTCACAGAAGGCTTCAGAGATGGGGGGTCTTTTCCCCATAGCCCCTCAGGACCAGGGACTATTTTTAGCCCCTTGACAAACAACGTCCCCAATGAACCTACAGCCCCTCCATCCACCTGCCCCTAACCATTCCCTGACTTACTTACTTGGCTCCCAGCATCAGCAAATGCTGATAAAACTGGCACTAGGAGTGGCTTGTGGGATGGGGGAGTTTGGTGGGCTGGGACTGGCAGAGAGGACTAGAAGTGGGGGTATGAAAAGCACAGCCACAGGGCTGGAGCCAGCTGCTGGGATTTTCTATCCCTGAGGCTGAGCTGGAAACTGTACAGAAGTTCAGTTGGATCAGTCTTACCAGACCCAAGCTAAGTTTGGCTACCTCAGAGGTACGCTTAACATAGGTCGTCCATTTTTAGACTGATCTAAGTCTCCTGAACTTATGTACAGTTTGCACATAGATCCAACCTAACTAGACCCACCTAAACTGGGATAATGAAGTTAGATTGGATGGCCATTTAACCTGTACACAGCCATTATGTTAAGGAGAACAAGAAACACTATTATATTGTTAGCCCTTTTTTCATCCAAATGGCTAACCACTACTCAGGGCCTTACCAGCTGTTTCTTTTAGGAGAAGGTGATGATCTAGTTAATATCTCTGATACCGTACGTTTTTGTTTACAGGTTCATAGATTCATAGAAGTAGGGTTGGAAGGGACCTTGTAGATCATCAAGTCCGACCCCCTACCCTGGGCAGGAGAGAAAACTGGGCTCAAATGACCCCAGTCAGGTAAACATCAAGCCTCCTCTTAAAGACCCCCAAGGTAGGAGCCAGCACCACTTCCCTTGGAAGTTGGTTCCAGATCCTAGCCACACTGACTGTGAAGTAGTGCCTTCTAATGTCTAGTCTAAACCTACTCTCTAACAACTTATGGCTGTTATTCCTTGTTACTCTGGGAGGCACTTAGGGGAACAAGGTCTCTCCCAATCCCCACTGGTCCCCCCTAGTGAGTTTAAAGACGGCCACCAGGTCCCCCCTCAACCTTCTCTTGTGAAGGCTGAACAGGTTAAGGTCCCATAGCCTCTCCTCGTAGGGTCTGCCCTGCTGTCCCCAGATCATGCGAGTGGCCCTCCCTTGGACCCTCTCAATGCTGTCCACATCCCTCCTGAAGTGCAGCACCCAGAACTAGACGAGTACTCCAGCTGTGGCCTGACCAATGTCGCATAGAGGGGGAGGATCACCTCCTTGGACCTGCTTGAGATGCATCTGTGGATGCAAGACAAGGTACGGTTATCCCTCCTCGCATTGTCGGCCCATGTTCATCTTGGAGTCAATAATGACTCCAAGATCTCTTTCTGCTACCGTGCTTTCAAGAAGGGAGTTCCCCAGCCTATAGGTATGCTGCTGGTTCCTACTGCCTAAGTGCAGCATCCTGCACTTTTCAGTATTGAATCCCATCCTATTTTCATTTGCCCACCTCTGTAACCTGTCCAGGTCCCACTGTAATCTGTCCTTCCCTTCTAGCATGCCCACCTCACCCCAAATCTTCGTGTCATCTGCGAATTTAAACAGGGTGCTTTTCACCCTGTCATCCAAGTCACTAATAAAGAAATTGAACAGTGCAGGCCCAAGGACTGTTCCTAGTTCCCCACACAGGAGGAATCATACACAGCAGATAATGAAGTAGAGAAATGGATAGTGTTCTTGGCCAACAGTTGGCCTGGACATGTGTGCATGCACAGTGTCTCTACCTGCTTTTTCCATGGGGCTATGCTACTAGCATCTGGATCTTTCTTACTGCCGTCTCAGCTCTCTACTATTTCTTTCAGACATACAAATCACCAAACCCATTCAGTTTGTATAAACCTTTGATTTGGGTGGTGACTTGAACCCATAGGGTACAAGCCTAAATGAGTTTCATTGTCCTCCATTTTAAATTGGTTATAAGAAGCTGAGGTGGCACCCACTATAAGGTTTAATCCCACACATAACAGCACATCAGAATAGTATTGTAGTTTTGAATACCAATAGGCCTTTCAGCCTCACTGAGATGGACATTACACACCCATAACAAAATAAGTATAACTCAAGGGCTTCTACACACACACACACACACACACACACACACACTCCATCCCACAATCTTATTTCTCCTTACTTGTCCAATGAGAAATATTCACTCAAGAATCCAGTGTCCCAATCCGGACCATGCAGGCTCTCTCATCTGCTTAGAGTCCTACTGAAACCATTGAAGCCTTGCTTTGGTACAACTCTTAGTCAGGAGACTAAGATCAGGGTTGCAGGATTGAATCATACCATGAATTAGTTTAATACTTTTCCCCACTTTTTCACTGCAAACAAAATCTCTTGAAAAGAAAGTGTTGTTCATGGTATTAAACCCTTTACACCTATCATAGAAATCAGAGAAGCAGGGCTGGAAGGAACCTCCAGAAGTCATCTAGCCCAATCCCTGCCTGAGACAGATTCATCCCTACCTAAACCATCCCATACAATCTATAATCTAAACCCTACATAAGACTACCATCAACCCTCACACAAAACAGGCATAACACCCTAGTCTGACACAGATAAAGCAGGGGGACCATGGCAGCCAATATCTTTCTTCTATAAATGGTTGTCAATATATGCTTGAGAGATCCTAGGAAAAGAGCCATGGCCCCCACTACAGAGAAAAGCAGAAAAAACACCACAGTCCATACCAATCTGACCATGGGGTAAAGTTCCTTCCTGACTCCAAATATGGCAATTGGTCTGACCCTAAGATGAGGCTGTAGTCTCCCGTGCCTTTCCCCTGAACGCAGCAGGTGTAGGTTCTTCTCAAGCCTTGCTGTGGCTCCTAGGACAGCACAGCTTGACTATTGGGGTGACTTTGGTTCGGTTCCCCAGGGGTCTCTCCTGCCACATCTTTGATGATGGTAATTGTTGTATCAGGAGAACAATGTCTGGTTCTACCTCCCCTGGCGCCTTCCCTTGGTTGTCCCCATTGTTCCTTCTTCTTGGGGCTCTGCCTCCCCTACACGCTGCCTACCGCCAACTGCGATGTTGTTACCTGCATTGTCGAGGTTCATGATATGAACCTTCTGGGCGCTTGGTCTCTTGGAGTCTTCGGCCGCAAGCTAATAGTGATGTTTCTTTGCCAAGTGTCCCCTGTGGCCTCCTCTTTCTGGACCTACATGGTGTCCGGCTTCGGCAGCACTCCATCCCCCAGCATGTCACCTTCTCCCTGGGGTTAGTACCTTCCATCTGTCCATTGCACCTGGTTCCTGTCCCTGTTGGGTCCAGCTGTACTCCAGTCACTACAGCTGCTCTTTTTGGTCCATGCCAAACCCGCAACTAGCACGTCGGACACCTCCCTGGCCCTGCACCCCCATCATAGCCCCCTTCCAGGTTCTCTACCAGGTCCCCTTGCTGAGACCGCCTGAGTGCTCTGGCCCATCCGGGTCAGTTGAGGACTCCACTTCCGGTCCTCCCGGCTTCTCTTCCGCTGGGTCTTTTATCCTGGTGTCGGGCGTCCACCCGACCAATCAGCCCCAGCACTCCCATATAAATCATGCCCAGGGTGATGTGGGAAGCGTTCCTGCCTCCTCCTGACTTCGCCGCTTTTTTTTCTTTTGATCTTTTGATTTTGGTGTTTTTAGAGGGACTATAAACAAAATTATGCATAACCATTCTGGGCACCGGTTAGCAGCAACAAAGACTGGGTTCAATTTTGGGGTCTAAATATATTTTACCTCAGCTTGAGTCCCCACCCAGATCACCTGGGAAACACTAAATAAATTACTAGGGTGTCCTGCATAAACAAAACTCCCCTCCTCACAAGCAGTGTAAACAGAAAAGACAGATTTGTTACACAAAACAGAGGAAAACACCAAATGCAGTATAAAACACTACTAACTACAAGACGTAGTCTATAGGTTACATTGCACCGGGGAAGCTGCTAGAGAGTTTGGTTCTTTCTGTGGAGCAAGAGGCCCCTTATTGCTCTTGGAGGAATGGTAGCGAGTCAATCTTTGCTCCCATGGGGAGGCTATATGTATGTGGGGAGTGACTGTGGCGCTAGACAGCATGTATGCATGTCAAAACCTTAACTGAGTGCTTATACAGAGTGCTTATACAACCAGTCTTATTTTGGTATATAAAATGTAATACTATATCAAGCTTCCATTAAAAAAAAAAATATAGCATTTTCTCATATTTTATTACTGGTGACTGCAGGTATTCCTATAGGAGGCTGACATTTACAAAAGCCAGAGTACATTATAAACTGTTCTTGTTGCATATTTTCCTATTTAACTGAAGTTTTAATGAGCTTTTGTTCTAGAGGAAGTTATAAAAGGTTTTACTGGAAAAAAAATCATGTACTAAAATGGCATAACTTTTTATTCAATAGTTCTTACATATAGTTTTCTGAACTGGAGTTTTCATAAGTGAGATTTAACCAATTACATGAATTATTATCCTTTCAACAGGACTATACAATAGGAGGTTTGAATGTTCCAGTTTCTGGTCCTTGATAGTTAGGTGGATCTGAAAAGCTTGTACAAAGACAAGATACAATAAAAGGCTTCTGGTACCTTAAATGAGATTTTGGTGTTTTTAGAGACCCAAGTGATCCTGAAAGCCTACTCATCTGCTGCCTAACTCTGGAAGCACCTAAACTACAGACACTTCTTTCTTTGCGCTCAGCATTCCTCAGCTAACTTCAGTTGTGACTCTACGTGTGCCTAGAACTGCCCTTGACAAAGCTGAGCAGATTCATGATAGCTCCTGCTCTAGGCCCAGTTGGGGAACATGGTATCTGGATCCTAAGAGGCTGTTAGAATGTACCTCACGTATGGAGCAAGCTCCTCACAAGATGCAGTTTTGGCTGCCATTTTCTTTTCAAACATGGCTAGAGGAGGAAAGGCTCATGTAAAAACTCCATTTCATAGTTTCATAGTAGTTAGGGGTCAGAAGGGACCTGAATAGATCATCTAGTCTAACCCCCCCACCACTGGTTGGAGCACATGCTGAGATCACATGACCCCAGACAGGTGTTCATCCAACCTCTTTTTGAATTTACCCAAGGTAGGAGTGAGGACCACTTCCCTAGGAAGTTGGTTCCAGATCCTAGCTACCCTGACAGTGCAATAGTGCCTCCTAATCTGTAACCTGAACCTATTCTCTAGCAGCTTCTAGCCATTGTTCCTTGTCAACCCAGGTGCTGCTGGGGAGAATAGGGCTCTTCCTATTTGCTGCTGATCTCCCCTAACGAGTTTGTAGGCAGCCACCAAATCCCCCCTCAGCCTCCACTTGCTGAGACTGAACAGGTTCAGGTCCCTCAGCCTCTTCTCATAGAGCCTGCCCTTTTGCCCTCCAACCAAGCGGGTGGCCCTCCTCTAAACCCTGTCAAGGCAGCCCACATCCTTCTTAAAGTGTGGTGCCCAGAACTGGA
>NW_005842205.1:299761-303042 GCF_000455745.1 Alligator sinensis | reverse complement strand
ACACCATCATCCAGGGATTTAGTTACCTGGTCATAAAAGGAACCATCAGGTTGGTCTGGCAGGACCTGCCTTTGATGAACCCATGTTGATTTCCCCTGGGCATGATCTCCCCTGCTGGCCCCTCACAGATGTGTTCCTTGATAATTTTTTCAAGGATTTTCCCCAAGACCAATGTGAGGCTTATGGGCCTATAGTTTCCCAGGTCCTCCTTCCTCCCTTTCTTATAGATGGGGACCACATTAGCTAGTTTCCAATCTCCGGGCACCTGGCACATGGACCATGATCGCTCGGACAGCCAGGCCAGGGGCACAGCAATGACCCCTGCCAGCTCCTTCAACACCCATGGGTGGAGGGCATCAGGGCCTGCAGATTTGAAAACATCCAGCCCTTCCAGAAGATCTCTAACTACTTCTGTGCAGACCTGAGGCCTGGCAGTGCTATCCTCAAGATTGCCCCTACCTGTGGTGGGAGAGCTGTCTTGTTCCCTGTCCAAGAAAACAGAGGCAAAGAACTTGTTAAAGATTTTGGCTTTCTCGTCTGGCGTAGCCACAAGATTACCTTTTGAGTCTAACAGAGGCCCTACATTACCCGGTGCCCGCTTCTTACTCCCAATGTATTTGAAGAAGGACTTTTTGTTGTCCTTAATCCTGGTCACTAGCCTGAGCTCCACCCCCGCCTTGGCCTTCCTAATGGCCCTCCTACACTCACAGGCCAAGGAGGAGTATTGTAACAACTGGCAAATGTAAAATACACAAGCAAATCCAGAAGCATAGTCCTGAACCCAAGTCTCCTCCCTTCCAGGTAGGTGTCCTAACCATAAGGCAACACAAGCAAGCTACTCCTTTTTGCTTTTCTCCCTACCATGAAGTTGGCGTTCCTTTCTGTACAGCTTAGCAGGTGGGGTGGAAAGAGCTCCCACTTAAAATGCCTTATATATTGGTCACCATGCTGATTGATATGGTCTTACTATTTCTTGAACTAGAATCAGTCTGTATCAGTCTTTATTCTTAGATTAGAATCTTGGTGGGGCATCCACCATCTCTCTGTACACTGCAAAACACAGTGTCATCCAGGACTAGCTTTCCAAGGCAGTATCACAATAAACCATCATCATCATGGGTAGTAACATTAAATTCCACAGCAACATGAATGTTTGCAGAGTATAAATGCATATTAAAACAAGGCCTAGGGTTGAAATGAGATCACACAGTTACTCAACAAAGGATGAGCATATCATAATGGGTCTATTTAATTAGGTTTATTTTTTAGTTAGCATTTACCCTTTTCTTACAGCCTGGGTGGCAAAAGTGATATTTTGTTGGCAGAGCTGAGGGGCTTTCAACCCAGCCAGTTGCTAAGCCTAGTGCTACAGGGTCTGTTTCTTTTCAGAACCCAGTAAGGTAAGTATGTTTATCTCAAATGCTGCCCTTCCCCCAACAGCACCTTCCATCTTGCAGGAAGCTTGAACATTTGTTAGAGAAAAAGACCAACTTTATTCATATACAACAATTCTTCCAAATGGATGAAATCAGTATCTGTCATTTAGTACCACCTACACAAGCAAGATAAGGGCACTGTGAAGTGCCTCAGTCCTTTACTAGGACAGTTTCCATCACACACTGTAACAAACTAGCTAGGGCAGTGGATTGATGGCCACTGCTTGGACCCTTTGTTTGTAAATACTGAACTATTGATTAACCTCTCCCAAATTCACTTTGAAAGATCAAGATAAGCATCAATTTTTCACTGAAAAAGTCCAATTTACAACCCCAAATAATCACCATAACAACTACTAAAACATTCAAAATAAGGTATAGAGTCATTCTTTAGCCAACCACTGCCAGCCAAATAAGTTTCATAGAAGCAACCCCATAATAGGAAATGCTCTTCTTCGACAATTCCTCACAGTAGAGGACGATTGTCTTATCTGTGTTTCTGAAGATGGTTGATGAGGACTATCTATAATTGACAGACTCTACTGTAGCTCGGACATGTGTTTCCATGTGGGGTGGGTGGTGCTGGATTCTTGATTTGGTCCCTGACAAACTGTCTCTGCCACTCCCGCTTTTCTATCTTCTTTTGTTGTTGTTGAGGTTTCAAAGTACTGGGATCCTACAGCATACTCTTCTTCCATATGGGGTGGTCCTCTGCGATAGTCTCCCATGAGTTGACATCAATGTTGCATTTTTTTAAGTTGGCTTTGAGGACATCCCTGAAGTGCTTTCTCTGCCCTTCTCTTGAGTGTATACTTTAGCTGAGCTGGGAGAATAAAACTTGCTTTGGGAGTCTGGAGTTGGACATCCGGATGATATGGCTGACCCAAAGAAGTTGATGTTGGATAATCATCACCTCATTACTCATGGTGTTTGCTAGCAGGAGGACACTAATGTTGGTGTATCTGTCTTCCCATTGGATTCAGAGGATCTTCTGCCGGCAGCATTGATAGTACTTCTCTAACAACTTTAGATGTCTCCTATATGTTGTTCATATCTCAGCTCTGTACAGCAAGGTGGGGATCAGAACTGCTTGATGAGCTTGGTTTTGGATCTAATGTCACAATCTTTGAGCATCCATTTCTTCAGGTGTCCAAAGGCTGCACTTCAACATTTGAGGCAATATTGGATTTCTTCAGTGATGTCAGCTTTCTTGAGAGATGGCTTCTGAGGTATGGGAAATAATCAATGTTCTCATTACCGGAGCTGGGGACTGTTCATTAGGAGCTTGTTGGTAGAAGACTTTAGTCTTTTGAATGTTAAGTGTCAGTCCCCTTTTCTTGTATGTGTCAGAAAAGATGTCAACAATTGCCTGAAGGTCTGCTTCCAAGTGAGCACATGCTACAGCATCATCAGGTTCTGCATGCTAACGTCTCCAGATCCCAGAGAGCACCCTTGTTATCCATTGACTCATCCTGGGCTTCTTCCTCGACTAGTCCTTCCTATAAACACCTGTTTGCTTGATTCCTCTCTATGATCTCATAGATTTTGGGCCAGTCTTGCCCCAGGAGCATCTGGTATGGTAAGTCTCTTGTTATCCCTATGGCTGTTTCCCTGGTCACCCCTTGGACTGCTATTTGAACTTTTTGTCTGGGGTAGATGGATATTTGCCCATGTAAGCAGACTATCTTGATAGGGGACACCTTCACCCCCTCTTCCGGGGGAACCAGTTTGGGCTTTATCAATGTTAGGTCATACCCCATGTCTACGATGGCTCATAGATTCATAGATTCATAGATGTTAGGGTCGGAAGGGACCTCAATAGATCATCGAGTCCAACCCCCTGCA
>NW_005842205.1:298932-299353 GCF_000455745.1 Alligator sinensis | reverse complement strand
AGTGCGGTGCCCAGAATTGCACGCAGTACTCCAACTGCGGTCTGACCAGCGCCCGATAGAGGGGAAGTATCACCTCCTTGGACCTATTCGTCATGCATCTGCTGATGCACGATAAAGTGCCATTAGCTTTTCTGATGGCTTCGTCACACTGCCGACTCATGTTCATCTTGGAGTCCACTAGGACTCCAAGATCCCTTTCCACTTCCGTGCCACCCAGCAGGTCATTCCCTAGGCAGTAGATGTGCTGGACATTTTTCCTCCCTCGGTGCAGCACTTTGCATTTCTCTTTGTTGAACTGTATTCTGTTGTTTTCTGCCCACTTGTCCAACCTGTCCAGATCTGCTTGCAGCTGTTCCCTGCCCTCCGGCGTGTCCACTTCTCCCCATAGCTTTGTGTCATCCGCAGACTTGGACAGAGTACA
>NW_005842205.1:294215-298477 GCF_000455745.1 Alligator sinensis | reverse complement strand
AATGACATCGGCCAGTGCCTTCAGTACCCTCGGATGGAGCTCATCCGGGCCTGTTGACTTAATGGCATCCAGTTCTTCCAAGTGACTCTGCACCATCTCAGGGTCTACGCATGGTAGTGTGGTGTCTTGCTCCTGCCTCTCTACAATCCCAGTGAGAGACTTGTCTTGCTCGTATCACTTGCCCTGTTACATCTGCCATCACCAAGGGCATGTCCCGCCTTTATTCTTTGGCCATTCTACCCAGACTGCAGTCCATCATCTCTACTGGGGACATTTCTCTCAACCCCGGATGATTGCCTTTGGTCTCTCAATGCATGTCCACTTTCGGTGCAAAAATGCATGGGTTTCCCTTGCGATGTGTCCCTTCTTTCCACACCAGAAACAGGTCACCCCAGATGACGGTAATCAACTGAAGCTCTTACTCCCTGCCTATCAGTTAGTCTGGAACTCATGGATGTCCTGAGGTTTTTGTCGTTTTCCCAGGGTGTTTCTTTTGGGCACAACCAAAATCCTCTGCCAACCTCAGTGCCTTCCTGGATGTTTTTAGGCAATAGCAGCATACCCATCTTTGTGTGTTCTCCTCTAAGTCTACCAGGAACTGCTTCAACAAAATGATATCTATAATCTCTTCCCAAGTTGTGAGAGCTGGTTTAATCCATAGGACTAAGGAATCTACTAACATCTGCAGAAGCACCCTGGGAGAATTGTCCTTCCTCTTCTTCCGTGAAACAGCTGGCTATACCACTCAGAGGTGATGTCTAGGCAATATAAAATCTGTTCCTTCATTGTGTCATAATCTTGAGCCTTGAGGTGAGACAGGGCTCGGTAGGCAACCTGGACCAGCCCAACCAATAGTACCCCTACTTTCACTGCCCATTTAGACTTGCCCAAGCCTGTAGTCATGGCAGCCCTTTCAAAGCTTTCTGAGAATGCTTCAGGATTATCTTCTGATGTCATTTTCAGAATTCACAAATCCACCAGACTCCAATTAACCATTTCTTGCTGCTTCATCAATTGCTTCTCTAGGGCCATCTGTCAACCTGTCTGCTGCTGCTGTTGTAAAATTTGAGCTACTAGATTTAAAGTCTGTTGCTTAGCCTCTGTATTGGCCATGGTTCCTATCTGGGTTTCCACTGCTATGCTGTGAATCAGGGTTGGTTTGTGTGTTTCCTGGCCAACACACCAATTTGTTACTGGTACGTGTTGTAGGGCTCCGGTCTCTCTTGACCAGTGACCTACTCACTAGCGATGACAGAGTGGGTTCCCATGCGAGCACCGCCTGTGTGTTTTGGTTGCTGTTCCTTCTCACCTGCTATCACTTGATCATATCTTCCTGGGAGACAGTTCCCAGCAGGTGACACCCTGGATCCCATACCCTGTTTTTTTCATGGTGATCCAACCACAAAAATTATCCAGGTGCACATCTGCAAGGGGCAAGCAGGGCAGTGTATGCCTAGGGGCAACCAACATGGGTTGATTAGAGGCAGGTCCTGTCAGGCCAACCATGACCAGGTCACAAAATCTTTGGATGCAAGTGTTGTGGTGGACATAGTCTTTCTGGACTTTAGGAAGACCTTCAACACGGTCTTTACCCCATTCTCATTAAAAAATTAGGAGACTGTGGCGTTGATGCCTACACAGTCAGATGGGTCACCAATTGGCTGGAGGGCTGCGCCCAGAGAGTGATGGTGGACCTGGAGGGATGTGGGCAGTGGGGTCCCCCAGGGCTCAGTCCTCAGACCCGCACTGTTCAACATCTTCATCGGTGACTTGGAGAAGGGGGTGAAAAGCACCCTGTTCAAATTCGCAGTTGACACTTAGATGTGGGGAGAAGTGGGCACGATAGAAGGGAGGGACAGGCTGCAATTGGATCTGGACAGGTTACAGGGGTGGGCAGATGAGAATAAGATGGGATTCAATACTGACAAGTGCAGGGTACTACACCTAGGGAGAAAGAACCAGCAGCATACCTACAGGCTGAGGAACTCCCTTCTCGTCAGCACAGAGGCAGAAAAGGATCTTGGAGTCATTATAGACTCCAAGATGAACATGGGCTGACAGTGTGGGGACACAGTCAGGAAGGCCAACCGTACCTTGTCATGCATCCACAGATGCATCTCAAGCAGGTCCAAGGAGGTGATCCTCCCCCTCTATGCAGCACTGGTCAGGCCGCAGCTGGAGTACTGCGTCCAGTTCTGGATGCCGCACTTCAGGAGAAATGTGGACAGCATCGAGAGGGTCCAGAGGAGGGCTACTTGCATGATCAGGGGGCAGCAGGGCAGGCCCTATGAGGAGAGGCTATAAGACCTGAACCTGTTCAGCCTCCACAAGAGAAGGCTGAGGGGGGATGGGGGGGAAGGGGAAGACTGACATGTGTAGGTGGCCAGTGAGAAGGATTTCTCTCTGGCTGCCTTTCCAATGACAGCGTTTGGGTGGAAGGACCTAGAAACAACATAAAAGCCTCCATTTGGAGGTGTGCTGTGCTTTTTGCTAGCTTGTTCCCTCTCAGGAACTGCATGAGAAAGGTACCCTAGCAGACTCAAGCATCTCAGCTTGGTTACTTTACTTAGTAGTTGAACTTGCCTGTTCCTTTTTGTTGTTAGAAAGAATTGGGTAGGATTTAGCTTAGCTTAGCTATTCAATTTCTATTACTATTCAATTCATTTTTTTCAATTTATATTTGCTCTATTTTTTGTTGCAAACTTTGAATAAAGCAAGCTGTGTTTTCCCTGCCAGCGTGATCCATCACTGTACGGGGAGGCACACAGATTGCACCCACGCACACACATACACAATATAAATAAGAAAAATCAGATAGTCATAGAAGAAGACAGACAGACAGATAGCAAACAATCTTTACATAACTCTTAACACTGAAGCAAACAATCAAAAGAAGAGTCTAGTGCACGCATGCAACAGAGGGAATAAAACACACAGCACAAAAGGAGTGACACACACACACCTTCTGCAGCAGAGGAAAGATTAATATGAAGTGTGCTAGAAAGGCAGGTGCCAGCTCTTCTGGCAGGGAAGGGAGAGGGTGTAGAGGGAGAGCTACAGCTGCAATCCCCACGCCGACAAATACAGGCACATTCTCTTCCCAAGCAGCCATGACATCAGTGCTGCCAGTGGAAGCAAGGAGGTGGGAGCAGTGTCTACACCTGGCATCCCTGCACCTGTACCACCTCCACTCAGTCCAGAAGTAGGAACCAGTAGTGGAATCACTGTCTCCTTCACCCCAATGTCATCTCTCAGCGTGAGCCTCCCACTGCCAGAGGAGGAGCTGGAGTTGGAACCAGGGTTGCTGAGCATGCTGGCTCAAGCAATTCTGGGGACTGAAGGGGAATCAGAGTTTGTGCTCCACACTCCTCAAATTTCCCCTAGACCCAGGTCTCCTCTGGAAAGCAGCACCTTAGAGGAGGTTAAGGTTGTGGAGGCAAGTGGCTCAGCTGAGGCAGCTCTTCCTGCTGTTGAGCGTCAGCCTGCTGAGGAGTGGGATAAGGCAGGATCCTCATCTTCAACCCAAAAGCGGGGGAGTAGTGTAGCATGGGGGATTTTGAGGTGGCAGATGATCCCAGGTTTGCCATCTGCCAGCACTGCTGAAGGCACATGAGCCGTGGCAAAGATGTGAGACACTTTTCTACCACAGCGATGCTGCTGCATCTGAAGAGGAAGCATCCCCTTGCCCTTCTTCCTGCTCAGCCTGGCACCAGTGCGAGTGAGCTGAAAGAGAAGTCCCCCACTCGCTCCAAAGCCCCCTTCCCCACAAAGCAGAGGCAGGCCACCCTGAACCAGTAGAGGAAAGGTGGACAGAAAGGGGGGCGTGTTCCCAAGGCGAGCAAGATCACCCAGAGCATTGGGAAGATACTTGCTCTGGATAGCCAGCCCTTCTCCCTAGTTGAGCAGCCAGGGTTCAGGCAGTTCATAGCACTTCTGGCCCCATTTTACAAAGTGCCCACATGCACCACCTTTAGCAGGACGGTGGTGCCCTCCCTGTATGAGGCATGCAGGGAGTACTTGAAAGAGGAGCTGCACAAGGCAGGGCCACAGGTAGCTTTGCTCTTCATCTCCGACATGTGGAGCAGTCGGGGTGGTGATCACATCTACCTCTCCCTCACTGGTGCACTCAGTCAGGCTGTCAGTGGGCTCTACTGCAAGCCGAGGTGCTGGATGACTCCTATGCAGCAAGGGAGATCATGGTGGCCACGAATTGCATGGTGCAGGGGTGACTCATTGAGGAGGCCGAATTCACCTGCGGGTTC
>NW_005842205.1:288450-293720 GCF_000455745.1 Alligator sinensis | reverse complement strand
GGGAGAGGTCCAGGGGATGAATTGTGCGTGGCGGGGCAAGGCCACTGTCACCAGACATGCAGTTACTGGTGAGGTGGCTGAAGGAGGGCACCAGGAGATGGCTGGATCCCTTGCAGTCCAGTATGGCCCACATGATGGCAGGCATGTGTGACCCAAGGGTGAAGGGGAGCCTGTGCACTGGCAGTACCAAAAGTCTTGATCACTAGACACAGATGCTGGTCAACCAAGTGAGGGAAGTCAGGGAGGCCGAAGTGCAGAGGTGAGGGGATGTGAAAGATGGGGATCCACTTTCCCATGCCAGCACTCCCACGCACCAGCCCCCACCATCAGGCAGGTAGCACCAAGGCCTCGGTGGCTACCTACCTCGGTGAGGACATGGAGCCACTGGATTGTGACTCCTTGGCCTACTGGGCAACCCGCAGCCAGATGTGGCAGGATCTGGCCACGGTTGCCTGGCAACACCTGTCCTGTCCACCAACCAGTGTTCCAAGGGAGAGCATGTTCAGCATTGCTGGGGATGTTGTGACACCCCATCGCACCTGCTTGGATCCTGCTTTGGTGGAGCAGCTGGTATTCCTGAAGGTGAACCTCCCGCTGCTGGGGTTCCCCAAGCTGCACCTGAAGAAAGACTGAGTGCCACCCTCCTCATCCTCAAGGGGGATGCAGCAGCACAGGTAAAAGTGCAGAGGTGCCTAGGGTGTCAGATGTCCGGCAGGTCGCAGTGTGCCAGAATTCTGTCTATATGGAGGCCGTGAGTTTTTGTACCTACTACCTAGGAAGCTGATGAAGTGCAGTTCATAGGCCCAGCTCTGAACAGTGGTTTGCATTGTAATTTGTTCCCTCTCAGGATCAGGCCAGAGAGACTGGAGGCAGTGTGTTTCTTTTTGCGAGGAATGTGCCCCCACAGGGAATTGGGTTCTGTTTTCATTGATAGATTCTGGTGTGAAGTTTGTGGGAGTACTGGAGATAGTTGGCAGGTTTTGTATTTTGAGCTGTAGGAAGTTGGCATCAGTTCTGGCGATGAGGTTAGGTGTTTGTTTGAATGTACAAACCACCCAGAGCCAGAGCTGAAGCTAGAGTCTGCCCAGAAACATGGTGGCTCAAGGTGGTTCATGCAGCGGGGAAGGGGGCACATGGCAAGGGAAGTGTAGTGGAAACTGTGCAGTGCAGAGGTAGGAGAGTACATAGTTGGGAAGAAGGCCACTATAGACCTAGATAGAGTGGTGTTTCATTTAAATCATGGAAAATGTGGATTTTGGGTTACTTTTTTAAAAATCTGAAAATTGGGGATTTTTTTTAAATCAGAGAAAACCAGGATCCCTGCTAGTGAGGGGTGCCTCATATCAAGTGAAGGGTGCTTTGAGCCTAGATGCTTTATCCTGGCAGAGACAGTAAAATGATGCACACCTGTTGGGTAGCACACTTAAGAGAAAGAATTTCTATAACCATTTTACAAGTGTAGTTTGTGCTTCTCCAGTACTGCTCTGCAGACTGGGATAAGTACCTGGGTACATGAGTGGTACCTTATCCCATTATTCTCTCTGGTCTGGCAAATCACACTCTTAGTAAGCCTCTTTTCATGATTATTCTCGCTCACTGTTGAGAACATTATTTCCCATACCTTGGATGCCATCTCTTGCAGAAGGCTGACATTGTCGAAGAAATTCAATAAATCGCCTCAAAATGCGCAAGTGCCGCCTTCAGACCCTTGAGGAAACAGGTGTTCGAAGATTGCAACATTAGATCCAAGCTCAAGGTTTATCAAGCAGTTGTGATCCCCACCTAACTGTGCAAATCTGAGACATGGACAACATACAGGAGACACTTCTAGTCATTGGAGAAGTACCATCAACACTGCCTGCAGAAGATCCTTTGAATCCAGTGGGAAGATAGATGCAGCAACATTAGCATCCTCTTGCAAGCAAACATCACAAGCATCATGGCAATGATCATCTGATTTCAATTGTGCTGGGCCAGCCATGTCATCCAGATGGATGACTCCAGTCTTCCAAAGCAAGTTTTATTCTTCTAGCTCTGTCAAGGCAAATGCTCAAGAGGAGGGCAGAGAAAGAACTTTAAAGATGTCTTCAAGGCCAACTTAGGGAAAAAAAATTGCAACTATGGTTGTGCCTGCTGCTCTGGGATTTTCCTACCCTGCCCCATTCCCATCCCCCCTCCACCTTGTAATGCCAGAGTTTAATTCTGCGTGTCAGTGTAGTGTTATTTATTGATGGTGCTCACACCAGCAAGAGAGAGAGATGAGCTTATGAGTCATGCTTTATCATGCACAATTCCAGCCCAAAATTATTCCTTATTTTATTCATTTTGTTTGCTTTTTCCTTGATACAGTAAAAATAATAAAGCTAACTAATTAACAGATTAAAACCATAGTATAAGTGGTATGATTCTGAATACATGGCACAATGGCCAAGTTATGATGTCATTTAGAGTGGTAGGAGTCAGGAGTAACTGTACTGAAGTCAGTGGGCCAGTTCTTGATCTCTTAATATTTATGTAAATCTAGAGAGCCCCCCCTCCCCGAAGCTGGCAGATTTCATTCTGATTCACAATGGTCTAAAAAATTACATTGTTCTAAGTAAGACCAAAAACCTGCTAGTTGCTGTTCCATCCTTTAAAATAAGGGTGTCACAGATATGGCTAGGCAGACCCAGCCTACAGAGCAATGTCATCTGATCCATAGGGCTCTTGGAGGGGCCAAAAATTTGGGGGTGGGGGTCTGCCGCAGACATCAGCGTATGGAACCCTGCTGGGGTGGGTTTTAGCGGTGTTGGGGTGAGCTCCATTAAAATCACTGTGGCTCCCTGAGCTGACACGGCACTACTCACCCCACCACTGCCACAACTCCCACACCATTCACATTGCTGCCAGAGGAACCCCATGAGAGCGGAGGAAAGAAAGGAGGGTCCAAGTGAGCTTGGTGCCCCACTTTTAAGCATTAAAGCTATGGTTTAAATACAATTTATAGAGTACTAAATAAATAGTATTAAAAGCTGGAAATGGAAAAAATGCAGAGATCCAAACACATGCTGCTGAGGAGAACTGAAGCAGGTGTTCTGGTTTAATTAATACCCAGTGAAGAGACTGGCAAATATCTTTCTCTCTCAGCCTTTCAAATAAAAGAAAGTACTTTTAAACAACAGGATGTATGAAAAAGTGCAGCCTTGGAACAGGAGGATTGTCTCAATTAACAAAGCTGAGCAGTAAGTGGAACATGGACAGCTATCAAAGGAGAAATAGCATCCTGGGTACTAGTAAAAGGGGGGAAAAATCAATGTCACTGAGCACATTATTATGAAGCTGCTGAAGCTTAGGCTTTGGTAAAAGAAAATAGCCATCAGGGAATTTTTTTTTAGTTCAGCCATTGTAATGTCTGATACTAGTTACACATACAGAATAAAAAAAGAACAAAACTTTTCATCCTATAAACACCAATTTTCACTGTATTATCAAAATCAGTGAAAGAAGGGGGGTGGGGGGGGGAGCCATGTGCAACTCATAAGCTGCATGGCAGAAAGAAGAAGAGTTGGACCTGTCTACCTAGCCCATGTAGCCTGCCTTTTTCACTCTCACTGCCTCACTCTCCCTCACTGTATGAAAAGTGCAGAAATTAGGCACCTGTAGTTTCATGTGGCCCCAAGGATTCACTCTGAGCTATTCTCAGACTTTCTGTCCCAGACATATATCTCGGTATGTGCTAAGCTAGCTCCACGGCCTAATTTTTGGGCTTTGTGGTGTGCTGAGCAGGAGTGAGCAAATGGGTGCAGGGAAGGGAGGGCAACTTCTCAGTTGCCAAGATCCATCATAACAACTGGATAGACCTGACCTTGACTCCAGTTCAGGACTAAGAATATATATTTAAGTTGTTTTCACCTGAGGTCACTAGCCACCCCTATGTGACGAGTGAGGCTAAGGGAGGCCTCTCTGTGTGCAATTTAAGTGCAGACTGTATTATGTTATGAGTTTGGCAGTCTTTAGACTTAGTTCTATTTGGGGACCAACTATAAAGGGCAAGGGCCATTGCAAATTCAGAGAAAAAGTCCTGCTCTGTTCTCAACAGCACCCAGAAAACAGCACAAAGTTTTATCTGTGCATATTAACATACATTAAGTTTTATAGGAAACTTACAATCCCATCTGCTGCCAACTTACATTAATGGTGTTGGGAAAAGACACCTTCCATTATCCATGGAAAATGGACCAACCGGAAGGCTATGAATTTTTCATGGAGGGAGCTTGTGCAATCATGAGCTTCTCCATGCCAGTGCACCACTATCCCTGCTTCAGGGAGACCTGAGTACAGTCATTAGGCTGAGGCAGCAGCTCTTCCATTTCAACTTCCAATGAGGAAAACAAGTTTGGAGATTCCTATGAAGTAATAGAGCAATGTTCGCTTTTAAAAGTTAGATGGCAAGCCAGCCACCAGCAAATAGACCCAGCTGGGAAAATGTCAGGTTATTCACCTAAAGACCAGAGTGAACTCAGCTGGAGAGGAGTTTAGTTCTTATGACAGGCCCAAAATAAAGGAGGGAGGTATTCAGGAGGAAAGGCCTCTTCTGCCAGATCCAGAAAGGACTGTAAAACTGGGCACAGATTCATTCAGGTACCTAAACAGAGAATGTAATTACAGAGACCCCCGCTCAGATGTTACTGGAGCCTGAACCAAACATCTGCACTCATCTGGACGCAGCCTAAAAGGCCAGCTGGCAGCTGCCACAACAGAAGGAGAAGCTAGATGGAGAAGTTAGATTAGTTTAACTACTAACTGTGTAGCCAGGGTGGTGTGGAACTTAGGTTCATGCCTGCACAGGTTGGGATGGAGATAGCCTATAGATGTTGTGCTGCTTCTAGCTATGAAAGCATTTCTGAAAAAGGGAATGATGGTAAAAATGGTAAAAGCTACTCAGATAATAGGCAGTAATGGACTTAGTTTCTCTCTGCAAAATATGTTATCAGTATAGAGCGGGACTGCATTTCAAAGGATATGATACTTATTAATCATAGCAGATAACAGACTGTCGCGGGGCACCTCACTGCCCCGCTCCTAGAGAGGGGAAAACTGCTGGGGAAAAGCCCTAGCAGGGATAATGAGCTCAGCTGTGAGTTGCCAGGGCAACCCCAGATAGATTGACTCACAACTAATGAGAGTCAGCTGCCTGTAGGAGGCAGGGCCTGACCCTTATAAAGCCCAGGGCTGAAGCCAGGCTGGCAGTTCCCTGCCAGCAGCCAGAGGGGCAGGGGGCAGGGGGCAGG
>NW_005842205.1:271697-288425 GCF_000455745.1 Alligator sinensis | reverse complement strand
TTTCTGGACTTCAGCAAGGCCTTTGACACCGTCTCTCACCCCATCCTAATTAATAAACTAGGCGACTGTGGCATAGATGCCTACACAGTCAGATGGATTGCAGATTGGCTGAAGGGTCGCACTCAGAGGGTGGTGGTGGATGGATCATACTCGACTTGGGGGGAGGTGGGTAGTGGAGTCCCCCAGGGCTCGGTCCTGGGGCCTGCGCTGTTCAATTTCTTCATCAGCGATCTTGATGTTGGGGTGGAAAGCAACCTGTTTAAATTCGCTGATGACACCAAAATTTGGGGGGAGGTGAGCACGCTAGCAGGGAGAGAGAGATTGCAGAAGGATCTGGATAGGTTACAGGGGTGGGCAAACAGGAACAGGATGTGTTTCAATACGGACAAGTGCAGGGTGCTGCACTTGGGTAGTAGGAACCAGCAGCACACTTATACGATGGGGAACTCCCTACTTGAGAGCACGGAGGCGGAAAGGGATCTTGGTGTCATTATTGACTCCAAGATGAACATGGGCCGACAATGCGAGGTCATGGTTGGCAGGGCTAACCGGACCTTGTCGTGCATCCACAGGTGCATCTCGAGTAGAGCCAGGGAGGTGATCCTCCCCCTCTATGCGACGCTGGTCAGGCCGCAGCTGGAGTATTGTGTCCAGTTCTGTGCGCCCCATTTCAGGAGGGATGTGGACAACATGGAGAGGGTCCAGAGGAGGGCCACCCGCATGATCCGGGGACAACAGGGCAGACCCTACAGTGAGAGACTGCGGGACCTGAACCTATTCAGCCTCCACAAGAGAAGGCTGAGGGGGGACCTGGTGACCGTCTATAAACTCACTAGGGGGAACCAGAAGGGTTTGGGGGAGACGCTGTTTCCCCTAGCCCCCGCTGGCATAACAAGGAGTAATGGGCACAAGTTGATGGAGAGGAGGTACAGATTGGACATCCGAAAAAACTACTTCACAGTTAGGGCGGCTAGGAGCTGGAACCAACTTCCAAGGGAGGTGGTGCTGGCCCCTACCCTGGGGATCTTTAAGAAGAGGCTGGATACCTACCTGGCTGGACTCATTTGAGTCCCGTTTTTTGTTTAGGGTTCTTTTGTTGTTCTCCCGCCCTGGCGGGGGGTCGGGCTAGAAGATCTATTAGGTCCCTTCCGACCCTAAAACTATGAAACTATGAAGAGGGTACCTTGGGCCAGCCTTGACACGGTGCGAGGGACCTCAGGGAGATCATGGCCCTCCTATAGGACCCCGCTGTGACACAGACTAACATGTTCCCTGAACAATCTTGCAGATTACTACAATAAGAACCAGCTTTGTGCCAGCCCAACCAAGATGCAGGTCACCGCTTTTCACCTACACCATAGAGAAGCCAAGTGGAAATTAAACATCACCCAGGATGGAATCCCACTTACTGTTCACCCAAACCTTGCGTACTTGTGGTTACATTGGACTGAACACTTACTTGCAAAGCACAAGTAGAGAAGAAGGAAGGAAAAGTCAGTGCCTGCAACAGCACACTTTGAAAGTTGGTCTTTCAAAGTGGGGAATGAATACAGCTACATTACAAACCACTGCTATTGCCTTGCGTTACTCCACTGAAGAGTATGCATGTCTAGTAGGGGAAAGATCAGAAGCTAGACCCAGTTCTAAATGATAACTGTTCTGAAATATTAGGATGTCTAAAGCCAACACCAAAGGATAGCCTATACTTACTGGCTAGCATTGATATTAGAAGAAAGGTAGTGAGCCAAAAATAAAGATCAAGGCAGATGGAAAACCTCAGGCATCCATTCTATGATCACACAAAAATAACTAAATGGCTTAAAGTGTGAAAGAGTTTTGTGACCTGTGTTGCACTGTTGAACCATATGCCTGGCAGGACATGACTGAGGTTATGGAAGGAAAGATTATGTGCAATCAGGTGCTCTGAAATGGAGGAACCCCGGGAGGACCTTCCTAAAAGGGATTGATTTACACTGGCCAACATGGCAATGGCTGAATCACCTTTGCATACAAACTCGAAGATTAAAACAAACATGATCAAATGGGGCTACTCTAATGACATGAATATATGCTAGTGCCATGAAGTGCAGACTATGAAGCACCTGCTCATTCGCTGACTCCTTGGTGAGATCTATATGAAGGAGGACCTCGTTGCAGCAATGGAAAGAGCCATCACTAGTGCATGACTGTGGAAAAAAACATCTAAATTACGACAAGGACATGATAAGAAGTAGCAGCAGATTCAGGAAGAGTGCACCCTCACCCAGCTTTTGCTGATCCACACGTGCAGCGAACTCTGAACTCACTGCTTGCTCAGGGCAAAGCTCCCTATAAGCAGTGGGCTCTGAGCTCACTGGTTGATCGGCATGGGGTCTGGCTGGAGCCCCCGTTTTCTGCTGTTCACTCTTCCCTGCTGAATTCAGCAGCAGAGGAAAATGTGGGGACGAGCACTGGTAGCAGCCTTCATCCCTGGGTTCCAGAGCCAGGGAGAAGCAAGGACTCAGTCCAGACCCTGCACCAAGAGCTCACATGCAACACAGCCAAAAGGAAGTGTGACTGTTCTGTCATACCCCTCTGGATCTATTATCTATCTGGGGAAATTCAGTGACTAAAACAGGAAATCATGTGAAGTATTTTCCTTTAGGCCTCTAGGGATCAGATACATGAGGCTGCTGCCCACACCACTGACTTTCCCTATACCTGCTGCATGAAGAACGGCAGAGAGGTAGGAGGTGCTATGAGCATTAGAACCTTCAAGAGGAGCATACAAAGCACAAAGGTCTGTGTGCAGAATATAGCTCTTCCCTTCACCCTCTGACAGGCACAGCTCCTGCTTCTTGACATCAGTGGACACAGTGGCATACCCATTAGTCCATCTTTTTCAATGAAGATAGTTTAGCACTTGAAAAAACAAGGGAGAACTAGGAACTATCACAATTCAATCCTACATTCAAATTAGACCATTGAGCTGATTACATACTAGTACAGAGTTATAACTGAAGAATCTGCCGTCTTTTTGCATTGACACTTTCCAAGTGTATTTTTTTTTTCTGCAGATGCCTCTGTCTAGATATACATCGGTCAGAAGAGCAACACAGAAATGCATTCTGGCTCAGCTGCACAAAAGCATTTCTTCTTTTTGTTTTGTACTTATTCTGGAAAAAGAAAAGCAAGAGCTGGATGTGCATTCTTTCTAGCAGGGCAGTCAAACCATGTTCCGAAGATTTGGATGGACACCTGATATTGGATCTTCTTTGATTCTACCTGCAGCACTGCATTAGGGCAGACAGATAAACCCTGTTTCCCTAATCTAATATCAGTTTACAATGCAAATAATTTGTCTGAGTAATGTTATTGTGTTGTCATATAGAAAGCGCTCCATGCAGCCATGAATAACAGCAAGTGAGGATATGATAAAATATGATCCACATTTTGGAACCCATCCTTTATAGTTACAAGCCAAAAATCAATTACACTTTCTATTTTGATGACATATTATTGACTATCAGGTCTAGAGAAAACAGTGCACAGAGCTACAAATGAATGGCTCACCAAATGAGCTCTTAATCTTCACAGAATTTTAGATATTCATTTAATCCCAACAGAAGATTGTCCTTTCTTCCCCCTAGCTACCCAACTGTTTCCAAAAAACAAAAACAACTCAGACACCTAGAAAATCAACATGGCAATATTGGAGAAAAAGCAGCAAGTGTTGAACTGCCCCTGTTTTAGTCTCAGAGGTTGATCTAGGAACACTGGGACTGAAAAAAATATCAGAGATTTAAGTTTTAATATGTAAAGAGACTTAAACCCCCAAACCCCTCCCCCCCCCCAACAAACTCACAACTATTATTCTACATACTCTAATTCTTCCCATCCGGCTCCATAAGTAATTCTTGATCTTCAGTGTAAAATTACTTATTTCAGTAACTGGCCTTGGTTTAAAAAGCTATTAAACATTTAAGACAGTATTGTGTAAAGTTACAGGCGGAAAAAGGGCAAGAAGCATTTGAGTCTGGCTTAGTTCCTCAGTTTAAGATTTGAGAAAGCAATGTGCATTTTTTCCCATTTCTCCTACACAAATCTCGCATCGGCAGTCCCTCACAGTTGAGGATGATAGTCTTATCTGAGGGTCCAAAGATGATTGACAAGGCCAATCTGGGATCTACAGGTTCTATTGCAACTCAGGCATGCGTTTCCATGCCAGGTGGATGGCTCTGGATCTACAACTGGTACCACAGATCTACAAGTGGTAGATCCAGACAAAGTACAGTATAAAGAATATCATAAATTACATGTGAAGATGTGAAGTTGAATTAAGCAGAAATACCTGTATAAAATCACATAATTAAGAACAATCACTCCTTTCCAAAAGGAACAGATATTCTTAAAAAAGGTCTTAATGCAATCTCATAAACAATTCAAATGATTCAGAGGAACCACATTTGCAAAAAGCTGCAGCTACAGCACTGACACCTGAAATTTACAGCATTTACAATGTAAACACAGACAGATTTAACATAATCCTTGCTTCAAGGCATCCAAGCCTCGAGGAGAAATGGAATTTGAAGACACACCCCTGTCATCAGCACTACCTTGTTGGCTAGGTCTGTGGTGCCCAATCTTTTGGCCCAGCTGACCGGGATGGGGCCCCACACCACTGCCAAGCCAGGATGCCACTGCAACATTGGGCCCCACCACCTGGGCACCCAACCCGGCATACAGGGCTCCCCATGGGTCTGGAAATTTGGCAGCAAGGGACAGGCAGCAGCAGGGATAGAAACACCAGAGTAAAAGGAAATAGCAGGAGGGGTGCTATGTGGTAAATGGGGAGGAGTGAGGGAAACAGGAGGGAAAGTGCAGGGAAAAGGAAGCAGGCAGCAGCTGCAGCTCTGGCCCTAACCCAGGTGCACACCTGCCCCCTTCCCCTGGTGCCTTGGAGTTGATTCCAAGACCAAAACTTTTACAATAAATACCTACGATACAGTAAGTTTAGAGATGATTAAAATAATTCAGGTGATGGGAAACAGAGTAAGCCATCTTACACTGAAGAGAAAACAGCTATAATGTTTCCTTTGTAAGAAAACGTTTCTTACTAGCCTTCTCTAGCCTGCAAGCATTCTGCATTTTAAAAATCTCAATTTACTCTTAAACCATAGAACAGTTGAATGTGGTTTAAAACATGTCTGAAAGTTACAGCTGGTTTATTCTCTTTGACCCTACCCCCTCACTGAATTCCTCTTGACAGGTCTCAGAGACCTGCCAAAAAAAAAATCAGTGAAGTTCCATGAAGGGGTGTGCTTGTGGGTAGCTCTTTTGGGGCATTTATAGACATGCTCTGGGCGGCAGGGAGAAGGGCACTTTAATTAGTAAGCGTTGCTAAATAGAAGTGCCCAAGCATCATGTGCATCAG
Organism: Alligator sinensis; assembly: GCF_000455745.1. Lineage (NCBI taxonomy): Eukaryota > Metazoa > Chordata > Crocodylia > Alligatoridae > Alligator > Alligator sinensis. The sequence goes on along the minus strand of NW_005842205.1, from coordinate 283,012 downwards.
TATCCCCATGCTGAAAAATAGCAGCAGGATGCTTTGAATGAGCTTTAGTTCAAAGCACCCTGCTGCCATTTTTCAGTGCAGGGATGGTGATCCACTTGACGGTGGAGGCTGCAGGAGCATATTCATTTCCATGTTCCAGCAAACTCAATTAATCAAGTCTGCTCCAACACGCTGGTTTTATAGCAGGTTGAAGCAGCCTCACTGCATGTCTATAGGAACCCTTTGAGAACAGAGCCATTGTGTAAAGCATCTTGAGATCCAACCTAACCTTTTATTGAACACTTTTTTTAAAGAAGGAAAATAATTCAGACTTTTCTTTTAAACAAAAAAAATCTTTTAGCCATTTCTTATTTTCCTTTCATCTGCAGAAAATCTTGAATTGGGAAGTTTGTTGCTCAGTAGTCTTTTAAACGGTAAGACACAATGGAGGTTTGATAAAAAGACAGCGACTTAATTATAGGTAGTAACTTTTGTATAGTAAGAGCAATTAACCCTTGCTCCTTTTAAGATGGAAAAAACAAGTCAAGTTATACACAGGAAAAACAAAAGCTGTAATTTCTCCCTCTCTGTTTCTCAATTATTAACTGAGCAACTCTTACAAGAATTATGTTGTTTTGTATATTGTTTCAGTTGGAGTTGTAGGTCACAATTGTGTTGAAAGATATTTGTCCTTGCTGGATGAGTCACAAGTGTCAGAGCTGATTTGGATCAGTGCCTCGACACAGTGGAACTTTCTAGCACAAAGCACGGTAAGGCAGGGGAAGTCTCGGCATGGTGAAGAGTTCCGGCGTGGATAGAGTTCCCGCCGAGGAAATGCAGATTTGCATAACACAATTGGCCGATGTTAAATTATTCCCATGTGGTGGCTGGCAATTGGCTCACTAGCTGTATAAAAGGTTAGGGGCATTTCCGCCCTAGTTGGAGAACTCCGAGATTCCCCCTGGAGTGGAACTCCGGCAGCTTGATCACCTGCCAACGACTTCCCGTCGGCGAAGCCTTGCGACGTATCCTCTGTGTTGCATGCCCGAGTTAGACCCGAGCTACCCGGTCTACAAGAGCTCCTCGATTAGTGACTAGAGATTAGAATTGTTGCAACTACGATTGCCTGCACTGTATACGACTCTACAGTGTAAGTAAAGCCATCTCTGTTTTTTCCAATTGATACGTGTCTCGTCTGTGCCTAATTCCACTCCGGTGATAGAGAGTACCCATCTGCCCACCACGGGATCGCAGCCGCAACCCCAGCTAGCGTTCCCGAGGACTCCTGATCCTCGATTCCCCCTCGGCCCCCACAACAAGGTAAAGAGAGAAAGACAGAAAAGAGGTAAGAGGAGTCAACAAACACACTGAGAATAGATCTCAGAGTTCAAGCTTTGTTTAGGATCTAGACAAAGTTGGTTGAGTCTGTCACATGCTTCTTACTCCTCACCTAAGAACCCCAATCAAGGTCAGGAGAAAGGATGCCAAGTGGCAGAATGGTAAATCTGGGAGTCTCAGAAGTGGTGTACTTTGATATGCTCCAGCAGGGGTCAGTTAGAACTGGTTGAGATGTTTGAAATGAAACAGCATTTCATTGGAAAACTTCATTTTGTTGAAACCAGAATACCTTGTCCAAAACATCTTGGGTTCATTGAGCTTTCATCAAGTCCAAGGCAGAGTCCCATTCCTTTAGAACCTTGACTTGATTCCTAGCTGATTGGCCCAAGACCCTGAAGGGGGTGGGGGGTGGGAGGGGCTTATCTGTGACTGAAGGCCACAGACCCTGGAAACTCAGAGTTGCTGAAGTGCAATTGAGAACGGCCAGTGCCATCACTGTAAATAGTTTTGGAACTGACAAGAATAAGTTCTGAAGAATCCTAACAGAGACCATGGGGGTGTTTTTTCCTTTTGGAAACCTCATGTGTTGATTTTTGGAACCAATTTTTTAAAAGAATTTCAACTTTGTTTGACAATGACACCAAATGTTCAGAAAATGAAATTTCCCATGCTATTTTTTTTGTTCTTTGTTTGTTGTTGGTGGTGGTTTTGCTTAGTTTGTATATAAACAGGTCTATTGGTGGCCATATTGGAAAAAAACTCTTCCTGCAAGCATAAGCAAGCTACCAAGTCATGCTTCCTTTAGAAAAACAATATCCAGAAAACAATTACAGTTTTATTTTAAATTAACTGATTAAAACAAACTGGACAATTCAATTCACAGGCACTTCCTGTCACCATCTAAACATTTTAAATCTCAAAGTTTTGAGAGACCTCTTTCATTACTTTGAGCTGGGTATATCCAGCTTGTACTAGTTTTTCCTTCCCTCTTTTTTATTTTATGAACAGCTAATATAACTATTATTTTTCCATGCCATAACATGTTACAGGCTTTAACTCTGAGGATGCAGACTTTGGAACAGGAGGACTATGTTTCAACAAGATTATTTCATGGACCACCTGTTCCTCCAATCACACTTGTACAGACAATTTTAGCATAGCAGCCCTATGGCTACCTCAGCCAATTTTAAAGTATAAAAATGACATTTTAAACTGGACAGACGTGTCTCTGCATATTTAGATTTGAACGTTTCTAATAATTTGTTTGATTATAGGGTATTCATGAAAGCATTTTTAAGGTTTTACAAGTATTAATAGGAATTCTTTATCCAAAACACATGCCAATAGCCTTCATTGTCACATCCTATAAATAATCTCCTGTTGAAAGAGTTTATTCTCCAGTCAGCCAAGAGAAGTAATACTTCTTGTTATTCGAGTGACAAATTACATTAAATAGCAAACAGCAAATAGTAAAAGTCTTGTGAATAACCCCATCATCTTCTGCCAAATTATTCTGGTTAATACTTATGAATAACAAAACATTTGAAGAAAGTCAGAGAACTTTGTAAAAATTCAGTCTTTTTTTGTTCAGCAAGTATTTTTCTAGTAAACAATGTGATTGTTTTAGAAAGGAATGGTTCCAGTTATCCTATAACACAACTGTGCAATGGCAAGAATTGTTCCTATTGTTCTGAAGAAAATATAATTTGTTTCCTTCTTTGGGAGAACTTTACTGTGCTTATACACTTCTAAAACATGTTGCAACACAAGCCACAAGGCCATTAGTGTTAGCCAATTCTCTAGTAAGCACTGCCATCACTCTTGCGTGTCATTCATAAGGAAACTTTAGCTTGCTTATATTTGCTGAAATATTGCAATGCTTATTTACAGGCTAGATTCTTGATTAATATATTTTCTGGTTTCCAGTCACTACAGTTCAACTGGTGAGGTTTTCTTATTGCAACACTAGCTGGAGAAATTGGTTCATCCTACAAACTATTCTAATACTATTTTATAGAGATGCATTCTGTATTTTGAAAGGTGATCTACATTTGATTCAGGCAGCAAGAGATAAATAAGCCCCTGGGATTTAGTTTTTTCAGGGAACAGAAGTAATTGGGGGGGGGGGAGGGGGTTGATAGTGTAATAAATTACCCAGCTAAACTGAACTGCCTTATTCATTCTACAACAATAAGACATTAGATCTTACCAATACCAGATTTTCATTTGATCCAAAAGAGCCACTGCAAGCTGAGAAGTCAAGGACTCCCCAACTCCCAAATATATAATTAGGAATGGCCCAGTTCTAGGCAGGGAGAAGCATGGATTGTTCTTTATTGTGTTTCCTTAGAACAGAAGTAGGCAAAGGAAATGTTATCCAGGTACAAAAGACAGCAACACACACACTTAGGAATATACCTTCAAGAAAGCAAGCTAAAAGGCACACATAATCAAAGGCTACGATTGTCAAGTTTGATTTGTAAAATGATGATGAAAGGGAAGCACTTTCTTAGAGTATCTCATAAAATTCCCCCTATCAGAAAGCCACTATTTTTTTCAACTGGTGAATCCAGTATAAAGAAATCTCAACTATTTGTGGTTATATTACCAGTTGATGAAAATAGTTCCTTGCTAATGTGTGGCTGTTTTAATTCCTTTCCATAATTTTTCTTTTCATTGGCAGGTTAGGATTTACAATCTCAGAGAAATTAGCTAATGATCTCAAAGAGGTTAGCACAGGAGTTGACAGTTTGTTTTTTTTAAATTACAGACATGACCTTCTTAGAAACAAGTTTAGTACTGTATTACAGAATACTTACTGAGATCCCATGAACTTTCAGAGATTATGTTCCTTAGTTCTTGGGTTTGAAGTTCTGAAAGATGTATTGCAAGTTTCTGATAAAGTGGTCTTGGTCATGGGTACTGGGCTGTGCAAAGAGCTACCAGAGACTGATCCAAACCCCACCCATCTTCTGACCACATTGCCACCTTGATTTGCTTGCTCTAACAGGAAGGCTATTGCAAAGAAAGAAATTACTAACACTTATCTTAATTTTATAATGATAACAATATATTGAAATTCTAGGAAGGTTTGCTAGAACTTGAAAATAAAATCTCCTAGAACTTTGTAACAATGACTAACAGAATCACTGTTGTTCTTTCTACTGCTGTAGACTTCAGGGCTTCATTCTACAGCAATAAAGAGCAATGCAGTCACCTCCGAAACTTCTACACAGGCCACAATCCCAGCTCACTAGCATCAGTGCAATGCTACCAGGCCAGATGCTGCACCCTATTACAAAAGTCTTATTCAGAACAGGACCATGAGTTAGTGAGGTGAATGTAGATATACACTGGGGTAAATGAATCTACCATTGGGTAAAATGCATCAATAGAATTGGGAGTAGGGACTAGAATTAAAAAAAACTCACCTTTGCAGGACAAAGCCTGCTTCTCTGGGCCACAGCTAGAATCCCTCTAGCTTGCTCGCCTGGCCCCAGGACTCTTTCACTCTTGGCTGGCCAGTGCACCTGCTTCAACAGGAAGGGGTAGAGGACACTCTTAGCCAGGTCTACTAAGTAGCTTGCTGGAACATAAGCACTGTGGGTTGCTCCTCCCCACACCCAATGCTGAAGAGATACCAGAATCCAGGTCTTCCATACCCTAAGCCAGTGGCCCAATGCTTAAACTATTTATGGAGAATTTTACACTGACATCAGTGCTGCTGCCTGGTAAGCAGATGCAGTTATTCAAACAGACAATCTCACTACTCAGGTTGAAAGTCCTGCTAAATTATTTAAATCTTTTGAGGTCAAAAGAAAAAAATCCAACCAGATAAAGGAAATTTAGCACAGGTTTAAGCTCCCACTTGAGAGAATGGACAGCAGCAGAGGATTGGTCTTTGGAGGCCTGCAAATGCTGTCCATTGCAATGAAAGGAGATTCCTTGGATTTTGCACATTAAAGTAGAATGTGTGTGAAAGGACACTGCCTCCCTATTGAAAGTGGAGGAGAGCTATGTGTCTACACAGGAGAGGTAGAATATTTCTTTGCGTCTAGCCATGTTAGCTGGAAAGAAGCAGAGAGTAAATTGGAGACATCTTAGCAAGATAGACTTTAGCCCCAAGAGTCTACAGCAGGGGTTTTCAACCTTCTTTAATAAGTATACCCCCGGTGGCTGGACACGGAAGAGGAAGGGTAGGCTGGCATATAACCAGATGTGGAGCAGTGGCAGCAGCTGTCACGTGCGAGCTTCCTCCCCTGGGCAGTGCCTGTGCAGCCCACAGAGGGGCACTGCTGCCCTCACCCCCCTGGCCCTGCTTCTAGAAGGCAGTGGTGCAAGGTGGTGGGTGGTGTCACTTAATCCCTGCCCACCTGCATGTACCCCCTAGGGCCTTCCCAAGTACTCCCTCTGGTCTAGAGCAACCTCTGGTCTAGAGCACTCAAAATCGGGAAGAAGAGTCCTATTATGCTAGACACGGTACAAACAAATAAAATAAATACAGTTCCTTTTCCAAAGAGCTCACAAACTAGGGACATGGTGCATGTGTAAATAACTATATTTTATCCTTAAAGCCTACACAGATAGTACCTAAGTAAAATAGTTGGCAACAGTTTTAGCAGTAGTAGGTAGGGGTTACAGAAGCATTAGAAGCCATGATTTTCTGGTATCAAAGGCGTATTTCTAAACACAAAATGGTCCTGATGAAGTCACCCAGCAATTAAACAACACACAGCCTTATATTCTTAATACATTAATTCTATCCCAGATTACATTAATGGTATCTAGCATGTCAATCCTTGAAGCAACCAAGGGTTCCCAATACCATGGTCCCTACAAGTAAATTCCTTGTAGATCACAAACCATAATTAACCGTAAGAAGGAATATAAGAAAAGAGGAATAATTTGTTTCATAACAGTGATCACCTTTTTCAAATACAAGATTGTAAAGAATTCAACCAATACAAGTACATGACAAAATCTGTTCTGCTCCACTCTGCCTCAGGAGCTATTGAGTGTTAAATGCTTTATATACCTTGGGGCAGTCCCAGATAGGCATGGTAAATGGATCAGTAACTGCAGTTTTGAGGAGTGGTAGGATCAGCTGCAGGGGGATAAACAAGACAGAGTATAATAGCTGGTGATAATTAAAATTATTCCATGGCTCCTGTTCCAACCAGCACTAGCAAAAGGATCTTGCAGACCTCTTCCTAAAATACTAGACTATTTCAGTGCATAACATCCAATTGCACAAAGAAAAAGTATTCAGGCTCATTTGTTGCCTGCATCTTGAGCTATGCTTGGTAAATTATGGCACTTGAACTAATTTCAAAGGGTGTTAATGAGTCCCAGACTCTTCAGAAAGCAGTTAGGTTCCAACCAGAATACACACTTTCACTCAGGTCCCAATCCTACATTTACCCATGCACATGAGTGAGTTTAAGTATTTGAATTATCTCTTTACATTCAATGAGCTTAATAACTGGTAAGTGATGCAGTTCTCTTCAAATATGGATTAGATCCAAACGTTGCTTGACAGGGGTTATTGTAGTCAACAGTATCCTTGCTCTGTTGGAAGTCTTAACTGGCATTAACTGAATTTGGTTATTCTTCTCTGTATTTCAGATGTGTTCAGCGATCCCTTTGTTATTAAATAAAGCCTATGAACTGGACCTACAGGGACAGCCTTCCATCTTCAGCTCCCTCTGTGCAAAATGAAGTTTATTTCCTACCTATGGGAACCTTTTACCATCTTGTACCATGTATACTTTTCCCAGAGCCTGACAAAGGGACTTTGATCCCAAAAGTTTGCAAAAAAGGACAATTTTCTTGCAATTTCCCAGTTGGTCTAATAAAAAGTATCATTTTAGAACCAAGAGTTCTAGTTTTTTGTAAGTCTATGAATTGGACATTTGAAATGTGCAGTGGCTGACAATAAAGTAGTTTCTGCTGCTGATGCATTCTTAAATGCTGTAATTTCTCTTCCAGTGTGGCCTCCTTATAATTAGACCAGAGTACTGCTTAAATAGTCACATCTTTAAAAATCCAAACTTGAAAATTAATGGAACTGATCCTCTAAAACATTTCCAGCTGGGTCAACTGAAATGCTTCATTTTGGTTTTGACCTTTCATATTTCTCAACTTCAAATAATATAGAAATACTGTAAACTAAAATCACAATTTGAAAGGTCATGTTAAAGAGGAGCAATGATATTTCTGACTTATGTAACAGTGAAATTGTTTTTTAATTTTGTTTTGAACTGAGGGCATCACTGACAGCACTTGTCTCTTGTGATCACTTTAAATAAACCATCATTTTCCAACACAAAAAACCTGCCAAATTTACTTCGTACAATTTTCTTGCTCCTTTTTCTCCTGGGTTTCTCTGTACTCAGGCACAAGAGGATGCTACTGATTCAGTTCTCTCTTTGTGAACTGAGACCAATCTGCCCAGGGCTTCTATCATGCACTGATATGAACACCAAAGGCAGCCTTATAGGTTCAGGTGCACAAAGCTCGGGTGATGCAAAAACTGCTGTGGGAAGTCAATACTGCAGTTATGATGAGAAATGACAAAAACACTATTAGAAGTTTGGTAGGGCTGGGGTCTCATAGATCTGCAAGGCTCAGAATGGGAGCTCCTAGTTTTAGGAATCATTCTGGAATAAACATGTCTGGGAAAGCTCCAATTCAAACCTATAACACAGACTTAAAACACTGCAAGAGGAGGCTTCTGGCATCATCCACTGGAGAAGCACTTCTGATTTTCAGTTTTTCACATTTCCTTTTGCAGGCAAATAAACCTAACATTGAGGCATGCAAAAGAAAATGATATCAAATGTCAATTTACCTTCATCCCAATTCAGTGAACAGTATACAGCAGTTAGTAGAAACTGGCATCTAAACAAAGGCTCCTTGTGAGGTAGCTCCTCTGAACCACAGGGGGCTTTGTCTACATTGGTTCTTTGTTTAGATGACCTGTTCTTCTGACTGGCATGAAGTGCATATTGAACTGGGGTGAAAATAACAGTAATTGATTCTTGGTTTTATTGTCTTCTTTTCTGGGTTCATCAGAAACATCATGACAAAAACAGTGTCCAGGGTATTTCAACATCTAAGGAAATTGCAAACAGCAGGAACTGAATATAAGGAATGTTTTTAGGGAAATGGGCCAACAAGGTCATTATCACCAGGAAAGAGGGAGTGGAACTTTACTGTGTATTGACTACTCTGCAAAAACTGCCTGTGGGTATACTATTATCCCAAGGTAAATGAAGGCTAAGGTATAGTATTTTGGCCTGTTTCACTGTACTTTCATTTACTAAATGTAAGAACATGCACAAAGACAGTTGAGCAACTGAGTTTGATGTTTGATATTGCCCCCTCCAAAAATTCTCCTGGTGGCTAATGTTTTCCCACACCTGTGAAATAGAAATTTTCCTTATATCATGAATTAGGAGGGGAGCCATTCATTTGCTCTATGCAGAAAGGCATCTGGTACCATGAAGGAATAATATTGGCAATTCTGGAAAGTTCCTTGCACAGGAAGAGCCTGTGGAAAGGATGATCTCGCTCCCTGAATTCCCGCTGTAGGGTGTACAATTATAGATACCCTGCCAGCATTCCTTCTATCCCCTATAGAAAGTGTCAACTTTGGAGGCTTAGTGATTTGTAACATCTGGCTTCCACAGGGGAAATAGAAATAAATCAGAATATGTGAAGGATTAAAAGCATCTGATTGGCTGAGTTAGCCAAGATGACACCTGTGGTTCATTATCTTCCTATAGCAGCATCCGGAAATAATTGTCATGGCTATCAATGTAATAGTAACAGAATGTAGATTTTGTGGCTGAGCCCAAATAAATATGAAGAAATATTTAAGAAACAAAGAATCCCTGGCTCCATTTGCTAACTCTCACCTTTCTTGTCTTTGAAAGAAAAGCTTATTCCTTTATGATCAACCAGTTCAGATTTTGGTCCAAGTCCCTATCACCCTGCTACTCAAGCCAACTAACAGCTTTACCCACAAAGGCCAGATCCAGACGTGCAGACACCTGTGGTTTGTGTGAGCTTCTTTGTGGCACCACAAACTGCATGTCCAGCATGTCCAAATGTGCCCCATGCTGCCAATTTGCAGAAAAAAGCGGTGTGAATCACACAAGAGGAGTGTGCGCCAGCAGACTTGGAGGCTGGGTCCTCCTAGGAGATGCTCTGACTGCTGGCCAGAGTGTCTCCAGTTGTTCCCTGGCTCCTCCAGTATGGTGGGAGCATGGACAAGTGGGGAAATGGCAGTTACCTCAAAGTGGAGCAATTTGCCGCACACCAAACCACACATGCAGGGGCGTGCACCACGACAAAAACTACCAGCACTACTATTTTTGTTTCAGCAAGCACATGTGGGGACATGCCCAAATAGTTCCACTGAAATCAAAGTGGAGTAGAGTGAAGTATGTATGGAGTAAAGCACCCTCCAATATAAATGAAGTTTCAACATCTGGCTTTTTGAAAAGAAAGGCATCTGAAGAAAAAAAGAAAACACCATTTTAGGTGATGGACTTGATACCTCTCTTTCACTGTTACTGAGAGCAGCAGCTCAAAGCTGAGATTTTTATGCAGATGGATGTGTCTTCCCATCTTGAAACCTAAAACATGCTAATAGGATTCTACTGCTGGGAGAATTCAAAACTAGAAAAAACATTTCTTGGGTTTTCACAGTTGATCTGCTGAGAAAAACATCCCAGCTCCTACCTAAAGATTTTAAACCCAGCTCTCCCCCTCCTTGAAAGTAAATAATCCATTTTTGCTACAGGAATAGCATCTGATAGCAATTGTACAAAATCATAAAACATGTCAGTTTTTTTAACACATAATGGTACTTTATGGAGCCTCAGTACAATATCGTTTCTACATTTTGATAAAAGATCCTCTCCCTTGCGTTGTCTTTATAAAATACTCATAGCTCAGAGTCAGTGAGCAGACCTAGCTTTCTATTGAAGGAACAGTTCCTTTACAGCCCACTCAAGTGATGAAGTGATTGAAGTCATTATTACTGCAGCCTGCATGATCTTCAGAGAAAAAAGTGAAAAGCACAAAAAGCTACCACACAAAGAAAAATACCCAATCATTTAATTCACATCAAAACTTAAAGCAGGCATGCTTCAAAACGCAGAAGAAATATTTCTTACAGAGGTCCTAATCTGTGACCATTCATCAGAATAATAGTGGGATCACCTGGGATTAATTACATATTGTAGGATCAAGGCCCAGTGAATAAAAAGGATCCTCTCACTTTTGTTTCTGATTGATGATGGTCAGGTCCACACCTCAGGACCATATTAGGAATTTTCTGAGAGAGAAAGCTCAGTGGTGCAGACCTTGATTTGTGGATGTGGATACACTTTACCAGTTTCAGGGGACAACACTTGCTGAGCAGGCGTGGCCTGCTATGTTTCATTGTGGGCCTCCCTGCATCCGTCCCCAGATGGTGTAGATAGGCAGACATGTAAATATATTAGAGGCTGGACATTTCTTTCAATGGGACCGTTAAACCGTATGCACAATCCATACCAGTTCATCTTTTTATCTTTTCTTCCTCAATTTTATGCACATATTTTCAGCACATCTTCAGCTTTTACCTTTCTGCTTGCATTTAAATATTTACAGCAGTAGTTCTTTGTGGAAGACACGGAATAAAAATAAGGAAAGTGACTTTAGATTAATCTGAAACAAGAAGACATTTTGAGTGCATAACTGTTCAGGCTCGGTCAAGCTGAAAATAAAATGAATAGCAGGAGAGAGTTCTGGGTTATCTGACTATTCAGTTGAGAGTTACCAATTCTGAAGCCATGTGGAATTTGGAAAAGATTCGGAGAGCTTTGATGATTCGGGCAGTCCCCGGTGGCTGTAACAGGGAACCGCAGCTGACTCTGAGCTGGTAAGTATTAGGGGTGGGGGAAGGGCAGTGTGGGGAGGGGGGAAGGGACCATGGGGGGAACCCT